>NC_073727.1:29372500-29707500 GCF_023634155.1 Falco peregrinus | reverse complement strand
CAGGTGAGAAACAGAAGCAGCTTACTGAGCATGTGGGGGCTGACTGAGGAGGGCCTGTTCATCTACTGACTGTATAATCACAGTTCTGAACCAGATGGGCTGAAGTTGGAATGAATCTTTCATTTAGGTTGGAAAAGACCTTTAAGATCATCAAGTCCAACCATTAACCCAGGACTGCCAAGCCCACCACTAAACTATGTCACTAAGTGCCACATCTAAGCATTTTTAAATACCTCCAGGGATGGCGATTTCACCATCTCCCTGGCAGCCTGTTCCAATGATTGACAGCCCTTTCAGTGAAGAAGTTTTTCCTGATATCCAATCTCAGCCTCCCCTGGCACAACTTGAGGCCATTTCCTCTTGTCCTATCACTTGTTACCTGGGAGAAGAGACCTACCCCCACCTTGCTACACCCTCCTCTCAAGTGGTTGTAGAGAGCAACACAGCAACTCCCCTGAGCCTCCTTTTCTCCAGGCTACACAACCCCAGTTCCCTCAGCCACTCCTCATAAGACTTGCTCTCTGGACCCTTCACCAGCTTCATTGCCCTTCTCTGGACACGCTCCAGCAACTCAATGTCTTTCTTGCAATGTGAGGCCCAAAACCTCACACATCAGTGCTGAGTACAGGGGGACAGTCACTTCCCTAGTCCTCCTGGTCACACTGTTTCTGATACAAGCCAGGATGCTGTTGGCCTTATAGACCACCTGGCTCATGTTCATCCAACTGTTGACCAACACCCCCAGTTTCTGCCAGGCAGCTTTCCAGCCACCCTTCCCCAAGGCTGTAGCGCTGCGTGGGGTTGTTGTGACCCAGGTGCAGGGCCCAGCACTCAGCCCTGTTGAACCTCATACAACTGGCCTTGGCCCATCAGTCCAGCCTGCCCAGGTCCCTCTGCAGAGCCTTCCTGCCCTCAGGCAGATCAACACTCCCCCTCCAGCTTGGTGTCACCTGCAAATTTACTGAGAGTGCACCCAATCACCTCATCAAGATTGTCAATATAAATATTAAACCGGACTGGCCCCAGTACTGAGCCCTGGGGAACACCACCTATGACTAGTCACCAGGCAGATGTAACTCCATTCATCACCACTCTTTGGGCTCAGCCAATCAGCCAGCTTTTTACCCAGCACAGAGTACACCTATCCAAGCCATAACCAGCCAGTTTCTCCAAGAGAATTCTGTGGGAGATGATTCCAAAGGCTGTACTAAGGTCCAGGTAGACAATATTCACAGCTTTTCCCTCATGCATTAAGCGAGTCATGCTGTCATAGAAGGAGATCAGGTTTGTTAAGCAGGACCTGCCTTTCATAAACCCACGCTGGCTGGGCTTGATCCCCCAGCTGTCCTGCACATGCCACATGATGTCACTCAGGATGATCTGCTACATAAACTCCCCTGGCACCAAGGTCAGGCTTACGGGCCTGTAGTTTCCTGGATCCTCCTTCCTGCCCTTCTTGTAGATGGTTATCACATTGGCTAACCTCCAGTCTTATGGGACCTCTCCAGTTTGCCAGGACTGTTGATAAATGATGGAAAGCAGCTTGTCAAGCTCCTCTGCCAGCTCCATCAGTACCCTCAGGTGGATCCCATCCAGCTCCATAGACTTGAGCATGTCTAAGTGGAGCAGTAGGTCGCTAACCATTTCCTCCTGGACTGTAGCGACTTCATTCTGCTCCTCTTCATCCCTGCCCTCCAGCTCAGGGGGATGAGTACCCAGAGTGAAGCTGGTCTTGCTATTAAAGACTGAGGCAAAGAAAACATTAAATACCTCAGCCTTTTCCTCATTCTTTGTGGCAGTGTTCCCTGTGGCATCCAAGAAAGGGTGCAGATTATCCTTGGCTCTTCTTCTGTTCCTAATGTATATGTAAAAACATTTTTTGTTATCTTTTATGACAGTGGGCAGCCTGAGTTCCAGCTGGGCTTTCACCTCTCTAACCTTTGCCCTGCATAAACTTGCAACATCCTCACAGTCTTGCCTACCGCTTCTTCCAAAGGTGGTAAAGTCTCCTTTTTTCCCTGAGCTCCAGCCAAAGTGTTCTGTTCAGCCAGGCCAGTATTCTCTTCTGACAGCTCATCTTTTGGCACATGGGGACAGCTTGCTCCTGCATCTTTAAGACTACCTTCTTGAAGAATGTCCAGCCTTCCTGGACCCCTTGGCACTTCAGAACTATCTCCCAAGGGACTATGTCAACCAGGCTCTTAAAACAGGCCAAAGTCTGCCCTCTGGAAGTCCAAGGTAGCAGCTCTGCTGAGACCCCTCCTTACTTCTCTGAGAATTGAAAACTAACATCTCATGATGGCTATGCCCAAGACGCCCTCCAACTACCACATCACCCACCAGTCCTTCCCCATTTGTAAACAGCAGGTCTGGAGGGGCATCTCCCCTGGCTGGATCGCTGACCATCTGGGTCAGGCAGTTATCTTCCACACGCTCCAGGAACCTCCCAGACTGTTTGCTCTCTTCTGTGTTGTATTTCCAGTAGACATCTGATAGGTTGAAATCTCCCATAAGAGCAGGGGCCAGTGAACTTGGGACTTCTCCCAGATGCTTGTAAGAATGTTTCATCTGTCTCTTCATCCTGGTTAGGTGGTCTCCCAGACTCCCACAAGATTATCCGCTTTGTTGGCTATCTCCCTGTTTCTTACCCATAAATACTGAACCATACTCACCATCATTCAGTTCCAGGCAGTTGAAACACTCCCTAACATACAGAGCTATCCCACCACCTCTCCTTCCTTGCCTATCCCTTCTGAAGAGTTTGTAGCCATCCACTGCAGCACTCCAGTCATGCGAGTTATCACACCATGTTTCCATGACGGTGATTATGTCACAGTTTTCCTGCTGCACGATGGCTTCCAGCTCATCCTGTTTGTTGCCCATGCTTTGGGCATTGGCACAGATGCACTTCAGCTGTGCTATGGATCTCACCTCCAACCCTGGCGTGCCACCCCCAGGCTCATCTCTAACGAGCTTTTTTCTATTCTCTCCCCTCTTCTAATCTAGTTTAAAGCTGTCTCAATGAGCTCTGCTAACTCCTGACCTAGGATACTCTTCCCTCTTTGAGACAGGTGAAGCCCATCTGTTGCAGCAGGCCTGGTGCCATGTAAACTGACCCATGATCAAAACCCCCCAAAATTAGCCAATTTAGCTTTCCATTGACTTCATCTCAGAGCATGGACTCAGAGCTGCTTCTGAGGATGTGACACTGGCTATGTGTTTCTCATTGAAATATGTTACCTTAATTTCTCGCGAAGAGTTTCACATTAATTTTCATTTGCTGCACAGATAGGTTAAAAACATGTGTTTTCCTCCTGAGATTAATGTATAATGACATCTATCCAAAGAATGCTTAAGTATTCACACTTCAGAGAAACTGACCTTTAAGACACACTTAGTGAAAGTAAGCTAAAATCAGTATTGCATTCATGTTACCAAGGACACTTGTAATCATCTTCTTAATTGTCCTTGACAATCTTATCATTAAAGATCTTGGCATTAATTAACTATATAATGTCCCTTGCTTGATAAAATCAGCCTTGCTGGCACAATAGGCATTGTATTCCCCAGGCATTCTTTGCAAGGACTGTATCTATAGCAGGGATTGTTCATGCTACTAATGCTGCCTGGATGACACACAAACATTTGGAGCACTTAATTGTCTGAGAAGTGAGCTGAATGAAGGCAGTGGTGACGCTGTAAAATATGTTCCAACTCAGTGTTTCTTAAGGGAGCTTTTATGCCAAGACTAGTATCAGTGTTTAATTGACAGCCTCTTCACTTAGTTAATTACTTGGGCTATTGTAGCAGAAAAGAGAGAAATGGACAAAGGCATTTGTGATATCAATCACTAGCAATACAGAAACAAATATGTGAGCACTGCGAAGACCAACAGGAAAAATACTGAGTTTCATCTTTCTCCTGTTGGAGTATGATCTTTCAGCATTTTCAAAGGAAAACCTGAATCACCATAATAACATTGGTGGTTCAAAGGTGGCCAGGTTCAATGCTTTTAAAATTTTCAGATGACTGTTAGGAAAGATTACAAGTTGAAGGCTGAAAGTTCAACCTGTGTGTTGTGTATCAAAACACAGTCAGAGAGAAATTACATGTAATTCCATATCTGCACACACAGAGTATACATATAATTAACAATACAACCCCACCTTCATAAACTGGAAAAATCTTCAAATAATGAAAGAATTGAAAGACCTTGAAATACAATACCTAGCTGAACTATACTCAGGGTATCTCAGACATCAGAAAGATTTTTTTGTAACATATGGTTACAGTGCTTACGCAACCACCACTTTCCATTTTTAAAAGTGGGCAAGCTAAAATTTTGAATGTGGCCTGTAAATCTCTCATGCTGACTCTGGTTATGCTTAAAATGTGAGCACGCGCAAGATCTTTCAAATGCACACACGGACATAGAGCAGTCCTGTGGAGAATACTTTCCAGAAAGGCACAGTCACAGCCACCTTGGTGTCTCACCCCAAGCTCTTGGGTGTTCACGCAGTACCCACCCCCAGCTGTGCCACCCGCAGATACCAGCCACAAGCACACAGCTGCTGAAGGGAAGCAGTTTCTTGCATGGTCCTGTACAGCGCTGAGGCCTTCAGTCCACGGAAAAGCAAATTTCTCCTTCAGTTCTGTAGTCCTACAATGGGTGAGTTAGGGACATTGCCCATAAACTGAGGGAGCTGACAAGCCGGTCAGGTTTGGCTGCAGTGATCTTGGAACACTGTGTTGGCTCCCTACCAATGGCCATGGCAGAAATCTTCATAACTGCCAGTGAAAAAAATCCTGTCCTCCCCTCTAAGCAGAGATATAGGAGGCAAGCCTAGAAATACTGCTTACATAGCAGGATGCCTGTGCCTTTTCTGGTTCTTTGTTCTGTGGTGTTCCATAACCTATTTCCAACCCAAATGTTGTGTATCACCACCAAAAAAACAACGGACTTAAGCACTGAGGTGCAAAGGGCTGTGAAACCTCCTCCCTTCACCAGCGCCACTGTACCTCCACAAGGAACCATCGGGGCATGATGAAACTTTATAAACGTGCGCTTTAAAATCACTTTGGACCATCCACAACAGATTGGGGATCCAGTGCTGGCCCACCAAAGCAAAGAAGATTTTAACAAAGCTAGAAAACCTTTAAATCATACCAAAATAAATTACCGTTAGCAATTTTAACTGGAGACTCTGGCATGAATACCACTGCTGTGTTCAGCAACAGCTCAGTCCCCTGAAGTGTCTTCTATTTCCAAGCACAGAGTAATCAGTTGCTGGTATCATATTATAACGGGTAGCTCTGGGGTGCAGTTTCACTATCAACTTACGCTATGAGCTGCTGATGGAGGAAGAGGTCAGCCCTCCTCCGCTCTGGTCCAGGTTACACGTCCCTCCCTGTTCACCAGTGCCCAGCTGCTGCATGGCCAGGCTGAGCCACCTCTGCTGGCTGCTCTGACTGGAGGCCGGCAGTGAAGAAGAGCAAGCAGTTGATGGCTGAAGTGATGTGGCTTACTAAACTGATACACGGGACAGAGCAGGATACACAGAAAGGGGATCAGGAGCAACAAAACTGTCCTTCTGGGGGAGAGCCAGCATCTAGATTGGCCTCAGCACATCATGAATCCATGCGTTTGTGGTATAGGTGATATGTCTGAATGCACAGAGGCTCAACCAGAAGTTTACAAAAGTGTTCAGTTAGAAGAATCGTGGTTAACTTTGAGCAGAGACCTTTTGACTCAATGTGCCTGTTAGAATGGTTTTGTCTGTTAGCATTTTACCCATCAAGCTTCCTCAGATGCAGATTTTAATATGGAAATTACATTGCTTGTGAAAATGAGCAGACCTTTAGTGTATACTGCCTCCCTTGCTGATCCTTCTGGAAAGTCATCATTCCCCACTAAGGAAAATGGGAGCAGGTGCTGGGAAGAAGGAGACTAAGCACCATTACTGCTTCCACTGGGTCTGAACAGGATGCAGAGATCTGCAGGTATTACCTATGACTCTCTGAAATGCTCATGCCCTGTAAAGCATCAGGTCATGCAATTTTTCCATAGAAAGCATTAATTTGCTTTTTTCCTCTCTGTTAGAATAATCCAAATTCCTAGATTCAAACAATTTTTTTCTTATCTCGCTCTGTTTTTACTTTGCACCTTTCTTTTTTTCCTAGAGATTTCCCTTCACCTCTTGTTAACCATTTTGCAGAACAGATTTCACAAAACGATTCCAAGGCAAATACAAAAGGGTTGCAAAAGTTTGAATTCTCCAGAACTACCTTCCAGACTCCCAGAAAGAGTTTGAGTTAGTGTGAGAGTTTACTTTTCTCTCTTATTCCCATTTTTCGGGAGGGAAATATGAGCGTTGGTGAATACACTGGGGAAAGCCCACAGCTGAATAGATGGGAAGACTTGGGTGACAAGTCAAATTCAGCAACGCAGTCAAAAGATTACTTCAAAGCTTCTGTATTTGGATCTGAACAAGGACTGAACAGAGGTCCCGAAGGCCAGTGGTGCTTCGACTTGCTGTAAGCTGAAATATGCCTTCCAGTGCATTCAGGGGCAGGGCTATATTTCACAGTTTTGGATACAGTTCACAAGCTTCCATCACCATCAGCCCCTGCCAGAATATAACTGAGGCCAGCTTCCTGTTATTTCAGGTCACTGTCATTTCATCTGCCTTTAGACGTTACATTTTCATAACTTTGAGGAATGCTATATTTGCTATCTCAACGGTTAAGCTTTTGCCCTGACTGCTTATTTTGGAAGTCATCAGATGTGTCATAAAAGTATATCAAACAGATGGGATTTGGTGGATGGGCTAAAATCAAAGACTGGGTCTATAAGGATGTGCCTTTAAATGATTGCACCTGACCTGTAGGGGTAAGCACAGCCAATCTAACATCTTGTTGTGCATCAAGTTCATTCAGATGGTTTGTGATGCTGTAGTATATAAAGAAACCACTTCTCCTGCCTTTCCTCTTATTATTATTTTATTAGCCTTGTAAAAGTTCGAAGACTCAACAATAAACAAAGTATGTTGAAATTACATGCACCCAGGAAAGAAATAAACTTTGAAAGAATGAGTTGAAGGTAAGAATAAGCTGGTTTCTGGAACGGGTGTTCAGGCAAACAAGCCATGATGAGGGGGTCCAAGTCTTGGCTACTTGTTGTCCCTGTAGACACAATTTCTTGTAGAGCAGTATGGTCATTTCTGTCCAAAAGCTTGACTGGGTAGCTAACTGCAGCTAGGCATTAATTGCCTTGATGCCCACTGACACAGGGAACTCCTGTATGAAAATATCTTATTGCTCTGTGAGTCAAATTATCCCAGACCTTCTGCTTGTTCTTACTGTAGAGGTAAACAAAATGAAGGTCTGGAAAGAAAACAACTTGTGACTCACAGGGAAAAGGTGACAGAATGATAAGTATGGCACACTTGGCTGCTGCCTTCACCAAAAATCTTTCCTTTACTTAGTGCTTCACAAGCAGTAGCTGTCCCTGTGTCCTTTTCTTTAGTTCTTCATTCTTCATCTTGCAGAACTTCTGCTGTTATTTTCTCTGGCCATTTACTAGAGCCTTGGAATGACTGAAAAAATGAATACAGGGGAAAGACTAGACTAGAAAAAATAAACTTTATGGAAAAGCGCATCTGTTATTCTCTGGAATAATCTTCACAGGCAGACTCTTCAAATGGGGTATGTCAAACAGAACCAGTCCCTGGTCAAGAGCAGTCCAGAAATGGCTGGAGGAAGATTTTAAGAGGGTTTTTTTCATCTTGTCTAGTCCTGTTTACAGGCTGGTGTCAGCTGAGGCAGTTGCAACGGTGGTCAAGATTGCATAGCCAGCACCTGGATCTTAGAGTTAGTTTCCCACAAGACTGGTCAATACATGGGAACAGGTATTTTTGGCTTGCTAGCTGTAATTTTAAACACAGCAACACAGGCATGTGTTTAGCAGATTCGTCCTGAAACCTTATAAAGCCTAGACTTTTTTAAAACATGAAATGTACAAATTGCTGAATATGGTAAAGTCTCCAAAAGAGTACTGGAACTACCTTCTTTGTATTCTAAATTCCTTAAACTGCCCTTCCATAAAATGTTGAAGACATTAATTAAAATTATTGATCATTACCAGGTAAAACATACACAATGACCTATTTTAATTTCAGATTATGTGTGTCATAATACCATAGAACAGTTTGATGCAAGACAGCTCTTTGGGCAGGCACTGCTGCAAGATGAGACTTGGCTAAAATAATAAATTTTAAAAATAATTTTTAATTAAAAATTGAAACAATAATTTATCACTTGTGCATTGAAGCCACAGCAGGTACCCACAAGATACTATATGCTGTCTATTTATGAAAAGGACTGTTAGTGTAAGCACCAACACATAGCAGCACGCAACAAGCCTGGGGCACTGACAGAGGGAGCAGCAAGGGAGAAGGTGTATAGAAGTGCAGCCTTCATTCCATTTACTTCTGATAGCTATTCTTTGCTAGTTGGATGCTAGTTGGATGGTATGACTACCTCTCTGTGTAAGAGATCTTCTGATGTCCAATGCACACACTGGCTCCATAGCCAGTGTACATGTGCAACCACAACACTCCACCTACAGTACAAGTAAATGGTCTGCTATGCAGGTGACTTGAGAGCCACAGTGTAGGGATCGGTGCGCTTATCAAGAGGGAGACTTTTCAAAAGTGCAAAGGACAACAGAGCTTTCAGCTCCCCCTGATGCTTTTAAAAGTCTTCCACAACCCCAGTGCTTTGGAGTGAAGACGTGTCTGCCAGGTTTTGTGCAGTTGCCTGCTCCTTTGCCTTTGCAATGAGCTAAGCAGTTGCAAGGCCAGAAGTTGGGATACTGCATAACTCTGTCAGCTTGCTGTTGAGCATGGTCTGATAAGCCCTGCTGAGAGGTAGCATCTGCTGCCTCTGTTTCAGTTTAGCGCTAACAGAGGTACATCTGCTGACCTATATCTGGCTGGCTTGGGACCTGAGATGAATGACTCTCAGTGTCTGAAGGTATCCATCTCAAAGGAGGATTTTATGCAGTGCAAATCAACATTATTAATTCTTTTCTAAGGTATTGGGTTGTCTCTCTCACGCTTAGTAATACTAAAAAGTAATTTAGAAAGCTCTATGAGAAAAATGTTTTCATTCAATCTGACATGCCGTAGAACCCGTAGATGTCCCCAGTTACCACATGATAATCTAGGATGGAAAGTGCTCATGCCTCTAAACCCAGCAGCTTCAAACAGGACCAATATAAAGTAGCAGAGACTATTAACTATCTTCTGAAGGCCAAATATTTACAAATGATAGCTGTAAGTGAATGTCATCTACTTCAAGGCAAGCCGAAAGCTTGAATGTCTGCCAAAGGTGAGCAAAGCCAAGTGACATGACTTGGCTCTCCCTTCCAGAGCCTTGACAGGGGCCAAGGGAGCTTGCTGTACGCATATGGCAAAGCATATAAATTAAATGTTTTTTGATGATGGCCACCAGAAAGCAGTGTCAGCAGAGCCTGGCTCTGCTCTAGTCCTGCCTCACAGGCTGCAGCAAGCAGCGCAGGGTGAAGGGCAGAAATAGCTGGACTATGTCTGAATCCACTCACTTGTACTGCAGGTCATGAGTCCCCTTTGGTATGGTGAGGGATAAGAACAGAAAAATCTTCCTTTTTCAGTCCAGGCTTTTAATTTTGCCAACTCCTGGCAACTAGCCATAGAAGAAAACACTGTGACTTTTTTCACTTGTTGCTTTGTTTTCAAAGGAGCAGTTTCCAGTGCAATCAAGACTTGTGAGGACAAGAAAAATGAGGTATTAGCATTGGCTGTTGTCAATAACTAGTCACCAGCAGCAATATTTAACATTTCACACCACAAATCTGTTTGAATCAGAGACAAGCCTAAATCCCATGGAACAGGAGTTATGATCTTCCTGGGATTAATAAGCACACTCTGTTAATATACATCCTAACTTTTGGAATCTGTAGCTTTAATAATATTTATACAAAAAGGAGTCTAAATAACACTGCTAATTTGAAACTAATGGCAGCTGGATGTACCATAATTTATCTCTAAGTTATAGCTGAGCATAAGATTCACAGTGCCAAAAATGCAGAGAGATTTCCCAGATATTTACCACCAATGAGTGAAATGCCTGTAATGCCGTGATGGCAGAGTCAGCGTGCACTGCTCCAACACCTGTGGCTCTGATCAGGTTGGGAAGCATGTGCTGGAGGCAAGCAGGTTTATGACCCATGAGAAAGTATATTCTTTCTTCATGCTGAATCACACGGTACTTCTAGCTCATATCACTCAATAAATAGATTAGATGGAGGATGAGTACGTGAAATAAAGTGATGCTATTTACCTCTGGGTGTAAAAGATAAATGAGTGAAAGGAGAAAACATGGCACAAAAATTTTAATGCAAGTGCTAATAGACAATGTCAATATCAATAATTCTGTGCAACACAAAAGTAATGAGTATTACAACACAGGCATTACAAGAACAGAGACCTGTAATACATGCAGAGAATAGGACTGGCAGTAAAAGACAGTTTTTGCAGCCATGAACTTCCAGGCTACCTGGGAGGTGAGGATCCCTATTCATAGTTACACATGGGAAGCTGCGTCATGCAGAGATTGAGAGAGGAGCATCTTTGAAGTGAGAATAAGCCTGCCACAGGCTAGGCTCACCCTTGGGGACATGCCTGTCCCTTTCCGGTCACCAAGGAAGCACAGAGGAGACAAAGTCGCAACTGGAGACACCAGTTCAGTACAGATGACTCTGAGGGACTTCAGACAGTCTCCCTGGGAAGCATCTGGCAGAGCAAGGAATAGATGCTACACACCCAATATTCATGTACCATAACAAAAGATATTTTTCTTCTTTCCCTGAACAGTGTCTGAAAAATGTGTGTGATTAAAAAAACTTGTCATACAGTTGTATTATATTCATGTTCAATGGTTAGACAATTTAGGAGGAAAAAGAAGAAAAAAGAAATTTCAGTCAATAGACTAAAATTTTGTTTTAACTCAGTTAAAGGAAAAATGAACGAACTCTGGAGTGACTTCAGCTGAAGGAATTCAGGAATTTGCAGTCTTTCTGGAGGAAGGTTGATTCCGTTCGTTTTTAGTGTGTGACCTTACATAGTGCACTTGGGCCTAGATCTGGGGGTGAGTGCTGATCCCATCCTACATTTGCAGATGATTTAATCAGGAATTTTAAAGTTGGTCCAAAGAACTGAGCACTGTTTTTACCGAAGATGTAAGCAAGTGCTTCAGATTTCAGAAATGACAGCAAGTGCTAGTGTTCAGAAGACCTCACTGGATCATTTCATCAGCTCTCTCATTAAAGTTGGATACCTTCTTTATACCCACTTACCTTCTTCACTGAATCTAATAACTTTATAGATAGCCCTAAACTGAGACTTTGGGTTTTTAGACAAGGAATTTGGAAGATACTGAAAAAAAAATAATATAAAAATTACTTGATCATCCTAGACCACGTTAGTGTTTGATCTGAAGCTGAGGGTACTGACTCGATCATTTCACATGAAATGCAGCTCTCTAAATCAAGAGACACGTCACACTCTAAGTGGTTGTCTAAAATAGGCGAGACAAACTGCCCGCTGGAGGAAGGAGTGCAGGGTGCCTACAGAGGCTAAGTTAATTAGGGTTTCTGACTTCTAAAGTTAATGAGAGGAATCCTGTGCTGGGGAACTGCAGTTTGCAGTATACTATGACAAAGGCCATGCACTGAAAGCTGTGTACAAAACTGAGTATTTAAAATGTCTCTTCATCATTCCATCAGCATCATCTGAAAACATGTTGGTGTGGGGGCGAAGCAGCACACAGTGATGAGCTCCGAGGCTGTGCCACAATGTGGATGTATACAATGAGGCAGAGTTAAGACCGTTCAGGCAATTTCATGTTTTAACTGATGACATGAAGTCATAGGCTTACATTGGATTTCCCCCAGTATAACTTGGTCTGTAGAAGAACTTAAATGATCTTTTAATGAACTCCATCTTCGCTGGTGACCCGTGAAACAGTTTGCAGTGTGCAAATCGGGCCAGTGTTATTAACAGGCTCAGCAAAGCTGCTGTTTTCACACATTGCTCATGAAAGCATTGCAGCAGAAAAGGTCGCTGCAGAGGAATGCTTCCTCAAACAATTCACTTACAAAATACTTTTTTGTCCAGGTTTTGCACACTGGATGATACAGCTTAAAAAATCTCAGTTCTGCCACCTCCCCGCCCTGCTTCAGTGCCTGGGAAGGAAGTTCTCCCTAAATTGCAAGTGGAGCATGTCTCCAAATGTTCTATCTCCTTCACAGGTGGTAATGTTCTCCTGGCAGTGACAACCAGCCCCAGCTGTTGAAACATTTTGAAGCTGATTGTACTTATGAAGGGTTACTTCATGTGATGAAACTTCGATCAGTAGTCCAAATATAGGATTACTTCTAGCCCCTTTGTTTTGAGAACTGTTTCACTTACTACCACATGGGCTTAAGCACATTGAAGGATTTTGCCCTCACAGGCATCAGTTTGGTAGATCACTTGCAGGACTGTTTTGTAAGCTCAAAGTAGTGATGGACCTGAAGGGGTCAGTGATAGCATCGCTGCATGCTAAAGATATGCAAACATAAAGGCATCATATGGAAAAATATGTCTGTAATTAAGTCTTCATTGCCAGAGAAAAAGCAAAGAAGAAAAAAAACCTGGCATTTTTGTCTCCCAAGTTCCTCATGTGAGCTAATGACTTCTCTGTCTTCTCTGACTTACAGAGCAAAGAATAAATTATTTTGGAGGAACCAGAAAACCCTTCATTTAAGTAAGATTCTCAGAAACACTTACAAATGCCATATACAACTATTCATCTTGGCGATTTTCTGGTATGTGCTGCAACAATACGTTATTTACCATATTTGTAATAAATTAGCATTGGAAGATAGTGTATATGGAAAACCATTATAAAAGTGGATTGCAAAGCACGTAGAGCAGACATAGTTTTTTTCATATATCATCCCAATTCTTAATGGGATCTTAAGGCTCTATGGTTAAGTAAAATAGTGTTATAAGAGCACATTAAGTTTTCTTCTGCCTCTCTTTTCATGGAAAAAGTAAGAAATATGTCCACTGAAGTTTCAGCTCTGGAAACTGTTGCCAGTTGCTACCTAGGACTGAGCCTTTTGCAGTGGCCAATATATTTCCAATAAATAAATTACAATTATATAGCATCAAAGTTTTGGCACAGGGAAATATTTAAGTAAAACAGCACTTTGATAACAATTCCTGTGTGAGAGAAGAAAGCACAAACATCACATGTGGGTGATGTGAATATACATATATGTATACATATACATATACATATACATATACATATACATACACATAGCTCGTTCATGTGTAAACTAATAGAGAACTAATTATAAATACTCCAATAGAGAATGCTGTATATTATGGTTGCTATAGTGTCTTTAACTCACCCTGCTATGTCATGGGAACTTTAACCTACAGTTTATTATCTGCTGTATGATGCACACCTAATTCTTAATTTTGGTTCATGCAGGGATTCATAATGGACTTTCTTATGCATGACTTCAGGAAAGATGTTAAGGAGGTAAGAATGCTATGAACATTTTTTGAAGAGGGATTATGCTTAAATGTTTGTTTTCTGTTATTCCTTTCTTAATAATAAGTTTCTTTTTGGTGCTGGAGGAGGAGTGATACAAAGAATTAGGGAAAGAATGTATGTTACTATGAATTTTGAGTTACAATAAATATAACTGTGTGGTCAATTAGGGACACAGCTAGGTGAAAGCACATGTTGAATTTACCTTGAAAGACAGCAAAAATGTGTGTCTCCTGACGTATGTGGTTGTAGCATCAACAAACACTGACATGTATCAAAGTACAGGTATGTGCATGTAGAAATCCAAAGTCCTTAATACTATTATCTCCAGTGGTGGGTTTTTTTTCTCTATGCCTCCTGTAAGAAAGCCTCCACTGTCATGTTTGCAGTTTACATTGTTCTTCCACTCTTCAGTGTTATTCAACACATTTTCTCCTAGGCATAATCAAGAACTAGAATGAATGAAGTTATGAGTACACATCTTTGCTCATCCTCCTCCTATACATTTCAAAAGTGTAAATAAATTTATTCAAAATTCATGAAAATGTGCCCCAGTTTTCTTCTCCTATTTATCTTTTCTGCCATTTTGTCTGTTATTGTAAAATTCGGGGATTTCAGCAGCTGACAAGGGCACAAATGGTTTTAACGGAAAGGACCTTGCTGAGTGCCACTGACAACTGGGGGAAGTTGGGGATGTATGTATCTTGGAGTTTTTGGTTAGGAGATTGGCACTACTGGAACGATGTAATTTGAATGATGAAAAATAATTCATGGTGAATTTTTAAGGCATTCAAGGAGTTCCACTAGAATTTGTTTTTACATGCATTTCTATTTTAACAAAGAAAACTATCATACAGTATTAGAAGAAATGAGCATGAAATTAAAAGTTTTACCATAAATGAGAGAGACGTCGAGGCACGCTTTAGAAACACATTCCTAAATTGAATTTGGCCTTAAGTCTATGCAGGCACGAGAGTCACAAGCAAAAAGAACACAAAGCTCAAGCTAGGCTTAGTGAGATACTTTCAAGCTTTGTAGTATATCCCCTAATAACAAATTCATGCCTGAAAATCTCTTTGCTATTATACAGCCCCTGTGAGATAAGGATGTGTTAGATATTAACCCTTCTCCATTACTTTTGTGGTTGTTGTAACCCCAAAAAAAACTCATTAAAAAAAGAAAGTTCAAGACTGAAAGTTGTCATAAAGATCTTAATTGCTAGGCATGAGCCAACATGCCTAGGGAGCAGCTGGCAGTTGCTCATCTCCCCGAATGGTATTGGCAGGTAGCAGTCAATCCTTTGCAGACTGGTGAGCCTTGAAGGCAAAATAGGAATCCGGGCTCCTATCCTACTGGAGCAGGCTGGAGGACACGGGGATGGTAAGGGAGGCACTGCTGCTGCACGGTGATGCTCTGCGCCAAGAGCCATGTGGGATGTTTGTTAGAGGGTGACAGGAGTGTCCTTCTGCAGGGCGAGATGGAGCAAGCAGGGCAGCTGGGGGGTGGTAGGGCTCCAAGTGAGGGGAGATGAAAGGAGGCAAAACTGAAAACAAGTATGCACGCCTCCAGGTCTCCAAAGGCTAAAGCTGTTAAACTTTGGAACCACACTAGCTCCAGGAAATAGCTGAAGTTCACATCCTATCCCCACTGCATTTAGCTGCACATTTAGTCTTAAGTTTATTTTTAATTTTATGGCCAGTCCACATGCCACCGGTTGGTCTGTGCTCCTGGCCCTGCCATATTTACTCAGGAGATTCAAATAATTATCTTTTTTTTTTTTTTTTTACTTCTTTTTTTTTTTCTTGGTAGTACAATGCTAAATTGGACAGAAACTAACTCCCACATTCCCCAACTTTCCTTACCTGTTCCTGGTTATTTTTTTCATATTTCTATAGTAACTTTTACTTTAAGAATATACAAGAAGGCAAAGTAAGCAAGGTGGTTAAACAGTTAAGGTTATTAAATTATAATAACACAGGAATCTCCTGCATAATTAACAAAGTGCTTTAAATCATTATGAATCCAGGAGCTGAGGAATTAAAAACTTAACCAAGCTGACAAGTCTCAGCTTTTCCTATAACCAGGAACCTCAGCTGGCACATCTGGACCTTGCATACAATGGGGACCCAGCCAAGGGAGGCCAGCACTAAGGCTTTGTCACCTCCCCCACTGGGGGCAGAGGGAAGAGGAGGTGGCAGGAGGTGTCCTAGATGTCCAGCCTCTTAGCATTGCACAGCAGAAGGAGGATGAGCAAAGGGAATCCCTTCAGGGGATGCTCCCTTAGGCTTTCCCGACCCACTATGGGACTAAAGGAGAAAATCCGTCACTCAAGGGAACAACTGTAGCAGATGGATTTTCCCCACAAACACTAAAAGAATCTGAAAACCCACAGTAGCTGTAATTACAGCAGTTTTGACAATAATATTAATCTTGGCTGAGGTTAGGAACACAATTCTCTGAATGTGGAACATTCAAAGGGAGTTAGTCATAACACAGACGGCAAAGCCAGCCACAGCATGGAAGATTTTACTACCGATCAGGGTTGGAGCTATGATGAACCTCATAGTGCATTGAAAAGAAAATGTCTTTAGAGCATCTCAGATTAGTACTCAGATAATGCTCAAAGCCTTAGCACATTTGGTAGAGGCTTTTTCTTAAAACTATGCCTAGTTTACCACAGCATTTTTAAATTGTTGTCACATTTCCATGGAGCAGAAAATTTTATGTTAGTCGGATGTGGTTTCAGGAGAAAGTTTTAAAGAAACGTCCTAGTCCAACTCCTTCACGGATCCTGTGTTACATGTATAGGAAACTCTCACACGTTCCTCTGTTGCTAGCGCTAACACCTCTCACCAAACCCCTGCAAACAGTGCCCTGTCTGTGTGAAATCAACAGTGCCGATTTCTGCTGGTTTTTGTTAAGTGCCTGAGTTCGTGGTAGAAATCTGGCAGACAGTGGGAAAAAATGAAGTTTTAACTGGCACCACAACAGTGTTAAAAGGGGGATTAGTATTAGCATGTGCTTTGAATTCAGAGTAATAGAAGTAAAACCAGACGCGTTTTGTTTGGCATCTATTTCATGTCCCAGTGAAACTGGCATACCACCATTTGATCAGGCACAAAGCCATCCCAACAGATGGTCCCCAGCAGCAGCAGCCAAGAGACCATGTATGAACATCAAATGTGTTTGCGAAGGGCAGGACTCCAGGCTGCCAATGTCAAAATTGTTTTCCATTCCCAGCTTCTATGCTGATGGCTAGTGGGCCTATGCTCCGCTGGCCTGGGGACCAACCCAGCACCATGGGGAGTGTGTATGGGCAAGGGTGTTGTCAGACCTTTTGTGCCCGCCTCCTTCTGGCCTTTCGGAGGAGGACTTCATCATGCGGCTTAAAAATGCTCCTGGACACACTGTTTGGGTTTAAATAGAAAGATGGAAAAAGCGTGGGCTTCTGCTTCATGACTTTCTCAGGACCTGTGTAGGCGTAAGGGTACCAAAAGATCTTAGAGAATGGGCACATCTGGGAGACGACCAGACAGTTCTTTGAGGACCAAACAAACACAGATGAGCACACGTTACTGTGCCAGCCACCACGTGTTGCAAAGAGATTTTTTTCAGTTCCCAGTTAGCTGGCTGATGAGCAAATCTGTTGCTTGTGTTCCTGGGTTGTAGCTGACAGAGATTTGCAGAAATTTAGTTAATCCACTGTGGATCTGAATGATCCCCAGCTCTTCCGTCTCCCAGTCATCACACCTTTATGTGCAGGAGTAAATGTCATTCAGGCTCTGTTGAGTCCTTTGCAGTCACCGAGTGCCTTCCCTTTGTTGTACTTGTGTGGGCACGTGCGTTGGTTCCCAGGAGCACTGAGATTACAGCCAAAATCTCTGCTTCTCCTTCCCTTTTCTCATCCTGCTCCAAAACGGAAGCTGTTTGTACTACCAGGCCAAACACTCCCTCCCTGTCACACGGCAGAAGCAAGGAGGAGGCAAGCAAACCCGGGCAGAACGGCTGTGATGCCAGTTCAGCGTGCTGCCCCCTGTGCCCACCAGAGCCTGGTGTGGCCTGGGCAGACCAGCAGGCATGGGGCAGGAGCGGAGGCAGAAGCTGCCTCCAGCCACCTCCCCGCAGCCATAGCTCATGACTCGCTGGCGTGCTGCGCGAGGAGAGGGGACCCCTGAGGCCACCTGGCTCTAAGGGCCAATATCACCCCACACCACACAGCACGCAGAGGTCACTTGTTGTGGGGAGGACTTTTCACCTCTTCTTCATCTTCTATACTTTTTCCCACTCTACAAGAGCCTTTACCCTTCTGAATTACAAAAACGCTCCAAAGTTTCTTTTACAGCTCACGGTGCTGAGGATCAGGCTCTCTTCACTCAGGTTCATGGCTTAATTGCCATTCGCTGTATATCATGGCGTTGTCCATCAAGGAGCTTCCTAGAGCTTAACAAGCCAGACATGTAAGCTTCACAAGCATGCAAATATAGATATATGTATTCCAAATAACTTCTCTCATTGCTGAAGTGCAGCCACCCTGCCATGAATTGTGGCAATTTTTCAACAATGTGCAGCTGCATTACAAAACGATGCAGGATAGGAAGCGAAGGATACCTCTTTTCAAGGAATCCCAGGAGGAATCTGAGGTTGGCTGCATAGAATTAATTCCATGTGAATTTGTCTCCTGACCAGGTTGAATAGTTGGCAAGCAGAAAGGAAACGAGAACATATTTCATTAATACTGGGATTTTAATTTGCTTATATTTGAACCCTTTTGTGTATACGAACCTTGAAAACAGCTTGTGATTCAACATCAAATGCTTTTGTACAACTGTCCTGCCAAGTGAAACTTGTCTGAGCTCCATTGATGTTCCAATACCAACAATGGATACAATCTGGCTACACCCTAATTTTTCCATTTCTTAGGCTCTTTGAAAATCTCCAATCCTAAATAAAGCGTCAAAAAATTAGATGAATCTATGAATATGTTGGAGACCAAAAAAAAGGGGTTACGTGCACTAATTTGTATATTCAGTGAATACCAAAACGTCTTGAATCTGGCTAGGGTGCCTGAGTTTGTGCCAAACTAACTCCGAACAACTTTTCCAATAGCATCTCCCCTCATTAAGGTCTCAGGTGGGCCAGCTCTAGAAAACGCTAACAGGTTCAACATGATGGCACTTCCAGCAAAGTCTTTCAGCACCACCTAATGAACTGCAAGGCTTTTTCCTGGCAACACCTGCAGGTCTTTGGGAATTCCCCAATCACAGATCGAGCAAGCCTAGAGTCTGGAGAAAGAGTGAAGCAAAATACAGGGAGGGCTTGAAAATAATACCTCTGCCCATAGCTTCTGACTTAAAGCTCATCAAGGAATGCCAGAAACAGCCCACTTGTGGTGACTTTGGTTCGGCTCAGGTTTGTTTGACTTCGCAACAGGGTCCCCACAGGTACTTTATGTTTTCTACATGTTTAGTTGTTGGGGTTTTTTTTTCTTTTGGAATGAAATAACAAAGACTATGGCAAAACTGCATCAGTTCTGTGTGCATCAAGCAGCAGATTCTTTGCAGACCTGACATAAAGCCCTGTTTATCACATTGTCAGTTTTAAATCATCTTTTTCACTCATTTAAAGCAAATACTACAAAATAGGGAAGAGAAATTTCAGTTTTATCTTTCTATTATGAAGTTTTACAGCTCTGTTGGTGCTACATTTCCACATAAATTGATAGCAGCAATGAAGTCTCCAGTGGTATCTCTGGCCCCTCTTTTGAGAGATTTATATTTTTTTCCTTTCATGGCAGGTTGCAACATTTTGGAGAAGTGCGCGCTTCCAGCCCCGTGGCTGAGGACTGCTGGGGTGCACAGAAGCAATTTCAGTTTTGATCTTTACCTGGGTTCTTTGCAGTTCAGTTCAAATACTTACTGGATGTGTGCGTGGTTTTACCCTTTTAAATTATTCTTCCAGGGGGCACAAAGGTGCTTTGCCTCCCCGAGCCTCCCGGGACCTTGCTAACAGGGAGCGTTGGTGTGGGAGTCTTCCATGCTCTCCGGGGCTGTGCTGCCATCTCCTGATCAGACCTGGGGCTTCCCCTGCTGAAAGCCGGCCGGGACGAAGGCTAGCAACTTTTTCCCTCCTCTTCCCAGAAAGGGCAGTAAATGGCCTTCGGTCTCCAGCCACGCCGGTACCTGCGGTGCCAGGAGCCGGGTCCCCTGGCTGGGGTGGGGAGGGGCCGCCCGCGGGGGACCATTGCTGCGGGCGATGCTGCTGCGCGGGGCTTGCCCTGGGTGGCCCCGCAGGCGCACGACGGGCCCGGCAAAGGCTCTGCCCATTCTGGGAAGATGAAGAACATTCTCTGAATTGCAGTTTTCAGGAAATTCAACCTAGATTTTTAGGATGGCTTTTTTTTTTTTTTTTTTTTACATGTCCAAACCACCTTTCTTGACGTACTCACTACTTGCCCACCTCCACGGTACAGCTCTGAGGCCTGCAGGTCTTCGCCCCACCTCCTCCCCTCTGCCCACCTCAGTGCAGCCATTTCCATCTTTCTCTTTCCCCTGCGGCTGCACGATGCGGCACCGGCCGCCCCCGCCGCTGGGCTCCCCCTTGCCCCTGGCTGCAGCAACGCCTTGCTGCGTCCCGTTCCTCCCACGGCGCCACACCGGGAGGCCCCGCCGGCAGGACGGCAGGCATCCGCCTCAATAAACTCCCCCCTGCAAGCGAGGCGCGGTCCTCACCGCGGATTTAGGGAAACCGGTGCCGGCCGAGGGCTCGCCCCCCGCCCCGCCGGCGGCTCCTCCGCGGCGCCGGCTGCGCGGCCCCGTGCGCTCCGCCCCGCGCCCGCCTGCATCGTATCCGCCAGGGGGCGCCCCAGGGCCGAGGCGGCACCGCCGGCCTGCCGCGGAGTGCTTGGTTGCCTGGAATTTGTTTTGGTTTATTTAAATTTATTTTATTTGGGGGGTTTTGTTTTATTTTATTTTGATTATTTTCATTATTTTATTTTATTTCATTATTTCGTTCCATTTTACTTGATTTGCCTGAAGGCATAAAGCCTCTACCTACTTTTGGTAGGTGTAAGAGTACATTTTGCAGTAACGATTTAAGGGATATGCTTACTAGCTTGAAAGAAACAAGTAAAACATTAACTGCCTCACTGCACATATATAATGGCAAATTATTTCCCTCTTAGACATTCAGTGGCTCTCTTACATCCAAAACCAGAGTGCTATTTATTCTTAAGCCCACACCGCCCTTATTTATTCAGGTTTATTTATTTCAATAAGTGAGCTATTATTGGAAAATCTTTTTAGTAATAAAGTATGAATTTGCTACTATGTTCCCTCTAATACAGGGGTAAAAATTTAACAGTAGCGTACCACCTTTCTTACAGTATGTTTTCTGTCACTAAAGTAATGGCAAGTGGAATAAGAGACAGGTGGTGGTATCTATAAACTCCGCTAATGGCCCCATCAACATATGTTTAATGTATTCTAAACTATACTTCACATCCTACTGATGCTAGTACATTTCCTCTGCCACCTCTTCCCGACAAAGAAATTTAGAGAGGAAAGGAAACATTAATAAACCTGAAGTGTTTAATTTAAAAGCAGATATAAAGTTTAACACTGCTCATAGGAAGGCTTATTTGACAAGAGATCAGCTCATTATAGACCTCAATAATTTTGTTGCCAGCATTAGTGAAAGGCTTTGACAAAGCAAAGGCTTTTTAGATACAGTTATGGCCTTTCTGCCTGTGTTTGGTGTTTGATCATGTCATGCAACAGCATCGCTTTCTAATGGATTACAAAAGTTGACCAGTCATGAGACTGCCCTGGGTAAATGTTAGTTGGGAGGAAAAAAGATCAGGTCTACAACAGGTTTTCCACTGCTTAGCTTTTTTAAACATAACTTCCTCTATTAAAAATGTATTTTGTTTTCTAATGCACAGGTATATTTCAGGCTGAATTCAGATCCCCTGCTTTTTTTGGTGAGGCCTTGAACAAGCCTGTGCTGCCATTTCACCTCCAAACTTTCAGAGGGTGGGCTTTGGGTGGTGACAACTTGCCTTCCTCCCCCTCCCTGTGCCCGAGGAGCTGCCAGCACTGCAGGGCCGTAATTCCTGGCAGCGTCACCAAGTGCTCTGAGAGCCCTGGTAACAGTGATGACAGCACTGATAGTCCTTGTGCCGGCAGTACATATCCAAAACCTTGCCAATGAATTCATAGCAAAATCAGCCATCTCCAGGGTGCAGAGCTCCCACAAAAAAATTATTGCTGCAGGAAAAGTCTCCTGTGAGTGCGTGAAGTCAAGACTCTGGTCATTAGGACCAAATTCTGCCTGATCTACTCATGAAACCGCTACTGAAATCGACATCTGTTGTGGCAGAGAAAGGCAGAATTTGGATGCTATGGTTTCTAGCTAGACCACTGAGGTTATCCTGAATGTGCATTGTGTGACACAGCTACTGCCAGGCAGCCTGCCTTAGCACTACTGTACCTGATGACAGGGAGTAATTTCTTCCAAGGAGTTGTGTTTCTTGAAAATCACTGTAACTGCTGTGTTAGCATGCTTTCCCTGGTGATGTGCCTATTTAGCAATGATGACAGCCAAAATTCCCAGATGAACTATAGCATTCATAGCATGCCTCTGGTTAGCAGCATCTACCCTAAGCTGAAATCGCTCAAATCAACCTGTTTTCTTATATCCTGCTCAGGATACAAAGCCCTTTCCAAAAAGTGGACACTTGATTGGGGCAAAGAAACAGAGTCAGTTGTAAAGTGCTGGTGCAGGAGAGATGAGGAGTGCCTAGGTACCAACCCCAGCTGGACTTCAACTACTACCTGAACTCCTACATATGTGACCTGCCTAATGTACCTGTAGGAATCAGCTCCTCACAGACAGCAGCCTTGGTCCTTAGCTCCTGCTGGGGTTCAGAAGGAGAAGGAGGTGATGCTTTCTCTTCACACCTTCGCCCTCAAGGTATCTGCCTGGATCAGCTTCCTCCCCTGGTGCAGGAGAGTCCTGCTCCCAGAACTGGGGACTGAGCATCAGGCCCAGTGATTCTGGGTGAAAGCAGTCATTAAAGAGTTACTGACTTAAACACAGAATCATCCCAAGAGCAGACGTGGCAATTGTGTCCCACATGCACTAAAGGGAGGCTGAGATCTGATACAAACCTGTGGGTGCTGCCCTGGGCTAAGGTTTTTTAAAATGCTGTGACCGTGTCTTATTTCTTTGGATTGATTTCCTAGTTACAAGTACATGCTTAGGGTAAAAAAGGAAGGCAAGCATGAGAATAAAAGAAATCACTAGAAGTTCAGAAGGCCTCTACAATATGCCTTAAAGAGCTATTTGTTATTATAGATAGTAACAAAACCATTTTTTATCATATTTCAGGAAAAAAATACAAATACCTTATATTCATATAAAAAATAATTCTAATTGCTTTGGTATTGTCAGTGTTATGTTGGAGTCATGCTATAGTTTCCAACAGAAAATTAGTTTATGTTTTTTTTTCTGTTATTACAGAGGAGCAGTTCCACGCTAACCAAATGAAGCACTTTAACCTGCACTTAATTGCAATTGAAAGTCAATGAATTTGCTTTTAAATTTGACAGAGCAGTGCAGTGCCTCGCAGCACTTCGTGCGTAGCGTGGATGGTGGGTATCTTGGACTGTGTCGTGGTGGAAGCAGATGGGACTGGATTTTAGTATATTGCTAATAAAGCAGAGCCACAATTCCTCTGACTCTTCCGGCTCCATGTTTGAGTTGGTGTTTATAAGGGACACAAGCCAACAGAGGGAGGGTTTGTCACTGTTAAAAAATATATGGAATACATATGCACTCAGCAAAGATCAAGACCAAGGCTCCCAGCTGCAGGAGCACAGCTTAGTGGGACTTTGCTACAACACGCTGTACAGAGTTGCTGCTCTCCCTGCACGCGAAAGGGAAATGGGCTGTCTTTCTCTGTATCAGTAGAACAAATCTGTGCCATTTGCAATCATCCCCAAATTTTCCTTTCCCTGTGTCTTCCCCTGTCCTGTTTTTTTTTCTATAAAATCCGTAGTCTTAAACAAAACGTTGCTTATTTCACTGGATTTTATTTCCATTTTATATGTGAATAACTTTACCTGCCCATGTTTTTTACCTCTGTATTCATTCCTGGCAAGATGCTAACCATTGTCTCAGTTGTACGCTTGCGATGTTGGACTTTACATACAACCTTGCTGAGCCTCAGCTTGCAGTATAGTATTGCAGTTTGTTTCCTTAGGGTTGTTTGTTGCACTCTCACAGCCACCCATTGATACTGAAGCAGAGATGGTTAACAAATACAAGCTGGGAAAATCAGTTGATCTTCCGTTTGCTGAAGGCCTGATGGAGAGCTGTACTGCAGTAGCTAATGCAAAGTTCTGGTTAAATATTGTCCTGCCGTTTGCACTATACCGTCTGTTGTTTTTACACTAAAGGCTTAGCAGAGGTTGGAGGCAGTATTGACTTTGTAATTAAACTATTTTAACTTCAGGATTTTGTAATCACCGTACTTAAACCATCTGTTATGGTACATGGGCGATTCCCCACCCCCCCTGCTCCACCCCTCCTCTCCAGGAACAAAACGCCATCATGTTTTTAATTGCAAAGTCTCTCTTGTGATGGGGGTAGAAAGGGAACATGAGGATAATTTCCTTTTTCTAAGACAACGTGCAACAGCTCGTGGAGCTTTCACTCCTTGTGAGGGGAGGTGCACGTAGGACTTCTACTCCTGGCTCCTCCTGTTCCCTGATCCCAACAACAAAGTAGAGGGCTTCTTAGTGGGCCACCTCCATTTCCTGACTGACTGCTCAGCCCAGGGACTTCACTGGCAGAAGTAAGGAAATGGGATGGAGCCTTTGCTCTACCAGAGTAGAGCCTGGCCAACAGGGTTGCTTATGTGCAGAAACCCTGAGCAATTTGTGCTTGGGGAAAGAAATCAGAAGAAAGGGTTAAAGCAGAAAACAGAGCGGCAGATTTTGTGAAGCTGTTTGTGTATGTTGACCTACCTGTGTATCAGCCTTGCTGACCAGGACATCCAACAGCTTTTATCTGAACTTCTCAGTGTTGCTCAAACAGTAGCACCGCTGCCAGTATAATCTTGGACAAATCCCTCAAGGATTTGCCTGTTCCTACAAGTTGCACCAAGTCAGTATGGAGAAAGCCATAGCAAACTGTTCCAGTGGTATAATGATCTGGCATTCCCAGTGAAATGAGCCCTAGCACTTGTCAATACCAAATTCTGTACTTTCACCAGTGTAACTAAGTCAATGCAAGAAAGATGATCTTAGTCAACAAGAGTTATGATAGTAATACTGCTAGGTATTCAAATCGGGGCTGTGTTTCTCTGTATCAGTTGAACAAATGAACAGCATCTCTTCCTTTCTTCCAGTTGTGTGGGATTCTTTTGTTTTGTTTTCTTCTGTTTCACCAGGTTGGTTTAGTCTGCAGTTTCAGGAGATCCAAATGCATGCTGAACGTGTGCTGAGATAAATTAAGGGGGGTTGTATTTACACATATAAATTAATTAGAAGTCTGGATTCTTGATTCCCGGTTTGCTGTTCTGAATTTCAATCACCAGATCAGACATCTTTGTGCACACCTTAGTTAAAAATGTCATTTAATTTTGCCTCATCTTGCCTCAGTTTTGTGTGTTTACCTACATTTTCTAACTGGCAGTCAGCTCGTCAGAGCTCTTGTGACCAGTGAATGAGAGAAATGCATTTTCACATTTTGTCACATAAACCTGAGGTATTGAAAAAAAAAAGAGAGATATACAAGTGGCAGGGAATCTTCCCAACTGTATTGACCAGAATTCACTTTCTTCTCTTGTTCTGGTTTGCCAAAGAAGAATTTTCTTTCAGGACAGATGAAAGTGCTAAATCAGACAGCAAATGTTCTATATACCTAAATATCAGCTCCAATTGTTCTCCCACATATCATGCCCGTCACGCACATTGTGCAGACTTACACTTTGATCTCAGGCCAAGTGTGTTTGGCATTATAGCTTCTGAAGCTCTTTTTTGGGGGCTGCAGATAAAGCAGTCCTTGAGAAAGACAGATTTTTTGCTGTTAAGCAGTGCAAGCACACCAGGACTCCTGAGGCTGCATCTGTGCGTGTAGGTAGAGGGCTGGCCACCCTTCGGTGTGTCAAACATGGCCTGCCCCATCAATGTGCTTCATGAACCTCTCTCAGGGAAGTGGCAATTTCTTCAAAATTCCTGGAGGCTGAAAGAAAAACTGGTCAATGCAGCGTGATTGTAGGTGGGTGAGAAATATCCGTTTAATTCAATCCCATCTGACAGCAATAACCACTGCTATCCATGATACTGCATTTCACCAATTTCTGTGCCCCTTGTAAAGTAATGGCGTGTTTCTATTTATTTCCTTTCCTAAACAAGGACCCTGCTGTAGCTGCTGTGAAAAAGCGTAGCATTTTACCTGGTGCTGCCATAGCCCAGTGACATGAAGTAAGAGCAGTACCCTGCCATGCCCACCCCCACGCTGTGATTTTTGTTTGTGGCTCCGTGGCTCTTCAGCGTGCACTTGGCTGGCAAAGCCATTTTGTTAATGCCAGTCAGCAGGAACTGCTGAGTGTGCAACACTTCGGAAGAACTGTTTACTTACTTGAGAAGCTACATGCAGATGTGGAAGCCTTGCCTCACCTTTCAGATCGTCAATAAGCTGAAAGAACAGAAGTTAGCATTTTCAGGCATTGGACCCACAGTCTCATGGGGTTTTTTACATGTTTTCATGTGTTGTTTTGCTCAGCATTGCAAGGGTGAAGATCTGTTTCTTGAAAGATAAGTAAGTATTGCTATAGAAGTAAGTTTTCTAAAAATTAGATGCCTGAGTATTTTTAGAAGGTATCTTCTATTACTCACAAGATTAAGGATTAGATCCTCGTAAGTATCAAAAGCTCTCTGCAGCCATCTGTGTTAATAAAGCTAAACTCCAAGCGCCATTCTCAAAAGCACTCGGGCACTTGTTAGCTTGTCTCTCTGGCCACCTCTCACCTTAGCCACCAGGACATGTAAGACATAGTGAGATGCTGATTAAACACACCTTCTCCACTGTGCACTATCCAATTTCAGCTGCGAGGCTGTGTGATGCCCAGTTCAACCTGCTCTGCTAAGCGACTGGTATTTCTTGGAGGTTGATATTAACTCTCACTGACTGCAGCCTGAGGCTGGGGCTCACAGAGTAGCCCAAGCAGGTGGGCAGACAACTCACCCTGACCTTGCAGACTGTACTGAGACTTTTCAGAGCCAACAGCCATGAAGGGATTTAACAGCTTGTCACATACTAACTGCATAACTACCACATGTCCTGTTGCCAACCAGACTTCTCAATCTCAACTGAGGCACCTAGGATCCCCATAGGATGTATGGAGAGGCTCATGTTTCACAAGGAAATCATGTGAGCCGCAACTCTAAGAATCTGTGTGAGCAACAAGTGCTAAGCAAAGGGATTTACTAAGCAAAAGCATCCCTCAGGGACAATCAACTGCCAAACTCTATTTTGCCTGGAGGTAGATGAGAGGGACGCAGTTCCAGGCCTAAATAGTTCAGCTTTGCTTGTGTCTGAGTTGTCCAGGACTGAAGGGCATATCACTTATGAGTGATAGATCATGCCTTGCCTGCCAGCAGAAGTGGCATGAACCTCATTCCCAGCTCCTTGCAGAGAGCAGGAGACCTGCAAGGCAACTCTTGGAAGATTGTGAAGGGCTGGGGAGGAAAATTGGTTCACATCAATGATGTGGACCCTGGAGTGGACAAACTTTTGAGTTTTTACTATTTTGCTGCAGAGGTAACTGCTTGGCTCAAGAGTGAAGCCAGGGTGTACTCCAGCAGTTATACAGGATGGACAGTATAATCCCAAGATAAAGACCACGCAGCAAAGTAGAGGAGCAAACCAAGATGACTATATAAATATGTCTTTAGTTTCTGCTGATGGCACTGTTCCACTCCACCTAAACTTTGGAGTGGGATCAGAGATCTGGTTTTATTCCAAATGAGCAAACACCATGATCAGCTGGAATAGCTCAATATCAAACTTAATCTGTGGCTGAGTTCATATTTATTTAAGCAAAGTGCTACATCTCCAGTACAATGGACTGAGTCCATTCCTGTCTCACCCTCAATATTTTACTCTTTTAAAAATAAATTTCCCTAGAATTTTCCACATAACCTTCATTTTGAATGAAATTCACCTTTCAGTTTTAGAAGGAACTTAATAGTGTAGGTAACTTTTTATATTCTTTTCTAAAATTCTTTCAAAATTACCCGTACTATCAATTATGCAATGATGAGAATTTTGGTAGCTTCAGAAATGGAACTGAAAGAGAGCTGTTGCATCTAGGGTGCTGAAGATAGCATCAACTCTTTTCAGGAGCCAGAAGATAGACAACTGCTGTCTTAAGCATGCCTGAAGATTGTCCATGTAGTTTCTAAAATTACAGTACTTACCAAGAATTGAAAGCTGGGGGCTGTCAGAAACTCACAGCCACTGCGGATTGGGTGTGGAGGAGGACAGATCCAGTATATCAGTCAGTGGATGTCACACCTACACGGAAGAAAATGCATAAAGTAAAGGTGCTGTTAGAGGATGCTGTATGTCTGGGCTGGTTTTTGAGGACTGATCATACTTTGAAGATGGAGCTTGGTAAAGAACATATTAGGAAGGAAGGGAGGGATGTTTATTGTCCATCTCTCTATTATATACATTTGTTAGTTTTACTGTAGTGGAGGTTTTCTAAAACATGTCATTTTAATTAGATTTTGAGTGACCTCTATGTATCTTGATGTGAAACAGGTGAGTAATCAATAGTCAGCTTCTGAACAAAACTGAATGGTATAAGAAAATTAAATATGGCAAGAATTAAAAAGGCATATAATGTCAAACTCTAAATGTACAATTTCACTGTATGTCTCTTTTTACTGTAGCAACCAGGGCACAAGGGCAGTATGAACATGTGGCCATTTATTTGATCAAGGATAATAATCAACTAAGCCAAAAGGAAGGGAAGTAGATTTTCCTAGTTCAGCTGCTAATATAATCTTTTACGTGTTTCCAATTGTGTAACCATTGTTCCATGCAGTGTTGTAACATGCAGCCATTGTTAAATGGGGAAGACCTGTGCAAATAACAAAGAACCCAAAATGTAGAGAAATGGTATTTGGTATCACTTATTATGTAATGAGCACAATATTTTGCCTCCCTCCATTTCAGATCCCAGCCCTGTTTTTCTCCTGTTTTGCCTGCTCATTTCTTCGTCGGCAAGCTCAGGTCCTGGTGAGAAGTGATTCTGCAGAGCCTTGTAATTGCTACAAATGTCTGGTGACCATGGAAGTGGCACAGCTTGTGGTGGGATCTCCTGCTTCCCTGATCTTTCACCATCCCAGTAATGTGGATTACTAGAGGTCTAATCATTAGCAATGGTGCAGCATCTCTCTAGAGGCAACAGGTCCTGCAGTCCTCCCATTAAGGATATCATTCTTAGACTGTGAAAGATGCACCTCTTTTCCACCAGAGAGGTTTCAGTTAATAGCTATCTAGACATGCATTGATCCCAGCTTACACAATTACTGATCTAGTTCCAGCCTTTTATTCCAACTTAGTCCTAGCCTTTTATTCCAAGTCTTAGCTGAAGCTAATGACTATGTTAGTGACTTTTATAATTTCAACAATGAGCATAGATCCTTGCAGGTCTTAAATCCATAATTAGTTCAGATTCATTGCTTCATGTGTGTCTGAACCCCAACCGCGACTTTAAATTCCCCAGTGCCAGTGTCAGAAGTATGATTGACAATGTGGTCTCCATCACCTAAAACCCCAAATTAGTCTCACTATATTCTTCTAGACCTGGCTTTAACCTAAATAGCTCATCTTCTTTCATTTCCAAATGTAAATTTCATATCAACTTTAAGTCTACTCTTAAGACTAGACCTTGAAGGAATCATAACTAGATTACCTGGTCTGGCAGTAGGTTCCACATAAACTCAACAACCCCTGCTAAATGCAGAAACAATCCATTTTCACCAGTCCCTGACCAGGTAAATCTTATTTTAAGTTCTGAATATAAAATTAATCTATACTGGTCTCCCAACATTCTGTTTTATCTAGAACTAAGCATAGTTTGTGGGTCCTTCTAAGCAGCAGCATTAAAGCCAAGCTTGATAGCCCCTTCTAAATCCAATATTGACTCATAGTCTCGGCTTCATGTCGACCCAGCCCCTGAAGTTAACCCTAATGCCAAAACTAACCCAGATGTAAGCACCACCCTGAGTACATCACTAAGAAGAAAACAGCAAACTTTCCTGAATTAACCATGTTACGTTAAACATACCATGCAGGCCCTACTGGCAAGAGCCATAAGCCAAGCTCAGGCATTATGCAGGCTCATCCAACATCGTAGCCTGAATACAAGCATGTAAACCCAGGTATAGCTATTCCCAAATCCTATGAACAATGTTCATCACAAAAACTAGACCTGTGACCTGTTTCAGACAAGCAATTTAGTACAGCTTTATAGGCCCTTATTCACAACAGCCATAAGGCCCATACTAACCAGCCCACCCTTGCCCGGACTCCATCCCCAAGGCTAATATCAAATTTAATCCAATCCCTAAAGCTAGATTAGTGATTCCAATTAAACCATAGCCCAAAAATATTCATACAGAAAGCTGTTACTTATAACCTGGGGCCTATCAGCCCTAAAACTAACTAATCTCTCCTCAGTTTTCAAAATGAGGTAAGGCCTCCTGCATTACCTAGATCTGATCGCTACCAGGCAGCCTCAACAATTTCCAGTTTAGCTTGATGGCCCCTTTCATTTTAGCGCAGTAGTATTGGCTGCTGAGGTACTTCCACCCTGTAGCAGTACATCTTTGTCCAGAGGTATGGCACTAATGACCTGCATTGGTTTTGTCTTGCTTTTACAGATTCTTGCATTTCTATGCCTGATATTTGGTTCTGTTCCTAACAGATTTAATTTCTTTAATATCAAATCCCTGGTTTTCCAAGAGTGGTAACATCTCAATGGGTTGGTTTTTTTAAGTGCTCTGAGAGCAGGGGGGTTTGTCATTGTTTCTTCTCTGGGCCACTGGCTCCATAAGCCTAAAATCCACTCCGTTCTGATCCCACACTGAGGGAAACAGCACTGTGCTGTATCATACAAAATATCTGTTCTGATTCAAGCATATCTATGATCTTCTAATAGTCTGCCTTAAATATAAGGGTCTACTAAATGGTTTCTCTTTACACACAGCACTGCAGTCCCTTCCTCTCTGTGACCGGTGGTCACTCATGTATTAGACGGAGATAGCTGGCAGGATGGTGGGCTGACCAGTAAGATGCGTTTGGTATGTGAGATGACAGTGTGATAATCAGGTTTACTTTTTACAAGAAATTTCACTGTGTTTTCACTACACACTTCAAAGCAAACTTTATTTCACTAAGTTTGAGTCTAGAGCAAAATGGCCATGGCCCTAACTGCCTTCAAAGAACCGCACTTTTCTTCCAGCATGAATTCTGTGCTGCTAGGCACGGGCTCATGGCACACAAGACAAACGGTTCTTCTCCAGTATTCTTTGCCTTGGCTGATATAATTTGTATTAGAATCAGGTTTATTTTAGAAATTAAAGCAGATTTGATCTGTTCATCTATCTTTTTTGCCTTTCCTAGCAGCAGTTCAAAATCAGATCCTGGCAAATAAATCAAAAGGATTTAATTTTTCATCTTTTCTTCTCAGAGAAAAAAAAAGGTTTGGTTTTTTTTTTCCTTTAGGCAATATTCATTTGACACTGATTGTATATAATAAGTACAATTTTTTATCACAGACTTTCTAGTATGTATATACTAAACCAAATGAATTAATGCATCCATAAAAATGCAACTCAGCTGAATAATGCAAAACCACCATGTGGCAAGCCATTGATTCTTCATATTATGTACTGTAATGCTGCCATACTACCAAAGGTAAAAATCTTCCCATGGGGTATCCACAAAAGCTATGAATGATTCAACTTCCCACAGACAAAACTTACTGAATTCATCAAACCACACATCTGACTAAACTCATGGGTCCTAAAATGGAAAATTCTCATCTGGTTTTGCTAGTTACGGGTTTGGTTTGTTCTGCAGCACTATGAGAGATTTCTCTTAACTGACTATTTGAATTTAAGAGTATTTTTAACTGCTCTTTGCTGTTGATAATGAACAGCAATTTACAGGGTGGGATACTTCATGTTACTCTGTGTTTTGCAGACACCACCAGAATCTGCACATTTAATGATACAATGTTGTTTCTTATCTCAGATAAAGTGCAGATAAAGTAATTTAGGACAAAAACCCTCAACCCACAATGCAAAATAATTCACATGAAAAAAAAGAAAATTACTGGAAGTGATGCATATGTATCACACATGAGTCACTGTGTATCGCACGCTGCTTTTTGTGTAGGTCCTGATGGGCTAGGGGTCAGTACTGGGTCCAGTCCTGCTCAACTTACTCATCAATGACCTGGATGAAGGGACAGTGTACCCTCAGCACGTCCGCTGATGATATGGAACTGGGAGGATTGGCTGACACCCCAGAAGGCTGCGCTGCCATTCAGCCGGAGCTGGCCAGGCTGGAGAGTCGAGCAGAGAGGAACCTCACGAAGTTCAACAAATGCAAGTGTAGGGTCCTGCACCTGGGGAGGAATAACCCCACACACCAGTAAAGGCTGGGGCTGACCTGCTGGGAGACAGCTCTGAGGAGAAGGACCTGGGAGTTCTGGTGGACAACAAGCTGACCATGAGCCAGCAGTGTGCTCTGGTGGCCAAGGCGGCCAGTGGGATCCTGGGGTGCATTAGGAGGAGCGTGGCCAGCAGGTTGAGGGAGACTACCCTGCCCCTCTCCCATCTGGAGAACTGTGTCCAGTTCCGGGCTCCCCAGTTCAAGAGAGGCAGGGAACTGCTAGAGAGGGTCCAGCGAAGGGCTATGAAGATGATGAGGGGACTGGAGCATCTTCCTCATGAGGAAAGGCTGAGAGAGCTGGGGCTGTTTAGCCTTGAGGAGAGGGGGAGGGGATCTTATCAATGTCTATAAACACCTTAAGGGCAACTGCCAAGAGGACGGGGCCAGGCTCTTTTCAGTGGTGCCCAGTGACAGGGCAAGGGGCAACGGGCACAAATGTAACACAGGAAGTTCCATCTGAATATGAGGAAAAAATTCTTTACTTCAAGGGTGACAGAGCCTTGGAACAGGCTGGCCAGAGAGGCTGTGGAGTTTCCTCTGGAGACATTCAAAACCCACCTGGACATAACTCTGTGCAACCTGCTCTAGGAGAACCTGCTTTAGCAGGGGGTTGGACTAGATGATCTCCAGAGGTCACCTCCAACCCTGACCATTCTGTGATTAAGACTCTGTCTGCTAGTGGCTGCCTACTTCCTCTAAATTCTGTATGTTGGTCTCGCATAGGTCCAACAATCTGGAAGTTTCTAGCTTAAAGTAATTGTTTATGTTGTGCCATTTGTCAGTAGAGGGACTCCAGCATTTCAGGATAGTGACATATTCCTTACCTTTATACTCTCCCTCCCAGTCTTACCCCACTTGGAATGGGAGGTATCTTCCTTTACTGGCTATACAGGTGACCTGCTTAGATAGGGAACCTGACTTTTACAGGACTAATTTTAGAAGAAAATACATCCTTTTCAGAACAATCATGAAGGAAGAACTCTTTTGCTTATTTCACTTGCCTTGCTCAATAAATATTTGTTTGAACAGCTGTATTACTACTACAAGTCATTGGGAATTTTTATTGAAACCAAAACTTAGTTTCATCATTATGGCATTTTTGATCACAGTATAAAACTTCACCCTGAACTAGGAAGCTATTGAGCTGAAGTCTTCTACATCTCAATACTGAACTATGGTGTCTCATTTCTGCATTAAGTATTTCATATTGGGAATTTTTCATGAGTTATCCTACTCAATGCTCCTTATTACTGTTCTGCTGCAGTCACGCCTCTCATGATAGAAAACACTAAAGTGTAGTTACAACAGGTTTAGAAATAAAAACTTCATCAAGGTATCATCCATTTTCTTCCACCAAAGTACCCTATTACCTAATTCCACCATATCCAGCATATATGGAATGGACTGAATGAGAATATGGACATCAAATAACTTCAGAAGACTGGATTCAAATCCAAATCCAAATCTGACAATGGGACAATCCAATTATAAAATAACACCTGTTATTTCATGAATGTGTAGCAAGAATCTTGTTTTGTAAGCGTGTTCTCTGCTCTGTCCTCTTTAATACCATTAGTGAGTATTCTCCACCTGGCTTTTCCAGAAACATTTATTTTTCTATGCAGAAAATCAGGCTCACAGAATCAGAGAGTGGTCAGGGTTGGAAGGGACCTCTGGAGATCATCTCATCCAACCCCCCCTGCTAAAGCAGATTCACCAAAAGCAGGCTGCACAGAATCACATCCAGGTGGGTTTTGAATGTCTCCAGAGAAGGAGACTCCACAACCTCTCACGGCACTTTTAAAATACTTTTTCAGTAAATAGCTGATCTGAAGGGTTGCAATATTTTTTAATCACCTTTACTACTTTTGGTCTCACAATACACAGTTGCTCTAAATCCATGAATGTTGATGGACACCTTTTTGTGGATTTCGACCAGTAGAAATTTTGGGCTCATACCACAAGTAATTTTGAAATCCTATGACATTTTGTGGCATACTTTCATTTGTTTCAGCTGTCCAGCTACAGAAGCAGGCTACTGCAATTAGACAGCTTACGGTATTTGCATGTTTTGTTGGTTTTAAGAGAAAGTGGTTTATGTTAAAAGAAAAAAAAAAATCCCCACAATATGTTTCATTTATTTCCTGAGGACTTTCACTTACACAAGTAGGCACTAAACATTAGAAATTGAGTTTCCAGAGCACAAGAGTAAAAAACTTGAGAATTTGGCTTAGTTTCATTTAAAACAGTAAAAACTGACCTTGTAAACATTTCCATAGGAGGTAGGATACATACATTTGACAATACGTCAAATCAAAGAAAGTAAACAGTTACTTTGTGGTCCTAATAAATAATGAGCAACACAGGCATTAAATAAACACTTTTATACAAAAAAGATGTAAGTGAAAGATTAAAATAGGATTTTTAATAAATTAGAAATAGATGTAATAATTTCTTTACAACTTCAGTCTTGCTTGCAAGAGTCACTGGCTCTTTCTGGTTACCCTGATTTACTGACTGAAAAGTTGTCATGGTCAGAACAATCCTGAGTAATTCACAAGCAGGACCCAATGCAAATATAGCTAATTTTTTGTGTGGAGAGCTGCTAATATCTCTAAAATGGCTGTATGTAATACTTTTCTGTTCCACCAACTTGAAGGGGATTGTCATCATAGCCTTAATGTCTGGATTTGGAAAGTAAACTTAAGACTTTGACTTAAGTTTAACTCTCTCCCAGTTAGGTTCCTCCAGCAGCGGCTCCCATGAAGACAGTGTTGATTGGTGGTAAAGATGACACCATATCTCTGCTTGGTGGGCCATGGGACTCCAAGTTTTCCTGAGAAGGGAACTGACCAGATGTTCCATACATACACTGAGATGATGTGGTTTGTATGTTTGAAGCTGTGGAAGAAAAAGGTTACCATCATTCCAAGTTTTCAATCAAATTTAACAAAAAAACCAATCCAATTTCATCTGATGGAAACCCTTATGTGCCAGGCACACCATCCAAAGGACAGGAATGTCAGCACTTCCATACTTCACTCAATTTACCCATACTTCTGTAACTTTTCATCAGTGGCTCCTCATGCCATCAGAGAATAGGTCTACCCACGTATAAGTGAACTCTGCTAAACATCCAGCTATAAGCCTGAAGTTTACAGCTTGCATATGATACATCTACGAAAATTGTGCAAAGCTATTTGTGTGCTATGCTCATCTTTCCACGTCTTGCACCATTCAGGTCCATATTCACTGGTGGTACCGCTGCCACCACCTGGCACACATCAACACAGAATACAGAAGATACCTGATGGGCACAGTCTGAGTGGTGGTGCTGGATTTTCTTCCCCCTCTTTAGCATCTTTTAAAGGACTGAGCACTGAATTCTTGCAGAGCCTTAATGAGGCAAGTAATGTCTGATCTTCTGTGCAAGGTTAACAGGTAGGTAGTAGGAAGAGGTGATCTTTTGGAGAGATAAATGGTGCCCTAGTTTATATATTCCACGCAACCCTTTTTGGAATGTGAGATCAAACTCAGCTACCATTTGTTTAATGCATATACCAAAACAGATCCTTTGGGGTTAGGTAACTTCACCTAAAATTCACTGTCAGTGGGAGCTCTGCCTAATACACACAGTTGTTGAAGCATAGGACAGGAAGGGACTATATCACAAGAAGTATACATCTGGACATCCCTGACCCAGGGTTCATTTGATCTGTTTGACAGCGAGGATCCTTAAGAGCCCTTAGAAGAGCCCAGTCTATTATTAGCTCACTTAATAGTTAGAAAGTGTTTCCTAACACAAGATTTTTCTGTAATTCAGGCCAGTCCACTCCTCATGGACAATGGACCATAGTCCTCCTTACGGGAGCAAAGAGTTATTAAACCCACTGTCCTGCAATGTTAAGGAAAACACATCTTATGATACATCCTAGGTACCAAGCTATTTTATCTCTATATTGCATCTCATACACTATATATGTGAACTACAGTTTAGTACTCAGCACTTGTTAGAATACTAAAAAGTTTACAGCTCTTCCTCAGTCGTTGGCTATACTTACGCATAGGAGTCCGACAGACAATTGAAGGTGAGGAGTCTGTGTAGTATGAGCCTGTTTGTTTTCTTCCGCTGTCATCCAGGATGTTCAGTGGATCATGTATATCATTGTATGATGGCAATGACCGAATGCTGCTTACGCTGCTGATTACAGAAACATGTTGATCCACCATTGTTCCAAGTCTGTGAGATTCTGGATAACTTATATTGTTTCCATAATATCCTATTGACGGAAGATTGGAAAAAAGCAGAGTGAAATTGCTGTTGAAGAGAAAGAGTAAGGTAGGAGCCTGCAACAACCTGAGACAAAAGATAATTGTTACTGGCTGAGTCCCTTGAGACTAAGGTTATTTATGTACACGTACAGCCTAGTAACATTAGTAGTAATGCAGTGACTGACCCAAAAGAGGGGCAGTAACAAGGCAGTATAAAGATCCTAAGAGTTCAGTCGTGCCTTCAGTACAGAACTGCCCTTCCATTCTAAGTTCAGAATCAAACAGCAGTCTGCAATCCGAGGCCATAAAAGATACCGTGGGGACTCTTGGCCACAGTTCAGTTCTCCCTTCTGAAATTCACAATCAGGGAAAGTATACATGGAAAGCAAATCTGCATGGTAATACATACTTACCGCACATACAAATCCATATAAAAGCAACATTTCTACAATTTCTTTCCTCCAGAAGAAGGAGGTGTTTTTTGCTGACCGTATCTCTGAAGCAGATTGTGGCAATAACTTTATGCTTGAAGTATAAGAAATAGCAGGGCCAAAGTCTCAAACTAATGCTAATACACAGTTTTATACTTCATTTCACCATCCTGATCCTGTGACTAGAATGGTCCATTATGCTGATCCTAGAGGTAAGCTACATTATGCCTGCTCTGTTTAATAGTAGATATTTTGGGGGCTTTTCAAGAGATTGCTAAATCACAGGATCATCCTGGTTCTGCTTCCTTTGTGCAAGACATGATGACGGTGCCAAAGGAAGATTAGCATAGGTGCAGCAGATGCTTTTGAGGTCAACTGAGGATTCACCAGAGGAAAATAAATCCTTAAGTAGCTTGTTAAGCTGCTTTACAATCTCTGTATGTCATCAGAGAAGTGGAAAACAGGAAGGTATAAATAAGAGCTGAAAAATATCTTCCATAGGGAAAAAAAAAAATTCAAAGAAAAAGTGTTTTACTCCAGCAAGGAAAGAGAAATAGAAGGGGGAAAGAACATATATATTAATACCGTTGGAAGCATTAGTGGGATATGCTGCTCCTGGGCACGCAGACACCGAGTTGCTCAAGAAATTGAAACTCCCAGTATTCAAAAACTGCATATTGTGTGCGTCCTGAGACATGGGTGAGGGACCATAACTGGAAGGGGATCTTGCATTGTACGGAGACACAGCACAACTGTTGCTGAAGTAGTCTCTGGAGAATTGCTGTTCACTCAAAGCATTGAATCGACTGTGCTCTGCTCTGTGGTGGTAAACACCTGAAGTGGAATGAGCCTGAGTTCTGAACATAGCCTGGTAATTGGAATTGTTTCCATAGTAATTCTGATTAGTTTGTGACAAAGTCTGATAAAGAGGTTCTGAGTAGGAAGAGCACTGTGAATGTGTCGATAACACTGGACCTACACTTGGAGGTCTTACAGCCATTGGCCCCTGGTTGATAACACTTCCCCGGCTGACCATGGCTGGTGAAATGGGTGGAGTCATCAGGTGACCAGTGCTTTGAGACAGCTCCATCTGACCTGGAATAAATAAGCATTAGCCGTGATTACTGTTCATACTGCAGTACTGCTGAATATAGCAGATCTGTTAAGACACTAACCCTTTAGTGAAGTGTGCATTACCATTTCAAACCTTTACAAAGGAGGGCTCCCACCTATACAACACATGTTCTTTAATGCATGGCTTCAGGCTATGAAGCTTCCCACTTCTATTTTCTAGCTTGAAGGCTGCCTCATTCACTGGGAAATTCCAGCAGTTACCAGCCGGGTGTGCTCCAGTTGTTACTGATCATTCTCACCTTACAAGATCGCCACCAAGCCAAAAGGTACAGGATAGTTTTACCGTTGTTCCAATAGAACCTACTACTGACAGGGCTCTACAATTGCTGCCTTCTGTAAATCAGCACAGAGGGTGAGCTCGAGAAACCTTATTTACTAGAGGTTTTTATAAATGCATATGGTCATTTCTCCTACAGCAATGTGTTACTGTGGACTGAAAGACTAACAAGCAAATCGGAGAAGGAGAAACTAGAACTGATACATACCTGTCAGCTGCATATTCTCATTGTCTTCTGTGGTGAAGGGGTTCAGACCAGAAGGCACGCCGCTGGACTGGCTAGCTGACACAGACACATAGGTTTGCTCTGCTAGACACTCATTTTTGACTGAAGTGTCACTGGGCAGAGGAGCAGCTTTGTTACGATTTGCTAGGAAGCAAGAGCTTGGTGATGCAGTAAAGGTGGCTTTGCTTGCATCTGGAAGAGTAAGTGAAAACTCTTGGTGGCTGTTATGTATGCTGATTGCACAGAAATCCACCACTAGCATACAGACAGCATATGAGCTGCCCAATTTGTTTGTCTCTTTGGTTGCTTATTTTAAAACCCAGGGAAGCCTCCATATTTTGCATGTAGCCAATGAATACAAATACTGCTTTAGTCTTGATCTTCCCAGTGGAACTGTTTGTATCACATTCTCTGACCACAGATCTACATCACAGAGTACCGGCTCCTTACTAAAGCCACCATGGTGAAGGTATGAACCAGATTTATTCCCTTGAAGTAGATGTCAGCAAAGAAGAATTAACAACGGGAATTTTAGAAAGTTTGAATTCTGTTTTCATACTGATATCTAGAGAAAAACATTTGTTATTCTCAGTAGTTCTTCAGTTTTCTGCAGACTATTCATAAAGTCAGTGGAAGTTTTGCTATTCTTCAGCAGAAACCACGACTTCACCTAAGTATCCAAGGATAAGGCAACTGCTACATAGGACAAGTTTTTTTCCTGAAGGCTGAATTAGAAAGGGCAGCATCTACTGTCAGACAAATTCTATGGAAGTTTCTTGCAGCAAACTGTAGACTTAAAGTAACAACAACCAAAAGTTCCGGATTGACTGCTGGTGCTAGTATTAATAAAAAATAATTCAGCAGCACCCAGTCAAGTTTCACAGGATTTTTAGGGATTAATTTGGACCAGAATTTGATCCAAATCAATCTTCATTCATTTTATAGCAAAGGACCTGCAGCATATAACTTCAAACTGTCTAACCTTGAAGAAGCCTAGTAGATGGAAAATGTTAAGGATACTGTTTTAAATTCATTTTGTTTCTCTTCCACATAGTAATACTTCAGCCAGATGCTAAACAGGGCTCCAAACTTGTGTTCCAACCTTGCAGGGATATTTGCATTTTGGAAACATTTAATGCATTCCTAGTTATGAATGTTACGAAACTCAGGGTGCTTTAAAAAGAAAGAAAGGTGTAATTACTTATTTATTCTTTGGCAGAAAAACTGGACTAGGAATTCCTGCCCTTTCTGCTACCTATACCTCTTTTCATACTTCAGCTTGTGGCCCTTCTGATGTACCTACAAGTGTCTGTTGCATCCAAGATCATTTCAGTGTTCACATTCCCACAAAATATTATTAAGTGAACTATGGCAGGAAGGTGGGAATGAATTGCTGAGTGAATGGTCACAAGCTTTGCAGATGAGTTTGACAATGTTGCATATAACTACATTTTCAAGAGAAGACAGTAAACCTGCTTCTGTTTAAAGTTAAACCAGTATGTCAATTTCTAAAAACACATGAGCACATTCAAAACAACCAAGCTCTAGTTACCTAAATTCTTCATGTATTTGTCCAGTAGATTCTGGAGTTCTTGTTCTTTGTCATTGTTGAACTGTGTCTCCATGGCGAGCAGGATGTACTCATCTAGTAACATGCGGATCAAATGAAAAGAACCTTTCGTAGGAGAGAGAGAGTAGCTGAGTTATCTTTGTGACCATCTCTCACCACTCTACAAGAAGCAGTGAAACAAACAAATAATTGTGGACTTTAAATGACCTGGCAAGACCAACATGGAATAGTGCCTGACTTCTAGCTCTAATCTCTCTTTGCACTGGCCCACCTAGCTCAATTGTTTACTGTCCTGTAGGCTATTTGACCACTAATTACATCAAAGAAAAATACTGATGAAAGTGAGACATGCTTTATACTTGAAGAGGGCACATAGTGGAGCTAGATAAGGCCGAAGTCTGCCAGAATGCCTCTGCTCTACTTCTGTTTGCCTTGTGCTAAATAACCAGACAATAACTGGTGAAGTCTTTGACCTTATTTCAAGGATATATCACATTAAACACATGTGTCTCCTTACAGCCGTTTCAAATACCCTCTGATTTTTAAGTAACAATGTACCTATGACTAAACTTAGGAAATTATACACTAGATTTAAAGTGAGTTTCACTTTGTGTACCAGCTTCTATTTTATAAAAGGTTCTTCCTGAGAATGTAAACATTCTGAAGATGGACATATGAACCTTAATTTTTAAAAGCCATAAACACACTTGAACTGACTGTCTGCTGATCCCAGAATTAAATTAATGGTGACCTCCTAAATTCCTTTTATTTTATGAAAACATACCATGCATAAGAACTTCCATACAACAGTAATTTTTTACCAAACTGATACACATGTAAAACTAATCATTTAAATCTTCTCTCTCCTATAATGAGATATGCAGTTACAATTCCATTGTCATATCAAACCAAACAGACCTTCTAGCTCTTAAATGGCAAAGCAACGTCAAACAGAAATTAAAAAGTAAAATACCTTCAAAAAATGAACATTGGGATACAGGTCACCAACAAAATGTTGCTAGCATTTACTGTGAATGTTAATTTGAGAAACACGTTACACAGCATTTGTGGCTTTGATCAAAGAATCTTTAAAACAGGACAGGTTCCTCTGCTCAGGAAATGGTGGAAAGCTGGTAAGTGCTAGCACAGATGTACAAAATATGAGTGTGTTAAGAAAGCCCAGGTACCAAAACTTGATGCGTTGTTTAGAGTTAGGTTATGCATCACTCGAGCACCAAAAAAACTCCATTTGAGCAGGAAGTCTTGAGCTCTTTTCTTTAATGACCTCCCATTTTGCTTGCTTGCCTGAAAGAGAATAGTAAAATACTTAATAAGTATGTTAACTTGCTTTCTGCACACAGAAGAGAAGAAAGGAGATATGAATATGCTTGAGAGTTCAAGGAGTCCTTGACTCAGGCAGGGTGCTGCCTGATTCAAACTGTCATCATAATGTGTGTCCTAAAGTGATGAAGAAAAGCAGCATTCACCCTTTTCAGTGCAACCAGAGTAGAGCTCTGACCATGTTAGATGAAGCAAACTGCTTACTGCTACAGCTGTGCTGTGGCCTGAAGAGATATAATTTACCTCATATTCTAATATTAAAGGTACCAAATTGTTCTGTAAATATACAGGTGTACAGAGCAGAAAGAAAGAAAAAAAACACACCCACCCTCTGGCACTGTTATTCCACATAAACAGGGAAAAGATATTAGTCTTTGTACTTTAATGTAATCTGTGCAATACTGGCCAGACTTCCTCTTACAAAATGGTTTATTTCCTGTCATAAGATTGAGGCTTTCAATGCTGCTCATTTCATACCACTGCTTTGCTCTGGCAGTGATTTGTTTGCGTGGTAAGGTATGCCCTGTTGCTTTCTCAAACAGCAAGCAGAAAGAATCTGTTGTGTGAGTTTGACAGTAACCACAATTTAGCAAGAACAGAAGGCAGAGAGCAACAGAAGGATTACATGTTCTGTAAATTATTAGCTTCAGCTTAGTTGACCTAGCCTCATATTAGGACCTGTTGGTATTTCTCACCCTTAACTACAGGACAACAACGCTAGGAATCGTACCTGTTAACTTTAATAATACAGTATCACATAGAAGATGCTGAATGGGGGAGTGCTTCACCTTTTCTGCCTCGCTTGTTTATCAGGAATTGTCTTCTGAAACTGTGGAATCGATTTCAGACCATAACCATTCTGCTTTAAAATAAGTTGTGATTTCTCAGCTTCAGTGGGACTTTTGTGTCTAGGTGTGTATGAGGACTTGGTTTGGTTCTGCTGCCCTGAATCATCCAAAGCTCCTCACTGTGCTGCTCACATATGACAGAAAATGTTAGGAAACTCTGAGTGCTTTAAAAAGAAAGAAATCATCACTATCTTCATTGATATTTGGGAAAACAGGTGAAGAAAGGTAAAATGACATGCCCATGGTTATTCTGTAAGTGGCAGAGTCACTCTTCTGCAAGCCAGTCAAAACTAACTGCACTGTCTCCTTCTCTTGCAAACATATATATTGAGATGCTCCCTAAAATTACGGTTAAGATACTGCATTTCCAGATAGAACAAGACCGGATGAGAAGACCAGTGTTCAGCTACTAGCAAGCAATGTGTAACATTTTATTCTGCTAGTTTACATTCATTACAGTCACAAACTGGGTAAAGATCTCGTGAGCTATAACTCAGAACTCAATTATTTTGTTCTGCGCTATAGTGTAATCATTCCTGTATAATTACATGCATATAAAATACTTGTGATCATAGAGCATCTTGTAAATCGGGGATGTGTGTGGGGTGATATGTGTGTGTGTATCCCATCAAAACCATCAATTACTCCATTAAGAACCTTATAAAGCTACAAAACTGTATCTTCCATCCTGTTCTGTAGAAATCCTTCTACAGGTTAGCTACTTCTGAATCCATCCGCTACACTAACTTACACCACATACAGTACCGTCCAAATAGCAGGAAAGAAAGAATTGCTTCTTTAAGGAACAACTTTTGCTCACCTTACTCACTGAGCAATACCCCCGTGATTCTGCACACACAGACAGATAAGATGGATGGGTTTCTTTCACGTACAGTTTATGACAGCACTGACTGTAATGTTTTTAATCAAGATACTTATTAGTTTGTCACACTTAAAAGATGGCTCAACAGCACTCCACATGATTAACTAGAACTAATGGCCCTGGAACCTTTCACACCAAATTAAGAACTCCCCTGTTACAATAAGATGGGAGCAGAGATGATAATCCCATGGGGGAAACCAATGGGATGGCATAAGTAAGGGACTGTGTAAGGAGTAAGGGGAGTAGGATTTAATCTCGAGTCAGGCAGAACATTTGAAAGGTACCTTGATAACCCTTTGCTCAACCACAGTATCCAACCATTCAATAAATGATTCCACAGTGGCATTCTTCTTTAGAAGGTCCTTCAGTTCTTGGAACACTGTAATAGAGTCATCTACCATATAAAAAGGAGAACATATCATTGCACACTATTCTGAATGTGAGAAAAAGCCACTCACCAGCCATATGACAATATTGTAGCATGGAAAGGAAAAGCAAAGAATTAGAGCAGTGAAGAAATAAAGCATTTCCCCAGCAGAGCAAGCAGACACACATCCATCACATATACATGTTTTAATTACTTAATCATTACAATGATTCAGGTTGTAAATCAATGAAAATTTGCAAGAAACTAAAAGCAAAAAACAATTCTGATATTTTCTGTTCCTTTTAAGATTCAGTCTTGAAAACCTTGCTGTTACTAAGTTTAGTAGTAAAGCTTTATCTGTAATGTGGCAGATTTGTAAACATCTTAGGTTTCCCTTATACTTTACAAATTTCTCAAAATATAATGTAAAGCTAACTTCCTCAATTCCTAATTTTAAAAAAAGGCCTGAATGACAAGTTATTTCTCTTCTAATTTTCTTTTTTTAACTAGTGTGAAAGAAGACAAAGAACAAATAAAAAACAATTACACAAGGAGTAGGAAATGGGCAACTCAAATGAAAATGTGAATGGGACTGTGAACCATTACAGAGAATAAATGTTCATGATAAAAGTAGTAATATTTAGAGGACAACACACTGTTATTTCTTTCAGCTCTCCAAACTCTGATCAAATGGTTCCTATAACAGAAATTATATTTTTAATAGAGAAAATGGCTAATTCTTTTTTCAGCAACAGGTATGTATATGTAAATGAACACCCTCAAAATCTGTACTTTATTTCACTGTATTCTGTGTATGAAAATAGTTGTTATGCTTTATAGATATGAATTTTTTTAAAGATAACTTTCAGGGGGAAAAAATATTCATACCAAAAGCAAAGTAAACTAGCTCAAATATCCATTAAATTAAGCCATGTTGATACAGAATTTTTGAGACATCTTTCAAGAATTGATTGGTGCCAATATTCCCATATGATTAGGACAAAACTTCAGAAGAGATTTTATTACACCTAGCAACTGACATGTAAATGATTTTTTCAGCGACCATTTAAAGTCATTTAGCTGGGATGACTTCCCAGCACAAGCTTCTGTTCTTGTAGGAGGACATGCTAGGGAAACCAGTTGGTTTTCTTAAACTACGGAAGTTAACACTGAGACTGATTAGAGAATGCAGTGTCTATGTGTGCCTTTTCTCAGTCTATCTCCAAGTCGACTGGTGTGGCATGGCACGAAAGAGTGAGTTACTTTTAATGTTACAAATATATCACCATGGACTTACATTCACTGTAGACCTCCCCATCAGAGTCTGTGCTCCCTGAGACTGCAAGGAGTGCCTGAGAGCCAATACTATTCAAATCAACTTTTTCAATATCCGACACCATGGAATTCACCACGTGCTGATCAAAAAGGGCTGGCCGAGCAATCTGTGAGAGAAGACAAGGTAAAATACTGAATGTGTTTTAACCACAGCTGGTAACTAAGCACCACACAGCTGCTCACTCGCTCCCCACCCTGCCATGAGATGGGGGAGAGAACTGGAAAAGCAAGAAAACTCGTGGGTTGAGATAAAAGTAGTTTAATAATTTTTTTTTAAGAAGTGGTAGCAGTAGTAGTAGTAGTAGTAAGGGAAAGGGGAAAAAATAATGAAGGGAAAGATACAACCCAGGACAGACACGTGATACAAACAAAACCAATTGCTCACCACCAACAAACCGACGCGCAGCCAGTACCCAAGAAACAGCCTCCCCACCAACCTCCTCGCTAGTTTTATTGCTGGACATGATGTCATATGGTACGGAATATGCCTTTGGTCAGTTGGGGTCAGCTGTCCCAGCTATTTCCCCTGCCAGCTTCTTGTGCACCTCCAACCTACTCGCTGGCAGGGTGGTATGAGAAGCAGAAAAGGCCTTGACTGTGTAAACACTGCTCAGCAATAATGAAAACATCCCTGAATTATCAACAGTTTCCAGCACAAATCCAAAAGCATAGCCTCATACTAGCTACTGTGAAGAAAATTAACCCCACCCAAGCCAAAACCAGCACAGACCTACACCTGAAGATCACCTGAATAACTCACAGAAGAATCGCATTCTGTTTAATTTTCTTATCATGGCTGGGCTTTTCATAGATCAGATGAGATAATGTTTCCCACTCATTAGACTTCTACTGCTTTTCTAATGTGCCTTCCTATCAGATCATCTTCATGATTTCACCCACATGCTACTCCTGTCTTAATATTTATGAAAGAGAAAACTAAATGATTATGAATATATGGTGCATCTACAGTTACTCACGAGGACTACCATCTCAAAACACAAGCTGTTATCACTTAAATTCCCCAGAAGGCATTTTATCCTTTTGTATAATCTACCAAACCATGACACGGAAGTGCCTCCTAATTGCAGATACCTGTATCCTGTCAACACAGCCTTGGAGCCCTCAGGTACCTGTCACTCACATGTTCCCCTTTCAGTCAAAACCCAAAAAGAAATAAGCTCTCCAAAGAACATCATGGACAAGACTGAGAAACTTTGCTAGGCATGAAGGATCATCTGATATTTTCCCATCTGGAACTAAAACAAATACTGATATATTTCACTTCATCATTGGATTGCCAAAAGTTCCCATGATAGTAGTTTATTACAACCATGGTCTTTTCTCTCTTTTCTCCTACAAAAGTTTGAAGTTTTGGTCACATCTATTTATGGCTGCTTTAACATAGTTAAAACTACAAGTTGTAAGTCTTCCGTGGCTGATGTTGAACCTTGAAAAAATAATGCATTATATCTCAGAGCCAACAAGGTGCACTGAACATAACTGACAATTTTTTGATGTATCGTCTTATTCTGTTTACCTGTGCTAGGTGTAGGAATGATGTCTGTCGTTTCAGGGAGGAAACAAATCTTCGTGCAATAGGCAGTTTCTTATCTGTTAGGTTTTCTGGCAGATTTTCCAAAGAGGAAATAACCCACTGTTCCCAGTTTTTTGCAAAATTTCTTATATCTGCCAGTAAACTATAGGAAAAAATGGGTTTTAGAGAAACATCAATAAAAATTATTTTGCATTAGTTCAAATAACTGCATTTCAATCTATAGCTAACACACTCCTGGACATATCTGTGAATTATTCCTCAGGTGTCATCAAAAGGAAACAGGAAATGACCAGTCAGCAAAAGGCTAAAATGGTCTATATATTGATCTGTACCTCCTCTGAGAAAAACTGTAAGCCATCTGCAAATTGAAATAAATTGAAAAACAGTGGCTTTCAGAATAAAGCATAAGAAACACAAGAACTGTTAGAAGCTAAAGGCCTTAGTCAGACATAAAATCCCAAACAAGATGCACTTCAATGGAAAGGAAAGATGAGAGGATTCAGAGGTAATTTGTAATAATTCTCTTATTAATGTCTTGTTGAGAAAATGATTAGATATTATGGTGATGTCTAGGATACAAAACCGAAAAGTATTCTGAAAACCAACTATTTTTCCTTAAACAACACAAATACATTTGTTTCTTTTTTTCTCTTCTAGGGCTTTAGTGTAGAAGAAATCTATTTCAAAATATCCAACAAGCCAGTAAAATGGGACATTGAAATACTGTGTAGTATTTTAAGGCTATTATATAGCTGTCCTCAGAGCTGACAGTGTTTTCCCATATATACTCTACTGTTCTAAAAATGAACATAAACATTGTGAGAAAAATCCTTTAGGATATAGAATTTATGCTGTTTACCTGAAATATGCCTAACAATCAGAATTAGCATTATTATTATTAAATACCTACCTTTCTGGCATTTCTTGCATTGTTGCAGGGATAAGTACATCTGTAAGGACCTTCAAAAAGGTAACAGAAAATGATATCAAGCTTCCACTGGCCATTTATTCATTCATGTTCATCTTGTCTGCTTAGATTGCAAAGTGATAAGGGCAGGAAATCTATACAGAATAAAGCCATTCAACCTATTGTCTGGATATTTATACACCTAGATTTCTCCCATCACTATTAGATAGGAACTTATGAGATATTTATATCACTAGATAGCTCCCATTCTTAATGTATGCCCACATGTCAGTAAAATAAGACAGTGCTATCACTCATGTCTTACAGAAAGGAAATCAGAGAGATGCATAAACACTCTGTCTTTTTTATCATCACTGTGAGTTTCAGTAAAGCAGATACTGAAGTATCTCCTAAGTCCTCGGGTGCTATTAGCCACTTTACTCTTCTTTTTGCCATACCGGATGTGGCACTGAAGGTGTTCAGAATTTAGGACAAATCCCCTATAGCTAAGCATGGTGTGAAACTGTTTTGGCAAAAAAAATGTGCCATCTGGCAAGGCTTCTGGGAAACATTATGGCAGAGGGCAAAGTTGTTAGCCTACATCCCAAAAATCTGTTTCCACTACTAATGTAAATGGTTTGATAACACAACAAAATACCTCCTCCCTTCTGCCAGCTGTGCTGTCAAGAGTACCTAACATGATTATAAGCAACAAAAAGTGAGAAACAAAGAAAAGGAACAACAGTGAATTTATGAAATTTTGAGAAATCCTCTTATTCAATTTATAATTTAGTGCTCCTGCAGTATTTCCTCTTCTGTCACATTAAATATTTATTACAAACAAAGTTAATATTGGATCTGTTGAGACAGCATGTTTAAAGCAGGAAAAGCCTCATAAACTCAAGGTATAATATAACCTTTACAGGTAAATGAAGCTTAATAGCTCATCTCCAGGGTGGTAATTATGATCTTTGATGCTAATCACCTTCACGTCTGTCTTTCTTACTTTATAGCTTGATATACTTCTAAGAAATACGTAGTTTTGTCTTTTCTGGATTTTTCCCCCCATGTTTTTGTACAGTAAAGAATGATGAATAGATGACAATATGGCACTCATGCTGAAACAGCTCCAAGTGTCTACTTTGACTGCTTGGTGTTTACTGTTATCCCAATAGTTATTTCCTCCCATCGATACCTGGTTGTGTAATGTGTTAAGAGAGAGGATGACAATCCTTTTCTGTTTACATACCATGTTCTATCAGAGGAACTTAAAGTATTTGCAGCTATTAATTCATGATCCGATTGGATTTTCCAAATTAAAACTCAGGAAACTTTGGTGGCATTACTTTATTTTTTACCCAGCACTCTATGCTTAATCCTGACCTTGCAATACTCTTTGTTTTCACTTGTTTCAACTATTTGTGTGATCATGCTATGAACTAAATCAAAGAACTCGTATGTCACAAGAACTGCAAATGTTCCATAGATTTTTTTTTAAACCCAAACCAGTTCAGAGTGCAGCAGTTTTCTGATACCTCGAGCAGCATAAGAACAGAAATGAAGTGTAGCAGGCAGGAGAGGCAGGAACACCTTAACCCAGTATTGTTTGAGTTTTGTAACATGAAACCATGGCCTGACATAACCTGTAAGTAGCAGATTCCCATGTGGAATCACCTCACTCATCTGCCACAGACACTCTTTGCTGGCAGAAATTGCAATAACCTTTTAAGTAAAAACAAGGTTTCAGTTTCATCCAGGCTTAACTTACTCAGCCTTGTCAGCAAAGCATTTCCTTTAGCTACACTCAAACAAGTAGGTCAGGATTTCACCATTAGTGTGCTGCCTGTGGTCACACATCAAGTGTGCAGCAGAGCTGAGACTGGAGTTCAGCTTTTACATGTGCCAGTATTATGCTCTTGATTTTAATGGAATCCTTGCTGATTTACATACGTAAGAGGCAGAAAGCAGTCATGGCATCCTGTTATTCTAATGTCAACACTATTTTTACACAAGCAAAAGCTGTAACGTGATTAAGACTATATATGTAGCTAAATGCTTACCTTATACAGTATCGAGTCACAAACACAGAAGATGTCAACAATGATGGGATTTTCAAGCAAGGGAAGAAGATGGTCAGGCATTCCTTGCCAAAAATGCAATAAGAAATGCTGAATCTAAAGGAGTAGGAACCAGATTCATGAAAATAAATAATGCTTTCTTGGCTCCCTGTGCATATATACCAAGAATGTGTGTTTAAACAACCTTACCTCTTCAAAGTTCCCATTAATTGCATTGTCAAGGACACACTGACAGTGTGTTTTATACATCATGATAAGAGTATCTACCTGTTTTGGAAGAAAGAAAGATTAAACAGAGTTTCTTAGTTTTCTTCTTTACTGCTATAGTGATCTAAGTTTCTGCTTTCTGTAGCTAGTATTTAAATATAGAATATAAACTGTGTTACAATGCATATTTACAAATGGGCTGTCTGTATATCCAGAAGTGATGAGGAGGTCACTCCTTTCTAGTTTTTACCTACATCTTTAAATCTCAATGCTGTTGTCAAAAATGTACCATCTGAATCTGTATACACTGTGAAAATGTGGATGTCAAAGTAAGGCAATAGCTAGATCAGCCAGCGATGGTAAATTCACATTTCTGAAGTTGAGATTAATCCCAAAGAGTAGTGCAAGTTAATCATTACGCTACTATAGGCGTCTATGAGTGTTCTGAAACATCATCTAGTTGGACAAATGAGAAAATAGCTGCCAGTCATTTGGTCAAAGTTTAATCACTGCCTTACATGAACTGAACTTTAAAAGGCAGAACTCCCTTTCATGTCATCAGGCTTATTTTTCTGAGTGTTCCATTATTTTAGTAACAGTGCAGAAGTATTACAAGACTTTGTAAAAAATGGTAATGAAATTTTAAATTTGTAGCAAATTATAGAACAAGAAAGTATTTTAAGGAAAGAAAAATGCTAGCAAAATCGTTCGTATAGTCCAGAATTACAGAAAGTTTGTCACAGCTTGTGAACTTCTCTGGCAAACCAGTATCAGATTTTGAATTAACCTAGTACCACATTATTTCAGTATGTTTAGCATAAAGATTTCTTTGAAAACAGACCTTGCTGACTTCACTGTTGAAGTGGTAAAATTGAGGTTTGTTTACATGGCTGTGTCAGGTCTGCAAGGAACCTGAAATGCTCTTCAGATTTAAATGTTATGAGAATGCTGTATATATGGGAGATGCCAATTCACTACAGCATCAGGTGATGCACACTGCTGAGTACATCAGTTCTTGGGCCTTCTTTAGGAACTGTAAGGTTTCCGGTGAGGATCTTTGAACTACAGACAGCTCCTTTTGTTAGCCTCTCATAACAGGAATCCTAGACTTCACTACTTTCACAGAACAAACTTAAGAGGAAGGGCTTATAAAACAAAAAGCTTTAAAGCAACCTATGTTAAGACAGCCAGCATCATGACCTGTACTGGAGGCTAAACTGGAGAATCCATAATGTGTATCAAAAGGTTTCTAGCACAGTTCAGGGACATTGTAGCCTGTAATGTGACCAGAAACAACATAGATATAACACACAGGCTAGGAGCCAAAGACATAAAACATATGCCAGCTATACTTCTATACTGAAAAGTTACCCTTAGGATGAGCAATACTGAACACCGATTTGAGGAATATGATTTTACTAATTAAAAAAAAAAATACATATATGCTCAGATTTTCAGTGTCTCTTTTCAAACAATTAATGAAAGCAAGTAAAATTTAACTAATTATTTGTTGTGAATTATTTGTTCTGATCTAATCAGAGAAAAATTTACCTTAAATCCAAAGGCATTTGGAATGAATACAACTCTCAGTTGTTTGTTTGTTTTGCTCTCCCCGTCTTACATACCATCAGTTTGTAAAATACTAGGTCAGTTAATAGGTAAATAATTCAACCACCTTTCCAGTGGAAAGCCAGTTAATCGGTGTTAGTAAAGGTTTGCCCCCTCTATAAATCAATCACCTCTGTTTGATTATGGACATTTCTGGCTCTTTCATGTCAATACCTCAAAGGCTAAGATACGAAGAAACATTCTGTGGTAATTTTTGATCTGTAAGTCAGAAGAGAAGTAGCTCACATTTTACCTTGTCTTCAGAAATACATCCTTGAAGCAAAAGGTGTTGAGCACTTGGAAACTCTGGGAGGAGAGTTCCAGTTTTGGAACTCAGAGAGTATTTACGAGTGAAGCCACCCTGAAATGGAAGGCAAAAACCAGAAACATTGACATAGCTCATACAGATTCATGCTAAACTTGTATATTACCTCACAAGTCTCTCAATGTTCCAGAATATTTACATTCAGATAAACCTTCCAAAATATTGATGCTTATCCACATCTGGATTCCAGCTCAGAGAGGTAATTAAGTATGTCCCTAGATCTAAACTCCACCAAATACAGTTTTCAGAGTGATGCAGCCTTTGAGCCACATTACTTCATGGAATTCTACAAACTTTGAATTTAATCCATGTTTAAAAACTAAAGTAGAATACTACTCTCCTCTACAGTATGGATTGTGATGCCCTCAGGGAGACCTTAAGTTCTATTTAATATGTATCTTTCCAGTGCAAGGGTCTAGGGCAGTGGAGATATTATTATTGTTCTTCCTTGGTCTCCTCCTGCTCTAATAGCATGGAAATAGTGATTTCTGCTGTTTTACTATGGTAACCATTATTTTAGTTTATCATAAAGTTTGATCATATATTATGGTGTTATCAATGTGACGGTATGTAGGATCTACAAACACTTCGGAACTAAGTATTTATTATATACCTCTTAGATTGTGGAAGACTTGACATGAAGCCCCAGTTTCAGATGTATCAATAGGAAAGATATTCCCAGCTACTTAGTGTTCTCCAGTTACTTTGTTGAGATACAGTCAATACTGATCTGGAGGCAAAATAAATTCCTCCTGAATTATGCTAAATTCTGCTGATCTGAGAGTTTCTTTCAGTTCTTAGAGTTCACTTCCTAAGCCTCTTTAGCTCGTGACATCTGAAATATTGTAGACACATTTTGTACTAGTTACAGACTAAGAAAAGATCTTGAATAATTATTTGATGCTAGTTTTTGGAGAGATGGAATTGAAGGATGAAACAACAAGCAGCCTTGTATGTGTGGATACTGACCGTGAAGCGATATGTGGTAAATCAACACTTGTTTAGACTCCTAACCTAGAACTCTCACCAAATCTGATTCGGTCTACTCAGTAAAGCTGGGCAGTAACATTCTGTAGCAATACAGTGTTGCAATGCTCATATTTATAAAGCACACCACATTATGCTTATTAAGCTCTCAAATGGTATCATTAAGATGAAACCCTCATCCTCAAAAGAAGCAATAAAATCTGTACTATGATTCTGTCCTTACTGACTGAATTGTACTTATTCTTATAGGATTGCATTCAAACATTGAGAAGACTATTTTGCTGAAACCTTTTGTTCCCCACAGGCCTTATGTCAAGTCAGTGTACAGAGCCTTGAGCAGGCCTTCTGCAGACTTCTGCAGTAAATCCAATATTTCTGTGCAGATTCCATTTATACTATTGGATGGAATTTATGACCATGCATGAGACATTTGAATGGTACTTGAAGCAGCCTTTTCCTACCCCTCTGCACAGTCAGATTTCACTGAAGTGGGAATAGTAGGAATATAGTGTAACATATAATGTAAAAGTGTGCAAAGGAGAGTATTTTCCTATAGATGTTGACTCATGAATTAGATGCCAGTTTCAAGTGAAATTCTCTCAAATACTGAATTCAGAAAACTATACCTGTAACTGACTTATTCACTATATATACAGATATATGTCCCTATTTTTATAGGGTTATATGTCTGCCAAAACAGACAGCAAGGGACGAAAGCATACATTATGTAAACACACTTTGCTTGTGCTATCTACTATTCAAATACATATAAAGCTTTAAGTCAAAGAAATTGTAGAAATTTAGAAACATTAAAATTTCTTCATGTCAATACTATTGTGTTATAATTGCCTATCAGTAGCAAGAGGTTTGTTTTTTTTAATAACAGCAGTAATCTTAATGATTTTATTATGCAATTACCCATGAAATGTATTAAAAGCTCTGATTAAAAGGAATTAGTTCATTTAAAAGAAGGCAGTGATGGTGGTGGGAGGTTTAAGAGAAGATAATCTGCAATTTTTTACCTTGCTAATGGACTTATATGACTGTGTCTCAGTTCTAGGCTTAATATTTTAACCCACTGCCACTTGCCCTTTCAATTTAATGCCATCTGTTTCTAATGGCCATTTAACATTAAGATAATGACAGTAATATTACCTGCCTAATTAACCATGCAGACTCTAATGGTGCACTAACTGGTTTAGATAAAAGAATTTGCTGATATCTCCCCCTACAGAGAGAATACTAGAAAATGTGATAAAACATACCAGAAGTAAACAGTGTCCCTGGCACTCAATAAGTGTTCATTCAAATGCCATTTACTCAGTATATTTAGACAATCAGTGCTTTAACATCTTTTCAATGTCTTTATGTTCCTACTGAGAATTACACCTTATGCAATCATTGTAAATCTTTCTGGAATACCTAATTGCATATACTTTCAAGCAAATGAATAAGCATATATCCCCTGTTCACTTTAATGGAAAGTATGATGCCAAATTTTCAGTATGTGAAGACTGTTAAAATTCAATTTTGACCATGAAAGATGTTTTTTTTTCTTTTAAGACCTGCCTGCCTAATTTCAGACAGCACAGAGCTAGACAATCAAAAACTCATACTGTGTGCCCTTTCTTGTTTATTTCCACCGACTTCTTTGTGACTCTTTTTCTTGGAGGATGAAGGTCTTGAACTCTGAGGCAGAAACAAGACAGGTTTATGAGGCTGTCAGTTCTCAAACAGACTGGGAATGCCATCAGAGATGGAAGTAAATGTGCATTCATTTCTGCCAAGGGAACCAGACACTCAAAACTGAAAGAATGAATGCTGTAGTAGTGCTCATGAATCCTTGAATATGTTGAAGATATCCCATGGCATAACACTATCTTTTTTTTTTTTTTTTAATAAGATAGCTGATTATCTGAACAGGGAAAATACAGCACATATAATCTATATGAACCTCATTAAAATACTTGATGTGGTGTCACCACGGGAAGTGACTACTTATGCTGGAGAGAATGGGGATTAGTACAAGAATGTAAAATGTTTAAGAAACTGAATCCAGCTGAAATGCTAACAAGTTGCATTGACAGGGAAACTACTGGGTTGAAAAGGGACTGAAGTGAAGATTCTCAACGACTTGGGACTGCTCTCATTGAACATTTCATAGATTAAACTGGCTGACATGAGCTAATGAAATCATCAATAACGAGGAAGACCAAGAGGTCATGTAGAAAGATCTGGATGGCTTTGAGATAATGGCAATAAAGGGGATGAAAATCAATAGAGCAACACCTCACTCTCAGGGACCAGTAAGAATTTCTGCTATCAGCTAGGAGTTGCTTATCTGGAAATGAAAAAGGAGAAAGACTTGCTATGTATCAGTTGATCACAGAGGGTATATTTAGTCTAGTAAATTAAATGGTGTCAGGAAACATTCCCAGGCAATACTGGAACAGTATTACTCAGAATGGCCCCTGACGTTCTTTTGGCCCATCCATGCCAGTTAGCAGTCTCCCAAACAATTCCTAGTCATGCTTCAACAGTTACTGCATGCTAGGGACTTCTCTCCATGGCAATGTGGCTGAGATGTGCCTATGCTGTTTTGTATGTTCCGGAGTTTAATAATATGGATGCAGGTTATTCCATGCCAGTTGAACTCAGTGTCAAAGAACAATCCTGGGAGCAATCCTTAACCCTTAATGAACAATAATCCATAATTCACTAGTATAAATATGACCAGAATGACAGTGACTATACCATAGTATATGTTTGTGAAAATGTAGGCTACTTGTGGAAAAAACAAACAAAAAAAAACCAAAACAAAAAAACAAACACAGTTCTAAGGTTCATCCACAGTGATATTTCCAATAGAAATCAATGATGTGCCATTTACAAGACTATTGGTTTTTTTCTATAAAGATATTCAAGTCAGAACAAGTACAGTGAAAGGCTGTGAGGCTGATCAGAATGGAATAAAAGCTTCATCTAGCAAGCAAAAGCAGCAAAAAGACATATCACAGGAAAACATTGCAAAGATCAAAACCAGAGGAAGACAATCCTGACCAGGAGGTATAAAAATAAATTTATAAAAAAACCATATTTTGGCTTCCAATCAGACAAACGAGATTCTGAAAAAGCCCTCCTGCAAAACTAATGGATGCAAAAAATTAAGCTAGATCTTGATCCTTTGTTTAAGAGGGTCTATTATGAACCTTTGGTTATGGGATACCGGATTGGAACAGGAACCCCAGAAAGTCTCTTCCAATCTTACCTGTCTTCAAATACTTAGAGGAGCAAATACTCAGCTTCATTAAAAAGTGTTATACAGCCTAAACTTTAATGGAATATATTGTTGTAATTTTCAAAGAAATGAATGTGAAGAAAACCACAGGTCACCTAATATTTGGATTATAACAGAAGTGAAAGTAAATAGACTACAGCACTTACCTCATTCTTTAACTTGCTTCCAGAGAACCTTTGAAAATAAATATATTTATTTTTTCATAAGCAGAGTTTGTATATATATATATATATATAAATAGATCAATTACAAAAATGAGCACATTTCTTCAAATGTAATTATAATAAAATTCATGCTTTTTTCCTAACTTCTTCCACTGGTTTGCAAGTGCCTGAGGATATCAGGAAACCTACTGATGTCTTCCAAAATATGAAGATTCAAATCAGTGACCAAACAGTAAAGTATAAAACCCAGGTTTCATTTTTTTTCTGGGATCTTTGCAACTTCACAACTAAAGGGCAGCATAGGTGCAAATCCATAAGGTCTTTTACTAGGAATATAAAGTTTTTGATATAGCTGAGTAAATTCAGAGTAGAAAAAATGTATGTAGAATTTAAAATTCTCAGGAAAATGAAGAAATCATAGTGATTTTCCACTCTTTTTCACCGTAGAATTATTTAATGCAGGTGAAATACATTTCTGAGATCAAAGATTCATTAACTGGCAAAAATGTGTTGCAGTATAGTGAATGTCCTATTAAGAGTCCAATTGAGAAATTCTCAGTGAAGTGAAGACTAGCAGGCAACTCAACTGTGCAGAAATCAGAAAGCACGTTTAAAATTATAACTACTAAACTAGAAAATGTATAATGATAGAGATTGTCATGGAAGTATAATGATAAATGTTGTTTGATTATTGTTATTTCTTGTTCTGCTAGCTGCCAACTGATAAGATACTGTCGACCACAATGCCTTATAATTATTAGCAGCAATATCGTGATTTCATGCTGTTGCAATGCTCTGCTGGCAGGACAGAAAACCAGGGGCTGAGTGGTTGTGAAATTCCTCCTGCTCAGGCCAGGCACAGGTGGTGCCTGACAGTTCCCATGACATGATGATCCAGCATATGTTACCTACAGAGTTCCCTTGGTTGTTGATAGATCAGTATGAAAGAAGTCATCAGTCAGTTGATTACAATGTTGAGCTAATTAGCTTCATAGCTGGATGTATTTGTTATGGACTGTGGATTTCCACATGTGCAGAAAAATATTCACAGACTGTAGAGCACAACCATGAGGCAGCATCTGCTAGCATTGCTCCTCCAAAGCCTTAACTGCTAGCTAAAGCTACCCCTTACACAGCACTGTGGATACTAATTATTTTTTGTGTTAGGTATGCTCCTTTCACAGTGGCAAGGCTTGATGTTTAAAGGAACTGAGGTCAAATTTACAGCGGAATGTAAGGATTCAGGCACTGGCAACCCAGCATTTAAGGACCATTGTACTCAGCTCAATTATCTAAATATTAATACATGAATGCCAATTAAGTTTGAAATGGCAGTGAAGGCCTATATTTAGGCAACTAAACCAAGGCCCATTGTCCCTTCTGATCTTTTGACAAGCTGCCATCTAACATGCAAGCCTCGTGGTAAAGGACTCCATATGCCTGTATTTGTACGTGGGCATGGTGTAATCTGGTACTATTATCAACACATATATTTCCCCTGCCTATTTCTGCCCCAGGCTTGATCCAGGAACCATTTTTATAGCTCACCTATCAGAACAGACATCAGACAAAGGACAGATTTTTTTTGAAGGATCATTACATGCAGCAGCCAGCAACTGGAAGATTTACTCTCAATTTTGAACCCCTACACTGCCTCTTTCCTTACCCAGAAGCTTGTTCTTAACCTCAGGCTACTTCATCATTCTTTTCACGCAGAGAAGTCCAACCACGGTGATGGCCAAGACTGTGCAAAATGAGCATAGGAGCTTCTGTTCCAAATCAACTAAGGAGGCAATTTGACTACTGGACCCTGAAAATTCAACATCTCATACATGAGAGCACAACTGCTAACAAAAGAAAACTAGCGAATCTAGTGAGTAATCCTGAGAATCTTAATGGAGTATCTATTCCATCTTCATGTGAGTATATACTGTCAGAAATCCAGCTGTGGGTATTTTGCAGAACCCTCAGTTTGTTTGCATTCATTGCTGCTAGATTGCCCAAGGACAGAGCTTTACATGAAAAGAGCACTGGCTGACATAAAGCTGAGGACTAAGAGTGATTATATTCCCTTAAATGAAAATTGCTGTCTTTTAGTCAATTAAATAAGCCATTTGTTCAAGATAATTCTGTATTACGAAAGAACTCATCTCACTGTGTACCAGCAAGACCTCTGCAGCTCTGAATAAACACTGGACAAGGAAATGGCATATTCTAGTCTGTTATACCTTAAGTCCTCAATGGAGAGATCCCTCCTTTTAAGCATCACTGGCAACGTTACCCTCAATTTTTATACTTGTCCTATTGTTTAGAAAAAGCCTATATGGATATAACCTAAATCTGCCAGCAGTTGAATTTTCTATGTGTGATTATAAACTCATTTATTCCTTTCCTTTCTCCACTTTTACAGGTATACTGCTGTAGACAATGAAAGCCGTCGTTCAAGCCATATGTGAACACAGACATTTGTTTTACGAACTATTAATCTTTGGCAAACCAACAGGCAGCTATCGTAACGTATTGATCCTGCTAGCTGTCCCTTAAATAAATATAATTAGAGCTTCCTGGGTTAGGTTTAAACTGATATTAGCGAGTCAAAAGACCTGTAAATATTAATCTACACTGACCCCTCCCTCCTGCCCACAGGTGCCAGCTTCACACCATTCTCCAGACGTTTCATAATGGGAAGCTGTCCTGGGGAAAGAACTCAGAGGGTGACACACAAGCAAACAAAATGAGACAAGTGTTCTGGAAATGGTGTTTTGCTGCTTCACATGAACAAATCATCTGCTGTTGTAAATCAGTGCAGCTCTACACTGACTGTGGTGAGGCCATACTGGAAGTCACTAGCAAAAGATATACATCATCCTCTTAAAACAAAATCAGTGTCTTCAGGGAAAAAATTGGTACTTAAAGCTACAAATGCCAGACATTGAGATATGCAGCAACACTGGTTATGGTACCAACAAAAATTGGTGTGCTACAAATACCTTCCAAAGGGAAGTTAAAGTAAGACCTTCACTAAGTCTCCGAAGTTATGTTATTGTACCTGGTTAAGCCTTTTCCAGAATACACAGAGTGGTAGTACGCACTGCTTTCTTTAATGCCAATTCCATAATAGTGATACCTGTAGAAAAAGAAAAAAAAGAGGAGAGTGTCAAGTAAAGCAAACTGTCAAATTAATTTTCAATGCTTTCTGAAAACTTTTCTTAACAGTGTCTGTCAATTCCTTTCACTGACACGGAACAAAATCTGGTCTCATAGAAAACAGTATTGCCATGATTTAATGCAAAATTCAAGGATAGGATCTCCTTTAAATTTAAAATACTTTCTCTCTTACAAGAATGTAGCTGGAACAGCACATGTCCTAGAAAACATGTTACACCTCTTTTCCCTAATGTGCATCCTCTTTCATTTTACTTCATTTGTTGAATGGGTCCTAGGTTTGATCTACCAGGTTTATTTTATCAGGCTTACGTATTTAGACAATCCCACAGAGCACTTCTCAGCTGAAAGTAACTTGTCACTGTAGCCTATATAAGGTAGTGTTCAGCCTCTTATGACTAAAAATGCTACCACTTCATTCATTCATTCTTCTCTCAGGCTGTAGGCTGACCAATTCTGAATTATTTAGCCACGTAAGCAGTTGTCATCCACATTTGTCTCCCTTGCTGCTGTCCTGGAGATTATTGCTCCCAAATAGAGCTGGAAGAAGGAAACACGTGCCTACAGTTCAGGCTTTGCAGTGCTGAGCCCAGTAACTTAATCAAAGACACTAAAGAAGGTGGGCTGGTGCTAAGAAAACTGGCTATGCAGTAGAAAACTGCTTTCCACTGATTTTGCTACAAAAGAAGTGACCTTCAAGACAAGGGCAGGAGAGCAAGCTGGGGGCAGCCCTTTCTTTACCCGTCATAGCAAAGTTTGCTTGAGTTCATCTATCAAAGGTGATAGGCCTTGTCTAATAAACTCCACTCAACAGATTTAAAAACTGATTTGTGTTAAACCAGATTTGTCTAAGGATGTTATGTACAGTATACTCAGGTTTATTCGGTTTTTACTAAAATTAGCTTGAAAATACCCTGGCAGCTGGTTTAACTGAACTGGTTCAAAGTAACACTTGCAGTTCAAGTACACTGCAAGTAAACCAAGACTAACAGAGAGGCAACACTTCGCAGTGCATTGCACTGATTTCTCTGACACTTCTCAGCAGTTTGAAGAAACACAGTCTTAAGACACACACACAGCAAACAGTTTATAGAACACATAAACAAAAGGTTTCAGCTCATCTCTGCTGTTCCTGGTGATGCCCATTAAAAAACCCCCACAATCTTACTGTTTGGTTTTGTATGGGATAGTCACAGAGAAGAACAAAAACCTCAAATGCTTTATATTTACAGACCTGACTAAAGGCATTAGATACAAATGATATTTAAGAAAATGTTCATTAGGGTGATATATTTGCTTAGCCTAGGTAGCTTTGAAAAATCTCAGCTGAAATAGTCATTCTGTTTCTGGACAGTCTGTTGCATGCATTCAGGATTATACAGCCAAGAAACGTGACAGAACGTGTCTGCTGTTAAAACATCATAGCTTTTACTGCTTGCCTGAAACTAAGTCTACATAATGCCACTAGACCGCAGTGGTACCTGGCAACCCACAGGAAGGCCAAAAGTTTCTCCGTTAGTTTTCTTGCCCTGTAAGTGTATTTTTCTGAGGGATGGTGATGTGGTGAACTGACCATTTTTAAATAGCTGTTAATACTCAGAAGCTCAGACATAGGACCATCTACTCATAACAGTTCCCTTTTTATCCATTAAAGTCAGCATTGGCTGATCAAAGCAAAGTGACACACGACACCTCAGGGTGGTTTAGGATGCCAATGAGATCTTTCATTAAATGTCGTAACATTAGACTGTTGTCCTTCAGTTCACATACAGTATTGTGTCACTTATGTTGTGAGCTACAGTCCTGAAAGTTTTCAGTGGCTACTTTTGGCTTAGGAGTATTAAACAGATAGACATGGTCCAAAGACCTAGATCTGGAAATTCCTAATATTTGACACATTTCTGACACAAATGCTAAAGGCATTAACATTTTTCTTCTTTCATGAGAATGAAGTAATTTAAAATATGACACAAGAGGTATTGAAAATATAAGTGTATGGATTCTTTGAAGTAACAGCATTTACTTAGTCTGGACATTGCAAAGGTTGTGCATTGAACAGCATGAAAAACAAAATAGAGCTCTGACTGCTTCTTTTATAATGTTATCTGCACATTTGTTATCAGCCATGTAAGCAAGCAGTTGCCTCTATCTCATTCCAACACCCTAATTCTCCCAGTTTCAATCACATGCCATTTTTTTAAATTCCGAAAATAAAAACTTCACACTTTCACCACAGATTTGGAATTCCCTCCTGCTGAAGTTGGAGCGGGCCAGAGGCAAGGAAAAGCATTACTTCTTTACAAAATTAGCATTCAATATCCAGGTTATTCAACATCTAATTCAATATCAACATACTTGGGCTAGAAACAGGAACTGTTGTATGATTTGGATTGTCAGGTTCTAGTGGTAGGCAATATACTTGTTCTTTCTCTGGAACGCCCCAAGATACCAGAATTTACCATTGTGACATTTTGTTATGTAGAGAACAGATAGTTTCAGTACCTATTCTGTGTGTATTAAAGGCATAGCAGTTATCATTCTGCTTTCCTTCAACAATTTGTGCAGTTGAATTTTTAGCACTAAAAGATACAGCTTTCCAGTCATGACACAAAAGCAATTAAAAAAATTCTAATCTGCAATTTTCAAGCTCTCTCTGGCATACTTCATAGAGTAATAAGGTATGAAGATTTTTATTCTCTCACAGCCAAAGTCATTAGCTGAACAGCTTATTTTAGGCTCCCTGTTGAGAGCAGTATACCCATCCCAGACACACTGATAACATCTTTAACCTACAATTTCAAGTCCTTCTTTCTGTCTCTATATGCATATCTGTATGTGTATGTGCATTATATATGTACTTTACTATTTATATTTCTATTTTATAATTAACAAAATTAAACCGGCAATCATAAGGAACTTATTCTCAATTTCTGTAACAAACCTTTTAAAAAACAAGCTGAACTGCTTTCCTTTTTTAAATTCAGTGGGTTTTTTGCAACATATGTTCCTATGCAACTAGTAGCCCTGATTTTAGCATACACTGACACAAATGATAGCTGATAAGGAAATGATAGGCTTAAGCTGTTCAGGGACTCGCAATAAGTTGTTATCACAGGGCCAGCTGCCATATCAGTTTTATTAACCCACTAAATCACTCCTAATAAATAAGATAATAGTTTTCAGACATGATGGATAAAAGTTAAGATTCATCATTGATCAAAGTCTACAAAGAAATTAAAATGTAACTTGAGCTCAAACAGTCTTCTATGTGTATGGACTGAGCAGTATGTACATTTTCCTGAATAGCTGCTCCAGGTAATTCATGTACTGAGAAGGTTGCAACTGAATTCTAGCAGTGAGCATAGTATGTTCAACATTACCTATGCAAAGAGGACCTGCTGCACAGACAACTGTTGCTTGTGAAATACTAATCTAAGAGAGCAGTTTGCAGTATTTGTTGTGCTGCATCTTCTTTCACTCAGCAGGAATACAGAGAACTTCCCCTACATTCAGCAATCTGCAGTGATTAGCATGGGCACGGGAGATGAATGAACTTTGTTAACAAAACCATGTCCAATGTATTCTACCTTCTTGGCCAAATATTTAAATGAGTGTTTTAGTACTGACACTTTTGTACAAATGCGTTGTTGAATAGAAACACAGAGAGAGAGAGATTCTGACTCAAAGTTCTAGGATTTATCAGACCCATTTTTAAGTGTCTCCTCTGCCTAGAAATGGAGATGACAAATGCTGCTTGGAATCAGACAAGGAACTAACATTTGTATATCTCACATGTTAGAACAGCACCTGTATCCCACACCTTAGAGCAGGAGTGCTTTCTCGAATCTAATTCATGAGAATGCTAGAAAGAGCTTGGCCTTGTCTCAGTGGGGGAGAAAAATAATTTCTTGAAGTGATCTTGAAGGTGATGGAAAAGGGAACTGGTTTTCTTTGCTTTCTTCTGACCACAGCCAGGCTTTATTGACAGATACTGTGTATGTCTGCAATGTCCAGTAAGGCACTTTATTCCTGAGGAGTTAGCTTTTCTTTGCAATGTAAGAACAACGGTACCATTGGAGAGGAATTTTCTTTTTCATTTCACATTTTTGCAGCATCTGGCTCAGAGGAGTCCTGGACAATGGTCAGAGCTCCTAGGCAATGCTAGCATATGAAACGTCACTGTCAGGAATAGTTAGTACTATTACTGCTCCTACTAACACTATCTCAAAATAATGATAGCAACAACAGAAATAAAACAATTTCACTACACTGCCATTCTTAAAAAAATAGGATTTAATTGCTAGTATGAAGTGTTTCTTGCCAGTCCCAGTAACCCAGCTTTGTTCCACATTTAGAGTCCATGCTGACATAAAAGCAGAGGGTAACTAGTAATTTACCGAAATTGATGAACAGTCCCTTAATTTGCTTATTAATTTAATGGAAATAATTCTTTAAGTTATACTGTGTGACTGCTACCTGGTGAAAGCAGAAATTAATTCGCCCCGCAGTGAATCTATGGTTCTGAGGTCAATATGGTCCACAACGTCAGAGATAGATAAACAGATAATCAGAGCTCATTATTTATACTGCCATTTCTCTATGACTACTCGCTGCTGTATTCAGTCTCTGAACTGGAATTATTGTCACCTGTGCCTTTTGTGAGGCCCTTTTTTGCACAGCAAGATCAATGTAAATGTATCTTAGTGGAAACGAGAACTGCAGAGGAAAAGTCTGAGAAAAACACTGATGAAAAAAAATGAGGAGAAACAAATGCCAGATGTTCAAACAAAACCTGCTGATGCCTCATCCCTTTGAGGAAATTGTTCAAGAACAGTTAATCCATATGAAAATATGGCACATAATACCACCAAGGTCAGTAGGGATATGGGATCTGCTGAAGAAATGTTGGGCATGAGGTATTTCTGTGCTAATACTATTAAATGTCTTAGTGAAAAGGGGAATATGTGACACGTCACAACACAATTAATTTTGCAGCTAGATTCCCATGTCAAAAACCAGATTTGATACATACTCCTTTATTCAATAGAGGTTGACTTACTGTGCTTTAAATTATACAGACACATGATATGTTTTGGAATTTTGGATCCTGAGCGGATCTTGTTTATCAATTCATTAGGTATGTCACAACAAAAATGTAATGATCATTGGGGAGACTTTTCCCTTTGTATTATCTCATTCATTGTAACTTGAAAGCGGTTCTCCAAATACGTTGGATCATGAACCTGACTAAAACTTAACCACGACACTGATGAATTAGTAGATTGTCAAATATTCCTGTGCAGACTATGAATGCCAGATCTCCTAAAATATTAAACAAACACCAGCAGCAAACATCCATCTGCAGAGCTAAGTCTACATCAGCTCATGCCATAACCATAGCTGAACTTCACCACAGCAAACAATACATGAGATCCCTCTTTTTCCCTATAAATAAGCTTTCTAATAGGAGCTCTCCTCAAAACCCCTCTATTCAGCATCTATAGGTCATCTACAAAAAGAGAAATGAACTTCAGTTCCAGTTTTTCTCAATACGATGCAGAATGCGTACTCTCTCCTGAAAACAATCCATGGGTTATGAATTTGTAAGACTGACAGAAACTATGCAAGAACAGTCCTCTGTTAAGAAAGGAAAAATATTCTATGCAGGCTTTATTTCCTTTGGATTGTATTTTTATCAATTATTATTTAAAATAAATAATTGAGACATACTCAAGAAATAGAATGTCTTCGCAAAAATTTGGAATTGAGATTCTTCCCCACCTTTGCTTATACTGCAACAAACCCTAAAATTCATAAATGACATCTACTATGCTTCAGCAAAACTAAGGTGGAATCGACTGGCTATTTCTTATATTTCTAAGGCAGGAAGAAAACCAAGCATAACAACATGAATCAACCCCCAAAAATTATAAAAGTAAACAATGCATCTTTCAGACATTCCTAGTATATTGCAAAGCACTTAGGAAAACCAGTGTCTTGCAGGTTTTTTCCTTTTCAGTCTCCTTTTGTTTTGAGTTTTACTTCTAAATTACTGAAAGACAAGAGTAACTTTGTCTTTCAAGACTAAGTCATTCAAAATAAAAAGTTTTCTCAAACAAACAGAATGTTTGAGCTTCTTCCATTACTACCAGTATTCTGTTTTCTTATTCATTAGCAAAATGTTTCCTTGCTGGTTTTCTGGATTTTAGTTTTGTTTCAGTAAGCCATCAACTCTTTGTGCTTTGTTCTGCAAGTCAAGATTATTTTCACTAATCTTATCTAGTAAGTACAGAAACACATGTGTAATTTAAGCATGAGAAAAATCCTAGGGCTACTCACATATTTAAAAGCATGCATAACCTAAAATATAGTCATTAATAATAAATGTTTAATTTCTGGGTATACACAAAAAAATGGACACAATACCTATGCTAACTTGTTCCTCACAGCAATGTCTTATTTTTAGGAAAAACTATTTTGAAATCAATAGAAATATACAGATAAGGATCTGGTCTAAATGTGATTTGAGATTGAAAACCATTAAGTTTTTGGAAAGTTACTTTAAAAGAACAAAATTATTTAATTAGTCCTATTTTATGTTGAATGGTATGGGCACAATATTTAAGGTTTAAATATTTTTTTAAGCCAGATATAGATAAACACTGAAGTAACAGTTGAAAGTGCAACACTCAGAAAAGCTCAGAGCCAGTCTTGGTTTCAGGCAATACAGAGAACTGTTGTATTTGTGACCCTCAAAACAAGGATAGAAGTTTCCTAGAATTGCCTAACTCATAGCTTGACACTAGTAATATCCTAAAGCATTATTTTAGCTTCTCTGCATTCCTTACATCAATACACAACACGGTTTTTCATTTCCTTAAGAAGTAGCATTCCCCTATTAAAAACCAAAATAGACTGGGGACAATTTATCAGTCCTTCCTCAGCAGTCTTGCTATCAGGACATAGAAGGGAGGGTGAATGGAAGCGAATATGTTGTTACATTGTTCACCATAGTTTAACACTAACTTTATCATGGTCAAAAGCATAATGCTAGAACCACAACTAATAAAGATTTCATCACAGGTGATATATAATTATCTGTGATTTATACCTACAGCCTAATATTGCACAGATCAAATATACAAATTAATTGGATACATTATTAATGAAATGACTGCACTATAGTTTGTGTACATTTCAGAGTTTTTATAAATTATCCACAGCAAAGAGCAGATGTATACCTTCTTCTTAATTTAATACAATTCTTTTTTCTAGTGTCTTTAAAATAATCCATATTGTTATGTAGAGAACACAATGAAAGTTGTTAGGTTTGCAAAAGGCAAATAAAAACATTGCACGTTATTTATAGAAAGACAAGCAGCTGTAAAAAAGATATATGTATTATATGATGGTTTTCATATATAACATTCTGACATACATTTTCAATAAATGCATGGCTCTAAATATAACAAGTTTTAGAAGCTTATTCAGTTTAATTTTAAAAATTGTGCCTGCAGTAATATTTTCATACTCAAACTCTATCAGTTTCATCATGTCCATGGAAGTTACCACTTGCAGTTTGTCATCTGAACAACCCCCCTGCCAATTAGTATATATTATGGAGACATGGAAATACATGTCATTTCTAGAACGTATTCTATACATGGATACACAGACAGTTGCGCCTTACTTTGAATGGCCCCTTGTTCCAAGCCGCCTTGTGGTAAGGAGAGGGAATTTCTGGCGAATGGTCTAAAAGATAAAATAACTATTAACTTCTAACACTGGTACGCTTTCTTAGTAATCCGTTCGTAGGAAAATGGTAGTGTAAATATATGGTCTAATGTAGTCCATGGATAAATATTTGTGATACTTATGTCACAACATAAACAATTAAGCATGGTTTACACTGCAGGGGTCCTTCCACCACCATCCACCTTGCTTTGTATCTCCACTATTCCCATTCATAAACTCCTTCCCACCCTTCCCCACCTGTTCCTCCTTTCTGTTTTCACTTCTACAATTTAAAATCTAGTTTTCTTCACCAGGATCCTGTTACATTCCCTAAAGTACAACTGTATCTGTTTCTTCAGCAATCTAAACTGAACCAGGGAAAGCAGTGCCCTCTAGCTATTCTTTTTTCAAAGTCAAACAACTGAAAATAAATTCTTTTTTTATTTGAAAAGTGTGATCTGAAGGTTAAAGCAAGCAAATATTTACCTCACAGGTGCTTCTGTGTCCTCCGCTATCAAAGAGCAGGACAGTCTTAAACTTATTTATGCTTACTGAAACCCTGTGAAAGTTTCTGTTAGCTCTATGCTGCACATAAGGAATTCACGTTATGTCATTTAATCTAAGTCAAGCAAAACATTCTGTCACTGGAGTCCTGAGATGAGATTAGTGCCCTAAAAACATCCTACTCTTCCTGTAAAAAATTACGCTTACGGCAAAAGGTTTATTAAGTAAAATAATAATTCAGTAATAGGGACAGCTCTTAGATACATCTAATAGACAGATCACTGTCAAAACAATGTATAAATGGAAAGCTATTGTCTTCCTCATTTATACTGAAACTGCGTAATGAAAATTAGATATATACTTCCTCAGCATATCCAATTCAAGAGGAAAAAATTAGTAAGTGAACGTTTTATGAACCAGATTTTAAATCCATTATTATTATTTAATTAATGCATTTTGCAATGTATGAACAATGACTAGATCAACAGTGTTTAAAAAAAAGATGATCCTTGAAGCATTTTTGGTTTCCTGTTTCACTAACTACTCAGGATTTAATTCGGAGAGTTCACATCTCCCTTTCATTAAATGATTTCAGGATTAATTGTAGGGAAGGGAAGAAAAGAGGATGAATCAACAATTCTTCATTCAGGAGCTCTTTGTGTTATTAATTTTTACTCCCTTTCTTGTATTGCTCCTTGTGTCACATCTCACTTTACACTGCCTTTAGTATAATTAAAAGTGTCTTGCATGTCAGATCTGGTTTTGTGGAAAGAACCCTATTAATGTCACCATCAAAAAGGAAAAGAAAAAAAGCTCTCAGAGAGAATGCCTTTTTTTGTATGAAATAACAATATATCAAAGGGAATTTCAGTTTCATTTTCCTAAAGCTGATGTCATGACATCCCTTCATATGAAACAGTGTAGTTAGTCTGATTCCATGTACATTAGCAGTAGAAAACGTGAATTTGAGAGGAATTTTGACACAGGTGTTCTAAATTGTGATTCTATCAAGGAATTAATCTAGCAAATTATGAAGGCATTTATTCTTTACCTTCCCAAAAGTTGCAGCACAGGCAGGTTCCAGTTTCTCTTTTCTGCAGAAGTCTAAATAATGTGCATAAAGGATGCATCTTGGTAAACAAACTCCCTCACAGACAATATAGTTTTCTTCCAGCCTGGATAGAGAAAGAAACTGACAGAGTAAGAAGCAATATGCCATGTCTCCCGATTTTATTTTCCCCCTGGGGTTTGGTACTGCCCTCTTTTTTTTTTTTAATTTTACCAAAGAATTTCACAAGAACACACAGATGGGTTTCTTCTGAACAACACTTGGTGCTTAGGTTAGTTGCAGAATACAGAAAACCTGGGACCAAGTCCCTTTTCTTAATGAGTCTTTTTCAATGTCTGGACTTTTAGGCTTTATACAAATAATTAAATTATCAACACCTAAGAGCCAGCTTTGCTCTGAAAATAAGAGCACTAACTAGACTATGTAAGACTTGGCTCTAAGACTGTCCTTTGAAGAGAATAGGGGCTTGAACTTGTATTTTTGTTCCCACTGTATCTTTAACACCTGGGCTAATGCCACTTTTCTTCCTAGTTTTGCTTTTTTATTTTCACACTGGACCTGAACCTGTTTCTTGACCAGACCACACTGAAAAGCAAAGAACTGGCTTTTTCTGAAGGATGTGCATTTTTATGTAGCTTCCCAATCAGTTTACAGAATACAACTGTTTAGTGACGGTCATTAAAGTAAAATAATAAAAACTGAAGCAAAAAATGGCTGCCTTTACTTGAACTGAACTCTTGGCAACAGCTGGGTATCCACTGTTGTCCTGTTTCTTTTCTTTATCAGTTTACACTATTTGCTACTCCTGGGATGATATGCAATAAATTTATTTCTTAAATTACATACATCTGTAGGAAAATACCATGTAGTAAACACTGCATGCTGAATAATTTTGCATTGACTCACCAGACTCAAATCCTTACAATTTATACTCAGAAGTCAGATGTAAACTAGACTAAGAAACTGGGCAATATAGATTGCTCTCGTTTTTCAGTTAGATGGAAAAGTCTAGATTTACAGTCTGCATTTGGTAACTAAATTCCCATTTAATACGGCTGCATTCCCCCCTAACTTCAACTAATATCTGCAGAATTTGACTTCTTATTGGTTAATTCTTGCCCAGATAAATGAAGTAAAGTTAGGGCTTCCATGGACAGTAGAATACAATGCAAAAAAATGTAAGACAGTGAAAATCTAACAGTCATAGCCTTAACGGATAACTAAAACATCCATTCACAAACGTGATGCTTAAGTAATGTTTCACTTGTACATTTTTTCAATACATTTCATCGACAGCCATGTACTGTGAGAATACTGTGACAGCCTGTGACTGTGACAGAGATTTCGGTTAACAGATAAACCTCTGCTAATTTAAAAAATTCAGAAATCTGGAAGCAGACGTCGTTATTTGTAGGCGAAGCTTTACGGAAAGAAAAAAAAAAAACCAAAAAAAACCAACAACTAACAGAACACCCCAAAACCTCACAAACGACAAATGTTTCTAGAAGAATGGGAGAGATAACCCTCCTCGCCGGCTCGCTCCGCTGGGGCCCGGCGGACACCCCGCCCCGGAGCCGCCGGTGGCCGCGCAGGGCAGCGGGGCTGCCGGCCGGAGCCCTACCATTGCAGGGTAAGCTGCGTCTGCTTCTTCTTGTCCTTCATCATCTGCGTGACGCTCTTCTTCGTAGACGGGCTCCGGTCCGCGGGTTTTAGTGCGCCGTCGCGGGTATCTGCATCTTCTTCCGAGGAGAGGCCTTCGATGTTAAAGTGTGTTTCTGAGCGGGGGGGGGGGACGGGACGGGACAAGAAGAAAAACCCGAGGGCATCGTTACGGCCAGGCAGCACGCCGCCTGCCCCCGACGCGGCCGCGCAGGCACCCGTTTAACCGGCCGCCGGGTCCGCCGCTGCCTGAGGGCCGGGCCCCGCCGCCCCGCGGCCGGGCAGCCGCACCCGCCTCCCCTCGAGTCCCCGCCGGACCCAGAGCAGCAACGGCGCTTCTGGCGCCAGCCGCGCCTCGCCCCGCCTGCCCGCACCTGCCCCGCCGCGGGCTGGACGGGAGCGCTGCCGGCACCCCGTCCCTTACCGGACTTGATGCCGGCGGGCAGCGCCGGCTCCGGGTGCCCTCTCTCGGCGCCCGCCGCGGCACACAGCTCCTCCTCGGCGTAGGGCAGCAAGCCGCGCCCCACCAGGTCCGCGTAGCAATCCTCCTGCGCGGCGGGGGACGCTGCCTGCGCGGCCGGGAGGCGCAGGAAGGCGCCCTCCGGCTCGGGTCCCTTGGCCATTCTCCTCACCGGCACCTGCTCTGCCCCGCCGCGGCGCGGGCGGCGCCCATGGGCGGCGGGAGGGGACGGCGCAGGACGGGGCGGCGCGGCGGCCTCAGGGAGCGGGGGACGTCGGCTGAGGCATGGGCCGCGCCCGCCGTTTCTGCGGGGCTCCGTCACCTGCGAAGCGCGGACGCCGGCAGCGTGAAGGGGAGGGAGGAGAGGCGATGCGGGGGCGGCGGCGGCGGGGGACAGGTGTGCCCTACGGCGCCGTCCAGGGACACTGCATGGCTCCCGTGCGGGCTGAGGCGGCCGAGCCCGCGGGGGCCTCTCCCTCCCTCCCGGCAGCTCCCCCGCGCCTGCGGAGGGGGCTCTGCCGTGGACGGGGTCCCGGAGGTCGCTGTCGGGCGGCAGCGGGGAGGTGTCCCCGTCCCTGCCTCCCGCCCGCCGCCGCGCTCGGCCGGGCCGGGCTGGGCGGGGCAGGGCGGAGGCGCGGGCGGGGCGGGGCACCCGATGACGAACTGCTGCCCGCGGCGCCCCGCACCCGCCTGAGGCGGTAGCCCCGGGCCCGTCGCGGCCGAGGCGGGGGGCGGCCGCGGGGTTCCCCTCATGGCCGCCGGCTGAGGGCGAGGGGCGGCCCACGCCTCGCAGCGGCCTCTCGACAGCCACAAGACCCCGCGGGGGAGCCGGCCGGGCTGGCAGGCCGCGGGACCCTCCCGGGCACCAGCGGTTGCTGTCAGTATTTCGTTATTTCCTCGTGTAATCTCGTGGGTGTTGGAACAAAACATCTAGATTTTGTACAAATAGGTCACACAGAGGAACAAAACATCTAGATTTTGCACAGATAAGTCACGCAGATCTGGCAGGCGTGTCTTTGCTCCGTTCCAGCACGCTGACTGAGATAGATGACGGGGGGTGATCACAGAACCGTGGTCTCTGCTTTTTCCAGAGAGCAAAGTGCTCAGTAGGATGGAAAATGAGCCTGATCACTGCAACAGCCACTGTTTAAATACATCCCCGTTAAAGCAAAATCTTGCACGTCTCCTCCCAGGTAAAGGCTGGGAAATTGTAGTATGGCTTGTGGTGGCAAGCAGCCCTGAAATGCTGTATCAGATGAATGTTAGTCATTCATCTAGCCACCAAGTAGCGTTGGGCTGTCACAGGCACAAAGCTTGTGAAGAGCTGTTCTTCCTTCTACTCTTCCAATCGCCGTTGCACCTCAAGTCATTGATCCCACCAGCAGTACAAAGCAGCAGAATGTTACCACCTTGACTCGTGCACAGACGCATTACCAGACCAGCTATTGCATCTATATCTAACAAAATGCCAGGTGTGCCCATATCTGCCAAAAGGCCCAAAACCACGTCATAAGTATGAATGACAGACTTCAGAAATGCGGCAGACCTGTGAGAGAGGCCCAGAGTCAAAAATGGCATTTAGCCTGAACTTCTTGCTGCTTCTACTTGCACCTTTTCCTTTTCCCTTAACTGTGTAAAATATATTTCCTTCCTTACTGGTTACTCTATTCAAACATTCATTCACTGTTCCCATGTCCCCTTCATACATCATGTGTGATACTATACATGATGTTGTCCATATGCCTGTGTCTATACATGACTTTGTCAGTGCATCAGTTCTTAGTACAACTTGCTGAGATAGTTCAGCTTCTGGTTTCAATGGCTTTGTTTTGAGGTTATGGTAAAATTGCGTTTGACCCTCTGACTTCTCTGTGACTTTTGGCTGATCCCAGTATTTCAGAATTTGGCCCACAAGGATCAGTACTTCTACAGTACAAGTAAACCTCCCAGCTACTAACTGTTGTGTTGAATCTTTCGTGAGCAAAACTATGTGCCATTGTCTTTTTGGTAATATGGAGCTGAATGGAGTTATAAATGTTCGTATCCTCAGTGATGCTTCTGAATTCTAGCCATCACCAACAAAGGGATTAACAGAGTGAGGAGTCTGGTCCAGGGACCAGTTAGTTTCCACCTTGGGGCAACGACCATTTGTAGTGCCTTCCTGTCCCTTCTGAGGGCCAGGCACTGATTTAATTAGCTTTACCTAAAACTGATGATGTTTTTAGGAGTTTTTTTCAGTAAACAGAAGTTCTCCTTGGACCTAGTAGCCTTTCCTGGCTCATACAAACTGTCCCCTACTTGCTCTTTCAAAGCCAGTGAAAGATTGTTGTGCAGTGTTACGAGCTTTGTATAAAACTTAGCTTATGTTTGCAGTAGTAAAGAAAGAAGAGTGTATAGGCCAGTGCTCTTAAGTAAACACATATTTAAAGCATGCATGAGAATCATGTGTCATGGTACAGGTACATCATCCAGTGCCAATACGTGAGCAAACATAGGTACTCTATAATTAATAGAAATAAGGGATTTTTTAAATAAGTAGCATACAATAAATTAAATATTAAAAAATTTCCTTTGACAGGGGACCGACAGTGCTCTTTAATAAATTCAAATTGTTTTAAAAGGATTCTATATGAAATCATTGGCAATTAAAGTAATTTATAGGACAGAAAGATAAATTCTGGCAAGCAAAAGGAAATTGTGGTATCACTCATGCAGCAATAAAACAGCCAAATCCTTTTGCTTCATAGAAAATATTTTTCTATAGTCAGAGCTTGGTGCTGTGTCTGTTTCAAAGTCACAGGGACTGCTACTCAGCTGAGCCAGCCTATGACTCTTGTCATTATGGGCCTGTCCCTCCTATCGATACTAGTGTTGTAGGTGTGCTTGGCCATGTGGACAGACTTCAAGTTCAGTATCTTATTCCTGGTGATGTTCTTGAAACTTTTGCTTATTCAGTTTCATTTTCACAGTCATAAACTATAGTGCTGAAGGACTTAATGGACTGATAGAGATCATCTTGTCCACCCCACCGCATCCAGTGGAAACAAGGCAGGATTACAGAGAGGTATCATTATACCTGTGTGATTCCCAAAATTGTTTGTTTCACTTGTTCTTAAAAATCTCCGGTGATGGAGGATCACATCACACCCAGGTCATCTGGCAATAAAAAATATTTATTGGTGTTAATCTCCCTTCAGCTTGTGTCCATTGCTTCTTTTTTCTGTCTATTTAAGAACATGATTACTGTTATTATATTTTCATCACTTTTTCAGTACTTGAGGACTGTTACCATGTCTTCTGACTCTCTGTAATTTCATTACTACAAACAAACCAGTATGATTAAATTGACTGTACCATTTTCTTGTATCTCTTTGTGTCTTCCAGTGTTGCTTCTGCCTCCCAACCCTTTTCAACTTATTTTTCACTCTTTGCTTGAACCTATCTCTGCTGGTTTGTATCACCACGGAGGATTTCTTTTCCATTCCTCAGGGTATACCTACTCAGTAGTCACATGTCATGCTTTGCTGTCAGGGAGTTCTCAGAGTAGTTTGAATCATCATATTTCTGGTACCTGCATGGTACATCTGTAGTATTTTACTTGGCACTGTGGAACTCCCAAGATGGACTGCCAAACCCAGCCAAAAAGCCCAGGGAGCCGTCCACAGGTTTGCAGTCTCAAGTAGTTTTCTTCACACTTAACAATTTTCTTTAAAGCATGATACCTTCATGATGTTGGAACTCAAACCATTGCCCTAGCTTTGGTTCATCTTCTGTCTTATTTATTTCGTCCTTCATTACCTTCTTTCAGACCATTCCTGCTTCCATCCGGTTCCTACCATTCTCTTTGTACCATGTTGCTTCCATTTTGAAGTCCTTTTAACAGTCTGCCAAACCAGACTTCAGCTCTGCCTTCAGTGACACTTATATTATTTTTGTTTATTTACCTGACTTCCCTAGAGCCTTTGCCTCACTGATGCATTCTGAAGTATATTCCAGCATAAGAGAGTCACCACGAGTCCATCTTCTGTTTGCTGGACCTTCAATGTGAGTTGTCTCACCTGCCTATTGAAGGTGTTGATTTGAGGCAACTGAAAAGATCTCTTACAAAATAACTAGCACACTGTGTACTACTCTTTTTACCTCAAGAAGTTAATTCCTAGTTTTCTGGGGTTTGGTGTAATCTCAGAAGCATTCATCCTGATGGAAAGGTCATATTTCATATACACAAAACGTACTGCTTTCATTATCGCTTAGCATTCTTATCCTTGCACTCTCTTCCAAGGCTAGTATAGCTATGAAAGTGCTCTGAGTCCATTTTAGCAAACATCTCTAAGCTGAAAACCCAAAATTTTCAAGATGGATTCCATGCTAGAAACAGATTTTGGGGATCTAACTTAAAATAGATTTGAAGCTATTGTCCATCTATTGCCTCAATGTACTTAGAAGAATGGACTCTTGGACTAACCTTCCTCAGCAGGGACTCCTTTTCTCCCTGAACTGTGCATGAATCAGTGCAGCAGCATCTAGAAAGTAATGCAGCAGATGCGGAGAATATCCCCATACTTCAGTTGATTACAGGTAGATTTTCTATAGGTGTCTTAGGTATCAAAGAAGCAGTAATTTTACAGCAAGATATTTCATATTGTGCCTAAAAAACAGATATTTAAGCTAGTAATGCCATAAGAAAGAAAAGGCTAAATCTGATTCTCATCTGTGTTTCAAACACTCGCTGCTGAGAAGAGGTAGCTTTCAAGTTTCCCAGGAAGCTGTAAACACAGCTTCCATGCTGTCTTAGTCAGGTGGTTGGTTTCTGCTGAGCGGGGCCTTAGACAGGGTGCTGGGAAGCACTGTTTCAACATTTCCTGACACTAGATGAAACAGTGCTGTGCGCTGCTGAACTGTTGGGAGATGAGTCCAGGGAGGCTCAGGGTGGTTTGTGTTTGTCTGGGATATAATTTTCTTTTTTCTCACTATTAACTATCATTTGAGCTCTTGTTGACTGTTGTTTGGTACAGGCTGCAGAGTAAGCTGAACCAGAGGGTACTGAGACTCCTTGTCCTGTTCTCCTGTTCCCAGGATTAAGACACTGACTATCCCAGCACAACACCGCTCCTTTGCTCAATCCTCTTTTGAGACCTACAACCGCCTCTGAGCAGCAGCTCTGTGTGCTCCAGCTCATTGCTGGACAGGTGGACAATCCTGCCCCACATTTATGCTCCATGGTGCTGGAGTGGACAGTCCACCCAAGATGTATGGTCTCAGCTTTTGGGAGATAGAAGGGAGGTTGCAGATGCAGAGCTGGGCTAGCTGGAGCCGTAGGTACCATGGACATTACAGCATTGCTAATGCCTAGGAATTTTTATTATCATTTTGTGGTGTTTCTGTTGAGAATTGTGATCCTGTCAATATTGCTTATTACTGAGTGAAATCTAAATTATGAAGTAGAACTGTTGAAAGATATATCTACATATACCTAGCTTTTTATTATATTCCTGTTCAAAAATTGCACTTGTATGTATAAGTGTGTGTGTGTGTGTGTGTGTGTATTTAATTCCAATCATTGCCCAGAGAGGTGGAGGATGCCCTATCCCTGGAAACATTTGAGGTCAGGTTGGACAGGGCTCTGAGCAACTTGATCTGGTTGAAGATGTCCCCGTTCATTGCAGGGGGTTGGACTAGATGATCTTTAAAGGTCCCTTCCAACCCAAACCATTCTATGATTCTATGATCCTGTGATTCTGTGATTTGTCCCTGAAACACGGGATACCTCTCGCCTACCTTTGTCTCTGAGTTCGTTTTCTGAGTCTACTCTGGTCACCTCAGTCTCCCATTATAGGCAGTGGAGAAGAAAAGGTGTCTCCCAGGAATAATTCATACCAGGCACATTAGCCACAGAAACAAATCATCCTTTCACAAATCTCCTATTCCTTGTCTGTACTGAGAGTCCAGGGAGTCTTGCTTAGTTTTAGGTGTTTTTTGTAAAGGTGTAATCCCACCAAAATTCAAAAGATTCTGCTGTACAGTCTAGAGTAAACGCTCAGATGCATGTGCCCTGTAGCACAGTAGAATTATTTTTCAATAATTTACATGTGAAATGTCTTTTATATCAGCACTCAGGGATTGCAACATTTCATCTTACTGCATCATTCCTTTTTTCTTGTTGCCAACACAGCACATTGAAACAAAATGTTTTCAACTTCATTTATGTCAGTGTGACTTGCCAGAAACAGCAATCTGCTTGAGGGATTCTGTGTGTTGAACTGAAAAATGTTGGGAAGATAAATGCAGCAGTAGAGATACAATTTGTTACTGATCTGTTCCTGTGTAACTTCACCATGTTTACCTAAGTATTGGAAACTGTTTCACCTCTTATCCTCCCCAGACATGTGAACTATACAGAAGCTCTGATGCTGTGTTGACCTCAGGACTATTTAGTACACTCTAACACCTATTTCTTTCCAAATATGCTGACAGTACAATAATACAGTAGGGTACGTACCAGTACTCCTCAAGGAAATAATAAAGTAATTTCTCATTATCGTCAGTGTTTGTCATTCTCTCTGCCTTGACACAGCATGAATCCAGCTCCTTCTGAAGCCCCATTTCTGGTTTCCTGTGACTCGGTACAATGAACAGTTTTAGCTACCAACAGTTCAAACCAGGCAGCTTTCCCATTTGTTTTAGTCCTTGCCACATCTCGGTGTTTAATTCTTGAGAGTATTTTGCCCTTGACAAAAAGAAGTAACAGTGCACTAAGCTAAAAGCCCCTGTGCATTTTGCCCAGTCCCTGCCAATGCCTTTTGAAAGGATATAACCAGGAATAAGTTTTTTAATCACACAAATGTCTTTCAAGAAATATGTATCTATGAATTAAAGGGAGAAAGCATTGAAGAATCCTCCGTAATCTTAGGTTTATTGTTTCCAATAGCTATCCAGTCATTCTTTTTGATAAACTAATTGTAATGATGGCTTTAGTTCATCACTCACTATAAGGAAAAAATTCTTTGCCTTTGCGTGTTTATTGCAGCTTTTTTCTGAGCCCTTCTCAAGGTGCTTATTCCTCAGCAACTTTTTCTAAATAAATTGTTTAGTTCTGGTGGTTTGAGTCACCAGTTGTGTGAATGCAACCAAATGAAACCTTAGAGAAAGCAAAGGGAAAGAAAGAGGAGGGCCCTCAAAGTTTTAGCACTTCTCCATTAGATGTCTCTTCTACCACAAAGGAGGATACTCATATCATCCATTGCTTCCACATAGCACTGTGACTTCTAGGAAGCTTGAAGAAAAGGAAGTTGGGGAGAGATGCAAAGAGCTGGGGGGGGGGGGGGGGGGGGGGCATCAGGGAAGGAAAGGGCCACCCTTAACTGTGGAGCCAGGGACTTCTGCTCTCGGTGGGGAAGGGAAGGAGCACCCTTCACTGTCCAGCTGGTCCAGCCCAGGAGCTGTAGCAGGTGAGTGCAAGCTGCACTGGTGCCTTTTTCCCTCTAACAAGCTCTGTGAGCCTTGCTGCTAGTCCTGATGCTGTAAAATCACACAAATACAGCTAAACTTGCAGCCAAGAGTGAGCAGATAATGTTCAGAACTATGGATGCAGTCAGCACAAACTACCCAGGGGGACAGCCATGCAGCTCAGTGGTGGGGGCTGTGGATGGGTGGGTGCTGGTGTGGGTTTTTTCCAACTTGGTGCTGAAAGGGTCCACAAACCTTGGCTTGCTTGACTATATGAGCAGTGTCAGCACTGCGAAAGCAGAAGTTTGTCTGACAAGTCAGTCCAGCATAGAAGCTTAGAGTTCCTTTTGTAAGAAACAAATGCTGGCATCCAGTAGATGGTGATGTTTAATAATATATTCCCTGCTCTGTCTCCAGCTGATAAAGCCAGACTGTCTGTCTGTCTCTTTACGTTTAGGTATTTTACTTATTACCTGGGTTTACGATCCTTAAATGAAACCCCATTTCTGTTTTGTATAGAAGTGGACACTTCTGGTTTTCTCTCCAAAGAGCAAACTTCAAAATAAATGAACTATCATTATATGTTTGTATTACACTAACTCCTTCACTGCTCACATGTCTCTATGCTCTGCAAACACAGGGAAACTCCACACTGTAGGTCATCAAGGTAAACTGCAGGTGAAGACTTCATGGTCTGACCTTATGTAGCTACATGGAAGTAAAAATTTCCCATGCTTACCTCTCTCTCAAGGTGATGTTAGACAATTATCTCAGGTTACTTATCTTGATTTTAAAACACTATTTTTCAGTACGTATTCTATTTTCCTTTGCCAAACTGGGAGAAAATGTTTGTATTCATATAAGTATGTGCTCCTACAAGCTTGCAGACTGAACAGCCACTTCACTATTCATGTATTTGCACTGCGCTTTGGTGGGCAGCATCCAGGAAAAGAAAAGTAAGGAGACCAGCTGAGTTTTTCACTGGGCAGCTATACAAACATCTCCAGTTTCCCTGTGAATGATCCAAGAATAGAGCTGAGGGTAGACAATATGTTCACCCTTGAAGAAGTGGTTTTGAGAGTTTCTGCAGATACTCCAAGCAGCTCTATTAGCAACACTTGTTCTTGTATACCTAGCCTATCTGCAAATAACTGCCGAATAGGTGTTAACAGAAGCAAACCACTAAAGTCAGGGGACTATTCTCTTTATTTAAAGCTGAGTCCTAAAGGCTGTACCACCAGTTGGATACAGCTCCCTAAAATGCTGTATTCACGGACAGCTCACCACTGCTGAAAACAGGTTGTTTTCCCCTTCTGTGTCTCTCTGTCCACCCTATACCTGGCCGCACACTCCAGCTGCTAACCTTGTGCCAGCTTCAGCACCTGTCAGACACTTCTGTGTCAGTTTAATTCACTGAAGTAACAGAAAAAAAGACCAGGAAAAATCAATGAAGAGCTTTCTGACTTTTTAATGACTTAAATCAGCAAGGGAGTGTGATGAGAGCCAGAATATGGGTTGGACAGTATAGCTGGGACTGAGGGAAAGGGAAGAGGGATGGGGTAGGATAGAAGAGGGAGAGGATATGTGAGAGTGGAGGTGAGCAAGATTTCCTCACTTCTGCAGCAATAAGATCTGCTGAACTGCCTGTGGAACCACAGACCTATTCATAGTTGTCATGAGTGATGTGCATCTGACAAAAGGTGCTTTTTAGATTTACGTAGCCTTCTTTGAACAAATGATCTCACACAATTACTGTGCAACTTTACAGTGCTGTAACTGTAATGTATATATATATATTTTTTTAAAATCCCAGGCTTGACTTTCTGTCTTCTGTCTTTCATGGAATATTACCAACGTTCTTCCTGCTAGATGTGAACAGAATCATGCTGCACTAGGAATCTGCTAAGTGCTAATGACTGCATGTAGCTGAGTCTGGTGTTCTGTTGCTTTGGATAATTCTGTTTTTCACTCCATAAAATCTTTTTTTTTGAGAGAGAGATTGGTTAGCCACAGTCTACAGAAAGCCTCAGAGACAGATGGTGCCTTCACTTGGGAGTTGCTCAGGCCCTCAATTAACCTGGAAACAAGATCACTGCTTGCCCTTTTGCATTCCCATTGGTAACATATGCTCTGTATTGGGATGCAGGGGTGAGGCTTTGCATCTCAGTTTCCTGGATGGAGAGAGATTCATGCACTCACTGATCTCTGAGTTATAATAATTCCTGCAAGAGTTTTCTAAGGTTAGGAACCAAGTGTCTGCAGTCACCTGTTCCTGATTGTCACTGACAAAATGGTGCTTGCCAGAAATGGGTATATTATAGCCAATTATTTTTAAATTCTGGGACAGAAGAAAAAAAATATGGTATTTTTTCTGCATGATATATTTGTACAGTATTTTTTAAAACTTTCTTTATATGTATTATACTTAATGACAGACAATGTCAGAGCAATTCAATGCCTGATCCAGAGGCAATAGTATTCTTCCCACTGGCTTCAATGGGCTCTTGATTAATTCCTTTTTTTTGCAAAATAAACAATAGATAGAAGTTCAGTTTGTCATGTGTACACAATCACAGAAATATTGTGCTCTAAGTAAAATCATAGGTTCTTTCCAGTAACAGATTCTGGAATCTGCTCAGGAGGAAAACTAACTCTGTCATCTGTGTCAGAGGAGCAATGTTGCTTGATGTCAAATGTCTCTTATCTTCAACCACAAAGCGGTCACACTGTTTTCAGAGCTTCTGAGTGTAAATGCTGGCCAAAAACAAGACCTTGGGATAGCTAGGACAGTGGACAGAAACCCAGCCGTGCCCTGGAGAAGGCACACTGTGAAGCCCCACATGATGCAGAGGATCTGTGTGTATATGGGTTGCTTCGTAAAGGGATGCTAGATATGCTCAGTAATGGTCAGGTTCCTGGTGGGAAGGGTGCTTTCCAAACCACTGATGTTTAATAAACAAGTTTGCTTATTTCCTACTCTAACACACCAAGGCAAAGGAGGCTGAGTATCTCCTCAGCCCCAGCCAGCCTCAGCTAGTCCTTTCCTTCACCGAAAACACCTTCAGCACCACCTGTTCAACCTGCTACATGTTTTGAAAACATCAGGAAGGTCTTTGCTGTGTGTCTTATCAACAGATTAAGTGAACAGAACATTTGTGCAGGATTAGCAGTACATCCCACTGCAATCTGAACTAATGTGTGCTCAAATTAATGGTGTACTGAAGTGATGGGTGGGTTATGATGATGGTACTCAGAAAAGAGTGCTATAAGAGACAGGTCTTATTGCTTGCTTTTAGCAAGTCTGATTTGCCTTTGGAAAAGCCACCTGCTCTGTCTGTAAAATGAAGTTAAAGGGTTCCTTATCTTCAGTTAGCCTGTAAGTCTTTGGGGGGGAAGAACTGTTTCTTAGTATGTATAGTGTCTAGTATGCTATAGATGCTTACAGTCTCAAACTATGGAACTATAAAAATAATAGTATATGCTGATATTTATAAAAAGGACCATTAAAATAATCTTGCACAGGACAAAGAAGCTCTTATTTTTTTATAGGCAAAGTTTTTTTCTGACTTTTCCATGCAGCCTTTCTATTAATCTTGATAAAGTCTCCACAAAAGATTTTCTCATAATATTTGTATTTCAACAGTTAGAGGAATCTCACAAAGAACTTTGTTGATCCCGTAATGCTTCCTATTTTGGGGTGAAAATTGGTAAGATGTGGTAACAAAGACCAGCCTTTGGTCTTTATCTAGCTACATTATCATTTTTCATATACATGCCTATAAACTTGAAGAAAAAAGACATGGATCAATCTGCTCATTTATCTAAATTCCAATCAAATGTTACTGCTACACTTCATTAAAAACAAGGCACTTGGACGTGCACTGTTTACAAATGGGAAATAACATAAATAAAGCAGACTGAACAAGGGCTAGACCTGGTGAGAACAGGAAAGCTTTCATGGGAATGAAATTCATTATGAGAAACTCTGGAGATTATGTTTCTTCAAAACACTTTGAGTTGGATTGATGGTATTAAACAATTCTGACCCTAAAATTCACATATGAAACTTTTGTTGAATACCTACATGAATGATTTTTTTCTCTGATATTTTATATAAGTCAAAGCAGGCACATTAATAGCTACTGAAACAGTAGCAACTTCCTCAAACCCTCTATTAATGTTGTGCTGGAAAAGCAGTTCGAAGAAGTACTTTTGAAATGTCTGTGCCTAAGTTAGTCTTCAAACAAGGACACTGTCTGTAATGTGAGCACAGAGGAAGCTGTGTACTTCTGTGCAAAAGGGTTTAGGAGAGAAATTGCCAGTGGCTGTGCATCTGTGTTAAATCCTCTGAAACATAATTTTCCAATTAGTGAACATGAACCAGGGATGTTTTCCTTTCATCCTCTTTACTTATCTCACAGAATAAAATTGGTTTTAAAGTGAATATTTGTTTGAATAGATCCTCTCTAGATAAACTTTGAATGTCTTTTCAATTTTTTGTTTTCTGATTACTGTGTGGTTACTATGCCAGAAAATGCAGAATGACTTCAACCCTTGAGAAGCAGAACTATAGGCAACCTCCTGGCGGCAGAGTTCGGGATTTTCTATGCAAAACTGCTGTAGAGAATTTTACTTTTCTCTGTGTAGATCACTGTCCAGAGCTGAACAGGCCCAGGATGAGTGCTCCTTTTTCTTATCCTATTATAAAGGAATTTTTATGTTGTTGATCAGTGGTAAGGTAGGTGATACAACAATCATTGTCTGGCTCAATGATATCTAGTGACATGTTAGAATCATAGAATCATTTATGTTGGAAAAGACCTTTCAGATCATCAAGTCTAGCTATTAACCCAGGACTGCCAAGTCCATCACTAAACCATGTCCCTAAGCACCACATCTACGTGTTTTTTAAACATCTCCAGGGATGGTGACTCAACCACCTTCCTAGGCAGCCTGTTCCAATGCTTGACTACCCTTTCAGTGAAGAAATTTTTCCTAATATCCAATCTAAACCTCCCATGACATAACTTGAGGCAATTTCCTCTTGTCCATCGCTTGTTATCTGAGAGAAGAGACCAACACCTGCCTACAGCCTCCCTTCAGGTAGCTGTAGAGAGCAATAAGATCCCCCAGGACTCTCCTCTTTTCCAAACTAAACAACCGCAGTTCCCTCAGCCACTCCGCATAAGACTTGTGCTCCAGACCCTTCACCGGTTTCATTGCCCTTCTCTGGACACGCTCCAGCTCCTCAGTGTCCCTCTTGCAATGAGGGCCCCAAAGCTGAGCACAGTATTCAAGGTGCGGCCTCACCAGTGCCCAGTACAGGGGGACTATCACTTTCCTAGTCCTGCTGGCCACACCGTTTTGGATACGTGTTAGGCAACTAGGAAAAAAATTGGGTCAAGTTAGCAGGTTCATCCATCTTTTCACTCTGCCTCCCTTCAGAGACTGCACTGTTTAAAAAAGTTCTGTCATTAACGAGTCCATTTAATTTTAAAAGTACTTCTTGTCAGTACTGGTAGGGAAGGGGATTTGTTTTGCCTGTCATTTAACAGTGGACTGGTCATTTAGGTATCAAAATAAAGGTTGTATAATAATTACTACTAAGAAGGCTCACTTGCAATTATAGTTGATTTTTTTGTTGTTTTGAGTTTGGGTTTTGTGCATGAGAAACAATAATGGTGCTATCGTAGTCTTGGGATATTTAAATACAAGAAGGTAGTCTTTTACTGGCATTCCAACTTGACACCTCATTGTCTACTGCTCTTTACGTTTTAAGTCAGTCCACCAGCGAGCACTGAACATTAGCGTATGATCAAAATGCATGATCTGTGCAAAGACAGGGAACGGGAGGGGTAAGGAACAGTTTTTCATACATATACTGAATGCTGTGCCAGGAATACTATAATATAATAGACAGTCGTACTCATGACAAAATAATTCTGTGATTGATTTTCTTGTTCTAGCTGCTTGCTTTTGCTTGCTACTTGCATACATATACAAAGCTAGCGTTTCTTGCAGATGAGCTCTTTCCATTTCTTTTCTTTCATTCTTCCATTAACATTTATATCTTAATAATGCAAAGCATATGTTACATTGCCATACATTCAAAAAGCTGTCTTCAAAGGCCTTGGTAGCTAACAGATTGCATTGTGTTTTGAATTTGAAGGTATGTGGTGCATTCCTAAATATGACAGTCTCACAGTTAATCTCACAGATCTGTCATGGTTCAGTCCTTGACGGTACAGATCTGTCTAGTGTAGCCAAAACACCTCTGCAGAATTAAGCTGTGAATTACTTTGGTGCAATTCAGAAAGTAATTTAGTTTTCTGTTTCCTAATTTCTCACTAATGAGGTAGGACTAGATGTGGTACCTGTGCAGAGACCTTTCTTACTGCCTCGTCTCTTGTAATCATGTAATTATGAATCACCTTTCATTAACCTACAGATATATTCTCAGATTTTAATGGGAGCTAATGGAAATGCTACCTACCATCATCATCATCACTGTCATCATGTTTTTATTGTGCCTGGTTGATGATTTATGAATATTTGTATGTGGAAATAATGACATTACCTTTTAAAAGTCAAACATTGTCTCAAGAGCAATGAGAAAATTTTTGTGGCCTTTCAGTATAAAAAGGGGGCTTACAAGAAAGACAAAGAAGGACCTTTTACCAAGGCCCATAGTGACGGGACAAGGAACAACAGCTTTAAATTCAAAAAAGGGTAGATTTAGTTTGTATATAAGGAAGAAATTTGTTACGATGAGAGTGGTGAGGCACAGGCTGCCCAGAGAAGCTGTGGATGCCCCATCCCTGGAAGTGTTCCAGGCCAGGCTGGATGGGGCTGTGAGCAACCTGGTCTGGTGTGAGGTGTCCCTGTCCATGGGAGGCAGGTTGGAACTGGATGATCTTTGAAGGTCCCCTCCAGCTCAAACCATTCTATGGGTCTAAGAATCTGCTGCCCACATACAACTTTGTAGACAAAAAGTTAAAGAATTCTGCATCCATGTAAGCAAGAACGTTTATTCTACAGTTTCAGAGAAAGTAATACCTGCATTTCAATGTATTTGAGGTAGAAAAAGGATTTAAATTAGTTTGGATTTTAAAGTTATTATTAGTTCACAGTACAACTTCGGCAGCCATTGGTTATGAAATCACAGCTGCAGTTTCCTTAAAATCAAGACTTTTTTAAAGTTGATGTTTTGGTTTACTGAGGTACCTCACAAATACGATTTTTCTTATTACTAGGAAAAAAGCAAAAACAGAACTTCCCTAGTGAGTGATGGAAATCTATGTAAACAAGTTGATGTGTGAAAAGATGGAAACCATACTGATTTAAAAAAAAAAAACAAGAACAAACAGATGGGAAAACAGTACACGCACTGACCTCAAGCTCCTGATGTTCTATTTTTTTTCTCTGCCCCTCTGAATTATGAAGGTGATTCAAAACCCATTTGCTGTTGAAGGAAGGGAAATCTTTAGAGCAACTTATAATACAAGGTTTTATGCTTATCCTTTCAGATTTTTGAGTGGGCCCATGTAACAGAAAACACAGATAAAGATATATACAGTTATAAAACCAAAGTACAGATATTTAAATATACCTCTAGGAAAGTGCTAACTTTCTTTTTTCTTTTTCATATAAAATTTCCTTGCTTTTATATGAAATCACACAATTTCTGTCTTGTGTGGCAATAACCATTTCATCAGCATAGGTCACCATGGGAGTACCTGAAAGTTGCAGGAAATTGAATGTATTAAAATACTCTGGAGGGAAGTAAAACAAAAAACTGAAAAATTCACATAGCTAATGCCTTTTTCTTTCTGTCCTTGGTTGATTCTAGTCAATTCTGTCTGTCTTTTGGATAACTGCTGATATAACTTGTTTCTTCTTCTAGTTGATGAAGGCAATGGTTGTTGTTCTACCATCTCACCTTTAAAGGCTGGGTGACTGCAAAGAGATGTAATACCAAACTTCAGATCAGTCATGGGTTTATGTACTGTTAACTGCTTTATATTGTATTTTGAAAAGATGTGGATAAGTAGAATGCTTGGGGAAGTAACTGCAGATTAATGATTTTTTCCATTCTTGTGATATATCTTCAAAAACAATTTCCTGTCAAGGAGCAGAAATGACTTAAAGCAAAGTCTTGTTTCCTATTTTCGTGTTAGCCAAAGTTAGTAATGCAGTATTTTTGTGTATGTGAGCTCTCCTTAACCAACAATGCACAATATTCTGTAGGAAGTGTGTAGAGTGATATGTTATACTACAAGGTTTTAAGTGAATTTTTTAGCAGGAAACATTCCCAATGTTTTTAATTTGTGAAACCTTTCTTTTTTTCAGTCTTTCACTCTGACGACTGAGGTCAATCTCCAGAGTGACTCCTCCAGATCTGCTGCTTGGGGTTCTTTTCCTTATCTGAAAGGAATTTTTATGAGTGTCACCTGTTCTGCCTGTACTCTCTTTGCAGATGTATGTTTACTTCTATAACACAATCAGTTAAACCTTGTAAGGTGAGCTGAAATCTTTTAAGATCTCAAAAGTAAACCAAAATAAATAAAAAGTCCAGAATAAGGGTGACAATGACAACCTTGAATTGATTCTCAAAAAAAAAAAAAAAAAAAAAGACAAAATAAGTTGAGAGCTGAAATCCTAGGGTCCAAAAAGTTGGAGAGTCTATTTTAAATGTATTTAAGCATTGAACATGAATGGAGTTAACTAAGGCATAAAATCTATCTACCTTCATAAATCTTGTCCCTTGCCTGCAGAGTTCCTTGCAGCTCAATGAAGAGCTTCTAACAGCTTACCTCCTGTAGGAACATGAGCAGTTTTAGATTCTCAAAAATAGAGTTCCCCAAGACCAGCTGCCTGAACTCAGGACTGCCTACAATAGCCTGTACTGAGAGGAGCCTTGAATCCCACTCAGCTCTTCCTCAGTTTGGCAGCTATGGACACCAGCTCTTCCCCCCAAAACACCACTGCAAGTAGCATTATCACAGCATCACACAACAGTTGAGGCTGGAAGGGATCTCTGGAGATCATCTAGTCCAATCCTAAATTAACTTTCTCTGTGCCAAATAACTCAGTGTTCAGGGAGAAGGTAAAAAGGTATGTATTTGCTCAGGTGTGTGGTTTCAAGACAGTGACAAGATGGGGACTTGTATGAAACCAGGGCAAGTGAAAACCAGCCCTTTCCCTGGTATGCCATTCTAGATCCCGTCAGTCAGCACATTTGGGAGACACGGACTCGATTTTCTCTTCTGTCCGAAGAGGTTTAAACCTGTGTTTTCCAAAAGGTTCTTGATAAAGTGTGTAAGAGAGGGAAGCAAATGAATTCTCATTCTTTCCTATGCTGATATTTGCACATAGTAATTGAAGGATTAGGCCAGGAACCCAGCGAAAATTTCCATGACATATTTTAGTGTTGAAAGCATTCTATTAAAATTAGGGTCCACCTGACTTTCAGTTCCTGGTCCCCAAACTGAACATTTTTTTCATTTGTCTTATTCTAATTACTGATTAATATTACCAGTTCTGTTTCAGCTACAAAATGACTGAAGAAAAGTGCTTACATTTTTAAAGGCATTTATGTGGGACAAGTACTTTAAGAGTTAAAAAGTCAGTAAGTACTATTGCAGAAGTGGTTTAATGAGAATAAACATAAGGCCACCAAGATGGCTATTTGGATTTGTGTAGCTATCTGTCCCTTTAACAGCCTATATCCAAAACTAATACACTCAGTTCCCCCACAGTCCACAGCTTTGGAGATGTCTAAAAATTACAGCCACTCATATTTTTAAATACTTATAAGCCTAATGTTATTTTAAGGGGTGTTCGGTATTAATAATGTTGAGAGGTTTAGTATCAGCTTCATACCTGCTTGACATCAGCATTTTCATGTGAGATGATCTCCAGCCTGACTTTCTCGCAGATAGGCATTTCCAGAACGTGCCAAATATACTAGGCAATACACCCTCTGGAATTTCTGAATATACTGACCCTCTGAGGCGGGTTCTTAATGCTCAGGCTGGAAGGGCTTTCTCAAACAAATCGTCAGTGACATTCCAGTGAATAGAGGGCACTGGGAACAGAAAAACTTGAGTCCCCTCCTTTATGTAGCAAAGGTCTCACTATAGGATCACAAACAGTCTTTGCAGAAGGATTGGACCCCCCAGCCTCCAGCCTCTCAGGAGAAAGCCCAAATACCTAAGCTAGAGGTTTTCTTTCCATCTGAATGGCCCTTTCACTACAGGTTGGGCCCAAATGTTTGCATTGTCAGTAGATTAATGACATTTTTGCTCTCTTGTTTTCCAATCAAGAGTGGAGGAGATCGATCAAAGGGAAGAAATAAAACCTGCTGAAGAATTCTGAAAATGGCATCTCGATCAACTGGGTCATGCTTACCACGCTGGGTTTTGTGAAAAATTGTTCTGTATCCATCCTGTGCAGCTCTCTATCTTCTTGGCTGTGTGGGATAGGAACAGCCTTGCTAGATTATTTTGAAAAAAATGATTCATTTACAGAGAAATTTGATTTCAATTACAGAGAAATTCAATGGTTAAAAGTATTTGTCCTCAACATCATAAAACTCAAATCCACCTGATTTTTCATGTCAAAATTGTATTTGACCTGTAATTTATTCCAAGTATAATAAGATACCAGAGAAAGAAGCTAAATGAAACAAACATCTCTCCTCTGAACTCAGAAAAATGTTTCCCCTTCAGAACTCTGCTTTAATTTCTTGCAGTTCTACTGTAGCATAAACAGCAGAGGTGCACTCAATATGCACAACACCAACTATGGACTAAAACACTTTCTGAAAAAGAAATTACTGTGGGGCTGCCCAGGACTGCCTTGGCAGTCCAGGCAGGACACTGAAGACACAGTCACAGCCCTGCTCTAGGAGGGTGTCCCAGCATCTTAGTTTTTCACCAGAAGTACTCCAAAAAGGCCTTTTGCATCAGGGGAAATTCAGCTTTCGGAGAATGTGAGGAGGAACATTGTAATATTGTGACCTGATAAAGAAAAACGGGACTCATCCTCCCCATCATGCAGCTCAGCTGACACCCTCTAGAGGACAAACCCAATGAACTTGAAAATTAACTTAGTTTGTTTCTCAGGAATTAATGTGACCACTTGGCTTCCATCCAAATTCCATTGCACTGTTGATGTGTTTTTAATTTTTAAGTTTTTTTTTTTATAACAGACCACAAATCAAAGTAATGGCTGTCCTCCTTGCCATTCTTTAATTTTGATATTTAATATTAAGCTGTGTAGGGGGCCAGTAAATAGAAGAATTTTAAAAAAGATAATTAAAATTAAGTAATGCAATAGCTGCTGCTTTTTTTTTTTTTCTTCTTCTCAGTTGTTTAAACTTCCTTAAGAGAAACTCAGTAATCTAAAATCATTGGGTTAAATATAGTGCCTCTTTTGGCCTAGAAAGCTGGCAATCCTAACCAATATTTACTCTTCTTAATGTTTTGACCTTAACACTGTCTACTGTCTTTATTAGTATAGATGTAGTCTATCATATTGAAAGGAAATGGCTCCATAAACTGGTTGCATGGAAAATACAATGATTTCACAAGGGACAGTTCCTTCTTCCTGGCCTGGAAGGTGTTGGTGTACTCATTTGTAATGGCTTCCCTGCTAGCAGCAGTGGTTGCTTCCAATTGCACAGGCTTTTTAGTGGTGTTTTTAGAGAGCAGTTCCACACATTTTGTCCTTGGTATTTCTATTTTTTTAAATGTTCTCAAATTATTCTTATAGTCAATATATATACAGCTTCACATTGACTCTCTGGTTTTCATTTCAGTAGAGTAGCCGTCAGCTGGCCTTTCAGCCTCGGTTGTGAGGCTCAGCAGCTCTCATGGGATTCAGTAAGACCATGAGTGAGCAGCTGGGCTGCATGGAAGCCTTCCAAGCATGCTTCTTGCTGCCCCAAAACAAACTGAGAAGTGGCTTGCTGGCCAAAGCAATCGCATACCACATCAGCTTTTGAGTAGAAAGCAGATGGCAGCAGACAGAGGCAATTTGACTGAACAGCTTCCTGGTGGGTTACAGCTTCTGCAACCACAGCATTTACAATATTTCCAGGCTCAGAGTTAAATGAAAAGTAATACTCTTTTAAATAGAGGTATGTTCCTTTATTGCAGCACTGATTTGCACTCTTACTTGGCTTAGTTCAGCTTGTTTTATCTTGCCTGTTTGTTATGTTATTATTGCTTGTATCAAAATACCTTATATAATCTGGGGGGTCACCATAAGTGAAGGACAGTAATTATTCTAAAGAGCTTGTGATCTGAATGGAAAGGCAATATTGTTCTCTGCTTCACAGATTTGAATCAGAAGGTTAAATCTAGAGTTTTAAGGCATTTTGGCCTACTTAATTTGAGACTACTACTTAATTTGAGAGAGAGCACCTTTCAGAATCCTGGCTATGAGTCCCTGACTAGGGTTGGGAAGTCATGGCAGAAATCTGTGCAGGCACAAGAAAACAGTGGTAGAAGTGGGAACAAACCACTCAGTTCAAAATTCTGGGTCATCTTCCTTTCTTTGTGGCTCATGTCTTCCCCAAGAATAATTTGAGAAGGGGCAGTCACTCCTAACTTACACAAACATCAGCTTCCCCGCACATGATGGGATTTTATTTAAATGCTGCTGAGTTCTCCAGACAGGGCAATCTCCCTTGGATCATAGTAGGTCCAGCCTGAGGAGGGGTTATCCCAATCTTTTGAATAACCAAATTTCTTCTTTCTTTCCTTAACTTTTGCATATGCCTAGCAGAGTATTTAGCTCTCTGCTGTATGTTGGTTTGAAAACAGCACAATTAAGATCAGTTTAAAAGAGAAAGTGATGAAAAACATCTTTCTCCTTTAACAGTATCTGACTGAATGGGCTTCAGAGAAAAGATATTCCTGTTGGAATCTAACTCATTAACTTCTCCATGAAAAACAGCAGCTAGGACAAAGAAGTTCAGCCAAAATCTTGGTGTTTGTTTCCTGCATGGTATAGTCTCTCTTTGCTTGACCAAGTTACTGACAGTTACAGAACTTCCTTCTGCACAAAAGCCATAACTTGTCCATGTCTAGAAGCTGTGAAGATGGGAGAGGCAGATGGTCCATTTACAGGTGTCCACTGCTTTGAGGGTACACTCAGTCGGTCTCATACTCAAGTCCCCCAGCTTCTCTTGCACGTCTTTGATTATGGATCCCTTCAATAGGTATGGCACTGTTGCAAAAAATTTATTAACTGTAAATTTACAAGAAGTCACCTGCAGGATTAGTGCTGAGCTTGACAGGGCCATCTTCCAAAACCCACCTATTTCAGTCCTTCTTGAAGGGAAGCTAAAGAACAGGTGGAAGAAGTAGCCATTTTGGCATGGCAGCAAGTACCTTTGGGGCATACAGAGATACTAACAGAGTACCTTTGTCTCCAGCCAGATCCTCCAAAGCCTCTTAGAATTTATCTATGGCTCTCAGAGTAACTCAGGTTTGGTAGGTCCTGTTTTCTGCTTTTGCACCGTCCATTAAAGGCTGCTTTCTACAGATGATGGTACTTCAAGAATTCTTCTGAATCATTATACTTGATTCTACCTGCCAGGAAATAGTCCTATGCAGACAACTGTGAAAATCCAGTGATGCTACAATAATACGTCACTAAATTTTAGGCAAAGAACATTTCGTACTATACACTTATTTTCATTGGTATTTAAGTGTCAATTAAAAAGGATATTTGCAAACAGTTCCAGTTAATTCTGCAGTACTAGATGAGGCTGAGCTATCTCAGTAATGCTTCTAAGTACTTCTCGTCACTAGCAGCATTTATGAGATACATTGGTCTTGAAAACCAATGATAACAATAAAAACCTTTCCCTGTGAAAATACTCTACACTGTGACATAAACTATGTCATTGAATCTGAAGCATGCCTCATTTCATGGTGTTTTTATAAATAACATGAAATTATGCACCAATTATATGTGATGTTTATTTTGTCAACTTCCACTTTCGAGAGAGACCAAGTAAGGATTTTTGTTTGTAGGTAAAATGTTCTATAGAAATTGATAGTTTTTTAGAGACTGGCCAGAGTAAAGTTTCTTTTCTGCTTCTAAATTGTAAATATAACAAATTTGAAATTTGAAATTATCAGTGCTGTATTTCCATTGAGTCCTTAATGCAATACTTAGTATCAGGTCTTTAAAAGTTACTTTTTGTACTAAAGGCATATGGCTGAATATTTCTTGTGGCTTGCTTGAGGAAATTACTAGCTCCAGTCTTATGCTTTAACTATATCTAAGTATACACAAGCTTTGTACACAAAACTATATGCAAAGTCTGCATAAAGGAAACACCAGAGTATGTGGAACTAGGCTTTGGGGTGCATTACATGGATGGTAAGGAATGACTACATGAATATTTGCAACTGAGTGTCTCCTAACTCAGAGCCAAAGTCTGACTACAGTTACACTGCTATAAGTCAGGAGGAAAACCTTTGAAGTAACTGGAATTTGCACAAGTCAGTGCAGAAGCAGAATAAATGGATATTATCATGTGCTCAGAAATGCATGTGATCAGATACATGAAAGAAACTGCAGGCAGCTGTTTACTATATGCCCTGACGCAGCAGTGAGAATGCCACATGGAAAGAAAGAAGGCAGATGAAAGATACACAAGCTGTTATATTATAACAAAGAAAAGGCTGAATGGTAACTTAACTAGTGATTAAAATTTGCAAGTAATACATCTGTTGCATTTGCATTTGCAAGAAATATCTCTGTTGTAAATGGATACTCTGACTATGAAGAGACTAGTGAGAAAAAGCAAAATATAATAATTCAGATAATTTATATAATATGCATTATGCTTATCAGAAAGAATATGTAACAGAGAACCCATTTCTCTTTCTTGCTTGCCAGAAAAAAATCCTTGATTCAAATTTTCTGTGTAAAACCCAGCATTTTTTATAATACACTCATAGACAAACATTATGACTGAGCCCATTATTTTAAGAGTGTTTTGGCATATTACCAAAAGAAGAAAAATTTGAAGAAGCCATTACAAGAAAATATATAAAGAAGGCAACATCAAGAACAGAAAGGGATTATTGTCAAATCTGTATCTCTTACGTAAATTGGTATTGTCTAGTAGCATCGGCCATGTTTCCATCCAAAAGAGGTTCACCTTCAAGTTTATGGTTGGAGTTTATGAAAGCTGAGAGTCCAGTCTCTGCTTCTCTTTTCCCCTGGTTCCCTTCTGGTTCAGCATCCAGTTCCTGCAAACCTGAGGGGAATGATGGCACCGAGAACAGCTTCTTCCCTGTCCTCCCACAGCACAGGAGCTGCTTGTATGCTGGTGTCCTCAGTCAGAGAGAGGAAAGAGTAAAAAAAAAAAAACCTAGCATTAATATCACGTTTCCCCACTGGTCCGTCTTTATCAGGTTAACCAGCAGCAGACATGGCCAGGCTTGTAAATACAGAACCTGACCCAAAGCTCGCAGAAGTCCCTAGGAGCTGTGTGTGCATCAGAACCGTGATTATTAGCTTATCCTAACCACTTTCATACACAGATTTTAAAACTTATAAGAAAAGTGTTGAGAGAAAAGCAGTCTTTCAATAGTTTTGGGTTGGGTTTTCCTGCATCAGGGTCTGATCTAAAGCACACTGTGGCAGGGGAGGTCTTTTCTCAGTATTCTTTGGACTAGCCCCTTAAAATATGGTCAAAGCAATATAACCACCACATTATGCAATTGCTTCTTCACACCCTGCACTCAGTTGGAAGGTATTCAAGACAAGCCCAAATTTATACCAAAATATTTGCCATGTGTTTCAGATAAGGCATAATAAACTTTGAACACAGCAAAACAGATTTTATGTCCAACATTTCCTCTTAAACTCATTTATCTTTCTCCCTCCCTCTTCACTCTCACACACCTGCACCATCACTTTTTGTGTGACAGCATTGCTGTAGTAGCTTCAATAAAATAGCCTTAGCCAGTGGAGCAAATACAAGCACCTTATGAGGTGTGACTAACTTACGAGCGCAGCCTTTTCCCTTTGCTGCTTTTTACAGATGACATAGGAGCCTCGTCGGCCCTGCAGCTTAATTGCCCTGAAGCTGGCAGTGAGCAAGTGAAACAGAAACATGGCATTTGTTAGCTTTTTGATCCTCTGCTTTGTGGTCAGCACTGATAGCACTTTCTCTTGCCAGAGTACTGACGACTTTGTGGGCGCCAGTTCTCCGGGGGACATTGTTATTGGAGGCTTGTTTGCAGTTCATAGCGAAATGCTGCATCCAGAAGAATATCCCATCAAGCCAGTAATTCAGAACTGCGCTGGGTAAGTAAAACTGGAAATTATACATATAACAAAGGTCACTGAGATCGGGCATGTACCTCTTACATTATCAACAAAAGCTGGTTCTCTTGAATTTCCTGGTCTTTTAAAAGAACTTGGACGTCACATAAATTGTGTGCAAATTAGTACAGGATGATAAAGTATGGCAAAGTTGCAGTTATAAAAAATACTGTGGCTGCCTGAGGAAGGGAATGAGCATTGGATCCTATTTCAATCTTAATGTGTAATCAACTAGCCCTGGAGGTTTGTGCTGAACAATCATTTAATTTCCATGTAAATGCTAATTTGTTGCTATATGTCTGAAGCACTCTGCTGTGCAGTTGTTCGTTATTTATGAAGTTGCATCTACTTTTGATTTGAACACAGGCAGACTGTTCCATTTCACCTAAGCGCATACTAAAATATGTCCCCCGCCTCACAAGGCAGCTCAGCTGCAACTTATGATAGTACCTTGCTGACTAGATTGTAGTTACTATTATAATTACTTTAATTATGTAGTTATTACACTTTGTATTATAATTGTGGCATTATGCTATAGGATAGACTATACATGAACACCATGTCACATATGGATTCAGGTTCAGACTGTGCATCAGAATATTTGTTTTGCTGTCTTCAAATCCTACTGTGCTTGAAACATCCATTTTTCTGGAAAGAATGCAAAGGAAACCTGGTGAAGGACTTCATTTTAAGTATATAATAAAGCCTTCCTAAGCCCAGGAATTCCAAATATGCATTTTCTTTAATTATAATACAGGTACAAATCCTCAAATTTTATTTGAATTTTGCATGCAACTTAATCCTACATCTGAATCTAATAGTGACCTGGACATTCAGGTATCCATTTCGATTAATTTCAAAATGATGAAGTCGATCATTTTGCCAGTCTTCCAGTATTTTTCTATGGAGTCATAAATTGTCCAAGGTCGATTTGAAATTTAATTTAGTTTGCAAGATTTGTAAACTGTAGAGAACCTTGCCTGAGAGGGGGGTTTTTTGTATTGCAGACATTTTGTGCTAGCACAATTCTCATTAAGCATTTGTTATAATATCCACTGGAGATAAGGGGAATAACTGTATTAACTTCATCAGGTTTAGAGAAGACTTTAGGAACACTATAAGACCTCAGCCTCTGAAAGATTTTCTTCTATTCTGAAATATTTAGTCCTTTCTTTGATTTGTTACATGTTTTGGTGAAAATAAATACATTTTTAAAAAAGCTTACTGGGCAGGTGAAGTAAATTGCAATAGCTTCACTGGCTTTGACAGATGCTTCCTGAAGATATTACTGGCAAATTTTCATCTAACATGAGAATTAATTCTTTAGTAGCTGCTTTTTTTCAGGAAAAAAAAAACCAAAAGCCAATAAACCAACTTTCATTCAGGTATATTTTAAGTTTTGCGTTTATTTTTCTTAAGTTAATCACTCAAAACATACTATCCATCACTTCTTTTCAGTAGTTGTCAATTTCTGAGGGATATCCTCAAAATGGACTTTGCTTCAGCCTTGTTCCCACAAATGTCTTTCTAAAGTAAAACTTCTGTGTTTCCTGACAGCTTTGAAATTCAAATTTTTCTTCAGACACTTGCAATGATACATGCTATTGAAATGATCAACAACTCAACACTGTTATCTGGAGTAACTCTGGGCTACGAAATCTATGACACATGTGCAGAAGTCACTAAAGCCATGGCATCTGCTCTGAGGTTTCTGTCTAAATTCAATTCTTCTGAGGATGTTGTGGAGTTCAAGTGTAACTACTCAGACTACATCCCAAGAATTAAGGCAGTCATTGGAGCCACCTACTCAGAGGTGTCGATGGCAGTTTCAAGGCTGTTGGCTTTGCAACTAATCCCACAGGTAGGTGTGAGGCAATTACGTCGTTTTGGACAGAAGGTCAAATTTACCAAGGTTGGAATCAAGGTGTGGCTCTGATCATAGGGACTGTGAAAGCCACACGTTTGCTACAGGGCAGGATTTGGCTCAACCTAAGGACATCGGGAGGGGTGGGATTCAGCTTCAAATGGAGGGCTTAATTCATTTGCCTAAACAAAGGCAATAAGAGCTACTTCATATGCCCAAGGCACATGCCTCCAAGTGCTATTTCAGGATGATGCTGGGCTCTTGTCAGCCTGGCAGCACCATTATTCAGTCCTGCACGGCTGTGCCAGTTACTCCAGTGTTCTTTGGATGACATTCAAGGATTCTGTTCAGGCAACAAAGTTACACCCACTGCCTCTAGTCTGGCTGGTGATGAATATGGCAATACCTGGTGTCGAGCTTAAAAAAAAAAAAAAAAAGGCTAAATAAAATTTGGCCAGAAATCTGGAAATTCTCTCTCACCTAAGAGAGATGAGATGTTGGAATCTGTGGTAATTCTGGGCAGGGAAGTGAGGAATATTGCTGTAAAGTGCAGTTTTACTCATGTTACTCTTTATAGAAGAGAAAATATACAACTCTCTAGATCCATGCTGCTCCTTCCCAAAACATCCTTCTCTATTTCTGACCTCTCTAGGACTCGTACAGTCCCGCACTTGCACTTAGGCCAGTCCTTACTTTTCTGCTTTCACTACTGTAACGGAGTTTGGGTCAAGGCCAGGACCAACAAGGGAAAAGGAGATCCGCTTCCACACCATCCTGTGTTGCAGGATGGGTTTGGCCATTTGACATAAACTACCTCCCTTCAACACAGCAACATAGTAACCAAACACGTGGAAAAGAAAGAAAATCCAAACTAAACAGAACTTCTAATGGAATCTTGTCCTCTGCAGTGGTAGGAAGTAATTATGACCTCCAGCTCTAGCAGAGGAGTATGTATGAAAATTAAAATGCCACACCTGAACATAACCAAAAGGCAATTGGTGAAACAAATCTGCATTGGGGCACAGAGGTGGAAAAGATGACCCAGCAGATTTTTCTCATCCATAGTGTCTGTAATCTTCTGATATCAGATATTTGGTATCCCCTTCAGAGACCTGACTCATTTTGGAAACCTTAGATTTGTTTTTTTTAAGAACTGTCAAGCAATGTAGGAAATATAAGTGTAGGGGAAAAAGTTCCTACAAACAAATAGAAAAGGATTAAAACTAGAGAAATTTAAATAGCAATGTTCCATTTATGTTTTTCTAGCTACATTCACAAGGAAAAGGTAATACATCTTTTATATGAAAGAATTATAGTATTCTGTAGTATTGGTTACTGCTTGTTTTTCTGGGAGGTTCTAACAGGCTTAGTGATCCCTTTAAAATATAATAATTAAATCTTGGAGAGAGAATATATATATACAGGTGAACCATACTAACATATTCAGTGATATTAAAATACTGCAAAATGTAAGGGTACTAGCAACTTGAATAATAACTCAAACAATGGTTAATGTTTCCAATGCTTTAAATATTGTTTTGAATAGCATGTTGATGGTATCTGAACAGAGTAAAAAACCTTACCAGCATGATTGTCATATCCATTTTGAAAGGTTTTATTCTCTGCCTTCACTGAAGTAATTATGTGGATCAGGATGAAAATCGTGGAACTGGTAATGGGCATGAGTCTGCATCCTAAGAGCAGGGTGAGGCAACCTGCCCCATTTGGCTGCACCTTGCTGACACTCACTCACAGGAAGAGGGAGACTGCATCAGGCTGGATGAAAGAGCAATCATGGCAGCTTTGGATCTCTCGGTGTCCTTTGGAGGAGATTGCCTCCATAACTGAATTGTTCGCTCTTCCTAGGTCAGTCCTGCATCATCAGCTGAAATCCTCAGTGACAAAATCCGGTTTCCTTCTTTCTTCAGGACTATCCCCAGTGATTTTCATCAGACAAGAGCAATGGCACACTTGATCTGTGAGTCTGGGTGGAATTGGATTGGAATAATAGCCACTGATGATGACAACGGGCGGTTTGCTCTGGAGAGCTTTGGAGTCCAGGCCATGGCAAACAATGTCTGCATAGCTTTTAAAGAAATGCTACCTGCCTATCTCTCTGACAACACCTTTCACACCAAAGTTGATCGTGCAATTGAGAAGATTGTCAAGGAAACCAGAGTAAATGTTATTGTTGTCTTTATGAGACAGTTCCACGTGCTCAAACTATTTAAGAAGGCAGTTGAGAGAAATGTAAATAAAATCTGGATCGCAAGTGATAACTGGTCGGCTGCAGTCAAAATCAGTACAATTCCCAACATCAGACAACTGGGAACCATTGTGGGATTTGGATTTAAAAGTGGCAATGTCTCCACATTCCAAGACTTTCTAAGAAACCTTCATGAAAAGCCCACTGACAACAACAAGTTTTTACATGAATATACTACACTTTTGTCACTCTGTGCACACCTGGAATATCATGATTTTCAAACATGCATTTCAAACCAGTCCCAGGATGATCTATTGCAAAATGTTGAGAATAAACATCAGATCTGGAGAGATGATTTTTTGAATGCTAACGTTGAATCGGGATTTATCCATAGTACTATACTTGCAGTCTATGCCATTGCTCACGCCATTAAAGGGCAATGCAAAGACAGAAACTGCAAGGATCCCTCTGCCTTCACTCCATGGGAGGTATGACGTTAATTCTTTCAGGTCTTATTCTCTGCATAACTTTCATCTCATTTTTGCTCCCATATCCCTGGATTCACTAGCTTGGTCCTTTTACTAAATTATTTTTTCTTCCTGTTCCTTCTTTTCTTCACTGGCTGAAATAACAGACTATGTGCTAGAGCAGCAGTATCTAACTGCTGCAGTGATAAGGACTAGATTCCAGGTTTTTCTCCCTGTTTTTGGCCCATGTAGGTGCAGAGGCTCCTGGTGCTGAGCTGTGGCTATATTCTGCTGTAGGTAGAGAATGATTATTGCACTTCACGTACAGACAACTAGCTGATGGTGAATAACTGCATATGCACCATCTCCTCCTTCATGGGTACATTAGCAATGGCTGTAAACACATGACTCCACAGGTGCAGAAGGGATCTTTACCTGCTGGGTTTCATTAGCTACTGTGACACTTGCCCCATCACCTCCAAAGAGCACACAGCATAGGCACTAACTTGGGTGAAGGCTCCAGTCTGTAGGCTTCTTGCTGGAATGCCTTGCGAGCTACTCATGTGAGATAGAATAAAATGTATAGTCAATCTACAGTTGACTTACCAGCTATTCAGCTACTAGCAGTCGGTCCAGTTGCTGCAAACCACTGTAATACACAGCAATGAGTGTTCTTGAGAGATGGGGTTACAGCAGGATAGGAGTGTTCACCAAAGAGTTTCAATTTTCCAATTTCTCTCTCACCATTGTCTCTGTTTCATCTGAATTCAGGTATTTTTCTCTATAAGTAATCTTTATTTGAAAGTGAAAATGGAACAGACTGTTCCTCTGTCTGATCTTGATTTCTACTGAAGTGACTGGTAGGAAAATTAGACACAGCCTTTAAGATGAGTGAGGTACTTGTTATCAAACTCTACTAGGTAGAAAAGAAGAGGAAAAATCAGACAAGTAAACCTGACCTGACCTTTTACCCAAGAACTTGCTCAGGAGTATTCACTTTTACACAATTATACTCAGAGGACTAAACAAAAGTTAATTTAAAAGTCAATCAACCACTGAAGCATTCTGACTTGCTCTGACCTCTTATCCTAGGTCAGGGCAGGTCAAACCAAGGTAGGGGCTTTGAAAAAATACTGAAACAGTAACAATCAGACTCTTACATGAATTTGTAAATGTGAATAGGACAAATTCAGGACTGCTTTACAGGGGGCTGCAACTTCATTGAGCTGCATTTACATCATTGCTGAATTAAATCTCAAACAACCCAAACTAAAACTACTGTTACGAGGCTAAGAACTCGTGAAGAAAACTGAAAGTTATACCTCCTGTATTGCTTTCACAATAGAATTTCTGTACACTAAATTTAAAGCCTCTAGAAATGGATATACATATACAAAGCTTAGGACGCAACTAATCCATGTCACACATCTCCACACACAGAGAAGCAACAAGGGTAATCAGTGTTACAGACTTTGCTGAAGTAGCTATCAGTTACATCAAAATGTTACTATTAGCTCCTTCTGTTTGAAGCTCAAGATATATTCAGAAAGCTCTGTTGTTACCATATTGTTAGAGAAATTGGTAAAGTGGAGAAGAGAAAAATTAAATTACTAGCCTGAATATATACAATAAAAAAAACCTATTCAGTCCAACAGAACTATACAACATCCAACTCAAATGCAATATTGGTTAGAAGCACACTTTGATTCTTCACAGATAGGTAAAGATGCAGTGAGTATATATATGAACTCTCAAAACAACTATGTTATACATGAGAAAATGACGTTATATGCATATATATACTTGCCAAAGCCTATTAAGTAGCAGATTTATCAGCATGTCCATTAGATGCTATAAATATCACAAACAGATCCATGCAAGAGCATGCTTTAAGGGGCAGTTAAATTCAGCCTGTCACCAAAACCTGGGGTTTTTTTCTTCTTAATTAATCCCTGTTGCCAAAAATTGTTAGGCCTGCAAAAGCATAAAGCCTTTGCTTCAGTTCAGAACTACAGCGGCAAATGGAAGTCATTCTATGGTCTCCCTACGAACTGGGAGTGGGTTATATGTACCTTAACCAGTTCTTTTCTAGATTCACACAGAACTTTTTATCTGGCTGTTTGTCATGAGGGAAACAGAAATATCCCCCTGTTGAACAGAATGGCTTGCAATATGAAGCTGGACAGTTGCCTTAACAAAGCATGCTTGTTTTGATATTTCCTATGATCTATAAAATACGGCCTTGTTGTTTATTGCCATTGTGCCATTGATCACTTCACCTGAGCAAACTGGCGTTTAACAGTCCTGAGTCTCACCTTGCAATGCATAGTATCAGTCAGAGTGACAGCTGAAAACAATGTTACCTATTTCCAGACAGGCTGGGGGAGGTTTCTGTGGAGCAAGTATTGTCCAGATTGACTCTGGTGACAGTAAAGTAACAATAGGAGCATCACTCACAGTCATTCTTTACAAGAAGGAGTCTTCCAAAAGGCCATTAGTTCTTGCAAGCAAAAATCTTTTCTTTCCCATCATCGTACCAGAATTTCCAAGGCTGGAACAAAATACTAACATGAGTATTTGTACTCATTGCATAGAGTTAAGAAAAGATTATATTTTATTAATAGATTTTTAAGGTCAACAGGACTGTCTGAATAATGTAATTCTGTGTCAGACATCAAACTAAACAGTTATAAAGATGACTTTTAATTTTAACGTTTCTTTTACTCCTAAAAACCAACAGGTCTTTTTAACTTGATATCATCACACAGATGTAAAACTACTGAGTTTATTGCACTGACATGGTACTGATATATATTATCATTCCTTATACTTATGCTCAGCTCCTTGAAGAACTTAAAAAAGTTACAGTCATTGATGATGATAAAGAAATCAAGTTTGACTCCAACGGAGATATGAGCACCAGCTACGATGTACTTCTTTGGAAAGAAATTGATGGCCACATGGAAATTACCACCATGGCAGAATATGACCTAGAGAAAGGTGGCTTTATCTTTGAGGATGAAGACCAAAAAAAAGCATTTCTGGATTTAAAGGTAACTTTTAATTTGTGAAAAAACATGTGAAGTTTGTTTCATATGTTTTCTTCTCCCTACAGTATTTGTAACTGAAGTATGTGTCAGCTAGAAATCTCTCCTGTGGTTTCATGTTCTCCTTTCAGAGCAAAAAACCCTCTCTGGGGATATTCAAACACTTTCATGCACCCTGAGAAGCCTGTCAGCCTGTAAGCAGGCTCAGTGATTTGAAAAAGAGTTATTTCTCCAGAATGCTCCTAGGAGATTTCCTAAGATGAGAAATTATGTCTGTCCTAAGGATGCTACTCCAGAATTTTGAAAAGGGGTTTTAAAATAAAAAATGACTGTCTGTAAAAGCTCCCTCTCTTTTGTACCACCACCAGTTATTTTGTAGATGAAGACTCATATCTGTATTAAAAAAAAAAGAAAAAAAAGAAAAAAAAAGAAAAAAAAAGAAAAAAGCTTTGTTGTTATTTGCTTCTGTTAGAGCTGGAGTCAGCACAGCTACAGGAGTCTGAGGTGGGTGGTACCACCTGGAGCCCCGGCACTGGTGTTGACAGGACTAGTGGGTGTCTCTACAGCTGGATAATGTTATCTGTGCATGGGTGGAAGTCTGTGTTCATGACTAATGGGGCAGGGTGAGGCTGCTTACCAGGTGGGCTGGATTCGAGTCTCAGCGCACAGACTCAGCTGAGGACTGAAGAAAACCTCAGATCTTGTCCCCCTTTGTGGCGCTGCCCAGGATGGCAAGCAAATGTCTCTACCTACTTGTAAGCCATCTTGAAGAAAGAAGAAACAGCAGTGTCCCTTAGGACTGCTTCTCCATTTACAAAAAATTGTCTTTGGAATGAGGACTGGAGCCCAGACCTTGAGACAAGGCCCTGATCATGCACCCCAGAGTGGTGCTTCCTGACTCAGGGATGAGCTGTTGAGGGTCAGGAATATCAGAGCTGCAGTGCAGAGCACCCACCAAGGTGTCTCCCCCAGGCTCAGAGCAGCTGAAAGGCATTTCAAGATCTCACTTGTGAAGCAGTCCACTTGAATCCTCCATCAGATCCATCAGATGCTTCTGAGCTTTCTTTGGAGCTAATCATTAGCAGTATAAATTCCAGGTTCAAAGCTGGATGAGACACTTTGATCTGGATTTTAAAGCTACAGACGATTCCACTGATTGGCATTCGGGGCCAAAAAATATAATTATCAGGTAGATAATGCCCCATCCTGTCACTTATTGAATGTGTGGAGAAAACAGAAGAACATAGAGCCTACAATGCCTTTTTTCAGCATCATTTTCAGATTCCCTTAAAATATGTTAGATACAAGAGAGTGCAAATCACAGAGTTACTGGAGGTTTATTTTAACGTTTCTAAGTAATTAGTTGTGCCTGAGCTGATTTTTTTTTCTTTTGTCCTCTGCACACTGCAGAAGGTTCAGTCAACATGCTCCCAGCACTGCAGGCCAGGACAGATGAAAAAGGTTACAGAGAGTCCACACACATGCTGCTATGAGTGTGTTTACTGCCCAGAAAACCATTACAGCAATCAAACAGGTAAGAAATTGTGATCCAAATAAAGGTTTATTTAGGCATCAATATGATTGTTTTGTTTGGGTATAATGCGCCTTGCAACCTTGGGTAAATCTTTGGAATGGGACAAACGGACATATTTGTCTATGCTCAGTTTCCCAAATGCTAGTGTTTGGCCTATAAAATAGGTTTAAATGCTTTTTAGAAGACAAAACTTAAAGCAATTGGATTGTCCAGATGACTGGCATTATCCCTTGTTAGGATGGAAAGTCTGGATGTTTTATCAGACTGACTTTCATTAAAATAGAGCCTTGCTTCCCTGTCTTTCCGCAGTACACCCAGTCTAATAAGGAAGAAATTCTTCATTGTGAGGGTGATCAGGCACTGGCACAGGCTGCCCAGAGAAGCTGTGGATGCCCCATCCCTGGAAGTGTTCCAGGCCAGGCTGGATGGGGCTGTGAGCAACCTGCTCTAGTGGAAGGTGTCCCTGGCCAGGCCATGGGGTTGGACTAGATGATCTTGGAAGGTCCCTTCCAGCCCAAACCATTCTATGAGTCTACAAAGTTCAAGGGTTATGTATTTTTCCTTACCAGCATATTTTTGTCTTACCAGGGAGTACTGCGAAGTCTGATATAATTGTACAGTAATATTTTCTAGTATCAAATCAGATGTGTACTTTACCTCTTGTTCATTTACAGATTTGAGCAAAATTCTTTAAAAGGTAAAATTAAATATGGAGGAGAAATATGGAATTAAGAAAGTTGTGGTACAATGTACTTTTAATACCCTGAGAGCAGAAGGAAATTAAATCTTATCTTTCTAATTAAAATAATTGTGAAATTTCTCTGTATCAGAGGATAGGAATCTTAAAGCAAAAGTAACCTTTCAAAGCATAATATAAAGCAATGTTTATTCTTGCTGTTGTATTTCAAAAGCTATCTGTAAAGAGAAAGTTTGGGTTTTTTTCTTGTCAAAATAGATAAATGAAAGCAACGTTGTTTCAATTTCTGCAAAAATTTAGTTACTCCCAAGTCACTGTTCAGGTTTCAGTTAAAGTTTGCCTTTCCAGAGCTCTGGCCAGGTCATGTATCGCTGGTCAGCAGTGACTAAGGCAGTGTTAGGACCCTGGTCACTCTCCCTGTCCCCTCCCAGGCCCTGGCTGCAGGCAGCCCCTGCTCACAGCTGGCAGGCATTTGTCCTTTTGGCACCACTGCCACCACTGCCACCACTGCCAGCATGGCACCGCAGCGACCGCAGCCCTGCAGCTCCTCCCCCTGGGCAGCAGCAGCAATAGTCGGAAGCGTCAGCCCTGCTTAATCAACTCGGCACCCCTTCCCACATTGCTCCTGCATCTCACGCCTCCGTAACCCACTTCGAAGTTTATTTACTTCGGATTTCTAAGTTATCTTCCTTTTTTCTGCTTTCAGATATGGATTACTGCTACCGATGTAACAACAAAACCTACTGGGCTCCCATCAATAGCACCACATGCTACAGAAAGACAATCCATTTCCTCGCCTGGACTGACTGGTTTGCTATTTTCCTCCTCCTTCTCTCCTCTTTTGGGGTTGTTTTGGTTTTGTCAGTTAGTATAATATTTACTAAAAACTTGAACACGCCAGTTGTAAAGGCATCTGGAGGTCTAACTGTCTGCTATACTATTCTCTTCAGCCACTTCTTAATTTTTTTAAGCACTGTCTTCTTCATAGATGAACCCACAGAATTCAAGTGTAAAACTAGACAAGCCCTCTTTGGGATAAGTTTCGCACTCTGCATTTCATGTATTTTAATAAAGTCACTAAAAATTTTACTAGCCTTCAGCTTTGATCCCAAGCTGCAAAACTTCCTGAAATGCATGTATAAACCTATTCCCGCTGTGGTCACCTGCACTGGAATTCAAGTTATCATTTGCACCTTCTGGCTAGTATTTAGGACACCTTTTGTAACGCAAAATTTCTCAATTCCGAGAGCAATAATTCTGGAGTGCAATGAGGGTTCTATTGTGGCTTTTGCAATTATGTTGGGCTACATTGCTGCCCTAGCCTTCATTTGCTTCATATTTGCCTTTAAAGGTAGGAAGTTGCCAGAGAACTACAATGAAGCTAAATTCATCACCTTTGGCATGCTAATTTACTTTATAGCATGGATTGTGTTTATCCCTGTCTATGCAACTACATTTGGCAAATACCTGCCAGCAGTGGAAATCATTGTTGTTTTAATATCCAATTATGGAATCCTCTGCTGCATTTTTCTTCCAAAGTGCTATATCATCATTTTCAAGCAAGAAACTAACACAAAATCTGCCTTTCTCAAAATGATTTACACATATTCCTCCAAGAGCGCAGGCAGCATTGCTGTTAGTCAGATTTCTTTGGACTCAAAGTCTTCCAGCCCCCGAGCTACTATTTCAGACTCGTGTAAACCTGACAAAAACTCTGCGAATGGAAACTGCCATTTCCAAGTGCCTGGGCAGACACTAATAAAAGGGAAAGTTCTTCCTAAAAATATTACACGGACTATGGTCAGGAAAAGACTTTCCAGCATTTGACTGGCCGGCATGAAAGTACCAAAAGATGAAAAGCCATCTCAGGGAGCCATTTCTCTTTCAGGTCTCTTTCCTTTTGGCATCTCCAAGGAGAGCAGGCCACATGAAATGCCTCCTCCTCTGGTACTTGAGCAGTCATCCATTACCAGATCTGAAAGGCTTTCCTGGCTGACAGAGGCCAGCCCCTGCTCCTGTAGGCACTGTGAGGTGCAGTCCCCTTCAGCAGCTCCCTTCCTTCCCCAGCCCCCTCACACCGACCCGTGGGAACCTGTTCCACAATCTCACTTCCCTGAGTGAGGCAGAAGCATCAGGAAATTATTATTTCTCACAGACACATAGGTGGTACCATATGGGTGTGCCCCACTGTTTTTGCATCTTCTATGCTCAAATGTTTAAGGAGCTCTTCTCACCTGGCTCTGCTTTACAGATCAAACAGAACCCTCTCCCAGCCTTTGTTTGCTGGGATAAACAAGCTCAGTCCTTTAGTCACCACTTTCAAGATAGGCTTTCCCTTCTCCTGAACATCTAAAAGTAATCCTTTTCACCTGATATCAGTGAATATTTTTATTAATTTTTTTTTACTCCCCAAAATGGCCCACCTTATTCCAGACAAGTGCTGCAGTAACATTTAAAGTTCTTTGTATTTACCAGGATGATAATGAACTAGAGATGGGTCTATCTAAAAATTAAAGAATTTCTCTCGAGCTCTGCAGTTATAAGCATGTTAATCTACTTTTTTTGCCCATACTCAGGGGAAGTACAGTGATTCACCTCATCCACCTCCTCTGATGCATGAGAGGAGGGGAGCCACTATGTTTGTTCCCTTAGTTGGGGATGTCATGTCAATTTGTGATGTCAAAACTGATAAATGCAAATGGATTACTCTCATTAGCATAAATAATGCAATGACTAGGATCAGCACGAGCGCATCCTGGGAATTTTAGTTTTTTTGATACATATTTTAAAAATCTGATTTTCAAAAAGAAAATGATAATGCACCATTCTGATACATAGAAATAGCACAAGGATGAACCAATATGAGCTGCACTGGATGAGCCTCTGCTCTGTAGTTCTGTCAGTACAGCTGTGCTGTGCCTTCTGTAGAGGCAAAGGGCACATTCAGAGGAGGAAATTTTCTGTCAGGACAGCGGTACCACAGAGCTTTTTCTAACTCTAAACAGCACAGCTCTGCTGCCAGTCCAGAACCATGAGAAATACCTTTCTGTGTTCATAAAGCCTAGACCATATTTGCTATTCTAACTTCTGTGCCTTGTTACTGTGAAATCATACTAAATTCCTTGAGTCTTTCCCCATATTTCTATTTAGATCTGGAATAACTGGATGTTGTAGCATGCCAAAATAAAATTCAGTAGGTTTGGTGTTACACATGCATATTGTATTATAGTTATGTACAATATATCTATTTTTCTATCACCTCTATTTATATGTTGCCAACCCTTATCCATATGATTTTTCTACTTGTATTTTGAACAAGATAGCTGCAAATCACATTTCAACAATGGACACAGGCAATGAAATTACTGTGACATGAAGACTACATATGTGCTACATACTTGTGAAGACATTTTTAAAGTCATTTGAATGGCAAGGGTGCAATTTACTACATGTTTGAGTAATTACTCAAGTTCTGTAGCTGATTGGAAGAATGAAGGTTTATGCACATATATGATGAATGCTGTTCATGCGTCAGTTATCACAAATACTGTTCTGAATATGAAGTTATGTACAATAAGGTTAAAATTCCTGCAATTTGGCTGCCAATGCAGCAAGAAGTCTCTCCCTAAAAGAGAGAAGCAAAGCTTACATTGCACAACAACTTTCAGCACTCAGACGGTTAGAAAAGTTAATTTGGTTTGACCGTCATACCTGTATTTATCATTTTCAAAAGTGTTAAGCGTATCATGCCTTGAAGATATATGAAAGGGAATGATTAAAGCCATATTGTTATTTAAAATTGAGTTTGCTTACTTAATTTCCTAATCTTTCCCCATGACCTCTGATTTTGCCATAAACCAGTCTGTTTCTAAGAAATGTCCTTTAGGTTGAAAGCTACGTACAGCAGGGCATTCGTGGAAAGTTGTCCTAAGGAGTAGTGTGTGGTGACAGCAATGTGAAGGTCTCTACAGAGGGTATCTTTAAGGAAAGTCATCACATATGGCAGAATTTCAAAGGAGTCCTACATACTACATCTGCCTCTCCAGCTACTCAGGTGTTCTGCGTAAAGCACATTCAACAGTGGAGCTGAGGCAATGTAACAGATTTGCTAGCTAGGCTTGGCAGAAAAAAGAGACACTGTACCAAGATGTATTACATATGCTTTTAAATGCCTTGTCTGCAAGAAGCAAGTGATCGTATGTAGGTAGAATATACAAGGATTGTGCTATCCTATACAGAGGGTATGGAAAAGCTGAAAATACGGGTTTGTGATGCTAAAGGGAGCATTTGCACACATTCCCCCGCCCGGAACAGTAAGTATTCCAGCAATCCAACTATTTCTGTTACCAGGCGCTTGGACATTAAATGAGCCTGAAACAGATTTTCATCCCCAGAGCACAGAAAAGGAATCACCTTCCCGAGTCATAGCAAAGTCTCAGCACAAACGTCCCCAAATACATTGCTGTCCACAGCGAGGTGAAGCGTGAAATGGCCATTTGTTGAGGGCAGTGGGAGGCTGCTCTGGATGTAAACACTATTTAACCTTTTCGAGTTTTATGTCGTTCATTGTTAATAATGCTAAATGACGCATTCTGAAGCCACTCTCACACAGTGCACTGTATCTTTAGAGAGAATGAAGCCTGTTACAGACATCAAGTTTTTCAAGTCCTCTCCTCCAGGGCGTAATTCTCTCAAGGTTTCAGTAGCTTTAACTGTGCAGACGCCTTTCAGCTGCCCATAACCTTCAGAGCAGTTCTTTGGTGAGCGCTCAGAGCTATTGACGTGAGCTGCAGGCTTCCTCCCGGCAGCTCCGCTGACAGCCTCTGGAGCTGCAACGACTCTGAATGTGCGGGTTACGGCAGGACTAGCAACTCACAGCCACCTCTGGGACGCTGCTTGTAACGAATGATGCTGAGCAGCCCAGCCCAGATGTCCTGACCCTTTCTACCCTTCCCAGCTGTGTCTCCAGAGACAAGGAGCTCTGTCAGACACCATGCCGCTCGCTTGGAGCAGGAAGAAGGCAAAGGGGCTACAGGCAGGCTACAACCCCGTGTCACCCTGCAGGTCTTGGCTGCCGGCGTGTCTTCATCTCCCCCACAACATTTTGAAGCTGGGCAGAGCCACTTGGGGGGTGTGAGGGGGTGTGTGGGGTGTGTGCGTGGGGTGTGTGGGGGTGTGTGCGCATACTCTTTCTTTTTGTTATTTTTAGAAGGACATGAGAAACCTGGTATAGGACTTTGATTTGAGGAGCTGGGTTCTTCTGTTTAGGGAATGGCTCATTTGCAAATAGAAATTTCGTTCTGAAATAGAATGTGGGAAGATTAATTTAATTTAATTTTTTTCAGTTGGTAGGAATGGCTTTGATGTTTTATCAATAATAAGGACATTTTGTTATATTAAAGATTTTGGAATGGAAACTGTACATGTGTGAATAAGAAAACATCAACATGGGACTTACTGAAAAGAAAGTGCTTTTTTGAATAACTTTCCAGGGTGAAATGTTGTCCAAATGGCATTTTTAAAGAAGTATTATTATTGAGGATGCTAGAACTCACTTGGCCGACAAATTGTTTTATTTCCTCTACTCAACAATTTGCTTGTGGATAAAGCTCTTACCTCTGGCTCTGCTCCTGACAGCTGCTAACTGGAGGTTCAAGACTCCTTATTCGCGCTGCCACGCTGAGCGCAGGGCTTCAGCCGCTGCCGGGGGTGACCCATCCCCGGGGAGCGGGTCCCTCCCGTCCATCCGCAGGCTCTCCGGCGCTGGGGGCGGGTGTCCCACCTGGCACGGCCTGTGCCCCGACACCTCTGCGGGGACACCGTGCTCGCTGCCACCGGCATCGTGAGCACACGGGCTGTTGCTTACTGAGTATGTATTCCGGGCTGACTTCTCTGAATATTTTCTTTCCAAGGATATGTTGGTATCGAATTTTTAATTATATTTTTTTTTTAGTAACGGTTTGCTCTGAGCAGGACGTGAAAGGAAAAAAAAAAAAAAAAGTTTTTCGGTTGAAGTAAACCGAAAAGCGCGTGACGAGATTCAGTGCGTTTGCACCTTCAGAGACAGCGATGCGGGCGGGCAGGTGTTGGGGGACTGGAGCCCCCCTTGCCCTGAGAGCGGAGCTGAGCCACCGCGCTGCTCTGGAACCCAGTTCCCACCCGGGCGTTTGACGTTCCAACGCCAGCGCCGCCCCCGGGCGCGGTGGGTGCGCTGGCGGCTTCCAGGAGGACGGCACCCCGGCCGGCGCCGGAGCGGCTGAGGGGCTCGGCGGGGCGGGGCGTGGGGCGGCTGAGGGGCGGGGCTTGGCGGGGCGGGGCCGGGCGTGGCTGAGGGGCTCGGCGGGCGCGGCTGAGGGGCGGGCGCGGCTGAGGGGCGGGGGCGGGCCGGGCCGGGCTAGGCCGGGGCTGGGGCCGCTCCCGCCGCCGCAGAGGCTCCAGCCGCTCCCGGAATGCTGCCGGTACGCCTCCGCCCGGGGCGGCTGCTGCCCGCCGCGCCGCTCCGCCTGCCCGCGCCGCGGGGAGCCGCCGCCGGCGGGGAGCCCGCCCGGAGCCCGAGCATCCCCCGTGGTAAGGGGCGCTGCCCGCCGCGCCGGGGAGCGGGGCTGGGGGCCGGGGGGGGGCGGCTCCACCGCGCCGGCAGCGCCCTGGGGCTGGCCGGGGCGAGCGGCGGGCGGGCGGGCGGCTCGGGGTCGCGGCGGCGCTGCGCTGCTGGGCTGGGTACCGCACCCGCACCGGCGGGGCAGCTGAACGGCGCCCGCAGAGCCGCTCGTTGCGTACGGGGTGTTCAGGAGACCGCGCGGGGGTAACGGCGTGCCGGGGGCCGGGAAGTTTAATCCCCGAGTCCCTCTTCCCAGGACCAGGCCGGGCAGGGGGGTTTAGCGCACATCTTTCCTTCTCAGTGCGTGGTTTGACGAAGTGGTTTTATCCTCACCTTTAAGCTGAGCAGGCTCACAAGGTGGTTGCAAGTTACAAACCGTCGAAGTTTGACAAAAAAATCCTCCTCTGGACTGGCCGGTTCAAGACAGAAGAAGAGATTCCGCTGCGGATCCCGTAAGTGCGCTGCTCTGTCCGAGGGGAACTGGAGCTGAAGGGGAAGCAGTGCCGTGACCCTCATCTAAAGCTTTTCCACAGAGGTTGAACCAGTCGGTTTTTCAACGCTGAAAACTTGGAAACAAATTAGAGGGCAAAAGAATTTCCTGTCCTGGTTAGAGGTTAAGATGAAAAAATGTTCCTTACTGGAGTCCCCAGAGCCTGGGGTTAAGAGCTGGATCCATCTGAGCAGATAGCCTCCGTTACATTTATGTACTCGCTTGTTTATTTTGCTTATTCCTAATGTGCGATCAGAGAAAAGGATGTTATAGTTAAATAATATTTTCTGTTTATAGCTCCCATAAACAGTTCTAAGGGAGCTGTCACTGAATGACTACAGGCGGTAAATTATGATTTATTAGAGAATCTGAGGAAAAAAAGAGAGATTATGAGAAATGTTCCCCACCAAGGAAAACGGAGTACTTGACAGAGCCTCTCATTCTTGTTAACGCACTGGACGAGGTGACCTTTGAAGGTCCCGTCCCACCCAAACCGTGCCAATTCTGTGGTTCTCTGACTCCCTGAAAGTTAGCATACCCCAGGGGAGTCAGTCACTGAGCACATGAAACTCCTCTAATACCAGCTGCTGCTTTTTTCTTAGGATGTTAGCCAGCATGTCTCTCCAGGACACTTTTTTATCATCGCAGTATGTCCCTGCCTTGGGTGGTATGTTGAGCATAAGCAGCGTGCAGAGCCGTGTCAAGCAACAGGTACATCCTCTGCCTGTTGCTGTTGGTTCCTGATGGTTCCACTGGTGTTTGCTGAGCCAGACAGTGACTTTCTAAACGGTTCAGCCTCTCTTGTGCTGCCTGACCATTTTCCGCTACAGAAAGGTTCAGGCAGGTCTCAGAAGCTCTAAAAGCTATTGGAGTCGTCAGGAAGTGTTTATAAAGACACACACATTTGCCAGTCCATACACACACAGAAATCGCTCATTTCTGTGTGGTAACTGGCCTGGCAAGTCAGTGTCACCACTTTGTGCTTTCTGGGTGAGCGAAGTCTTCTTAAAATGCAAGTTCATATATGGTAATTATAATTGTTATGTTACTAGAAGTTAATTGTGAGGCATTGAAGCTGAACACTGTCATTGCTTTATTAAAAAAAATAATAATGCAAGATATTAACTGTGAACACAATCCAGCTGCTGAAGGCAGTCAAAATCTGCAATCTTTATTCGAGGTTGGGTTGTTGTGGGTGGGTGGGTGGGTGGCTGGTTTGTTTTAGAACAGCTGTTACTGACTTCAGCAGAGGTTTACCCGGAGTCTTGCTTAAGGGTTGAGTAGCAAAGGCCCTAATGTGCAATTAGGGAAGAACATAATCAGGTCTGTTTTCCTTAAAGCAGAGGCAGAAAGCAGGGAGAAAGTGAAACTCTTCTGAAGCAGATTTTCAATTAGTGCACTGTGAAATATAATTAGGTTAATAAAGCAGACTAATAACACTTACGGTTTTGCTTTTGTTGCTACAAATGGATTAGTGGATTAATGATTTTATGTGCTAGTCTGATGTGTGGTTTGTTCTAAAGATTATTTTTACCTTTGTACAAAACAAAAGCAGTTACTTAGAACGGCAGCCAGCGTCAGCCATCGGCCAGGAACATGGCACACACACGTGCTTGTGCGTGCCTTGGCAGGGAGGGGGGTAGATGTGGCATAGCCATTCGTACGGCTTGCCCTCTTCTGTTGCGTTAAGCCTTAGAGAGAAGCACTGCGGCCCTCAGCCTTGGAACAGGTTGCACAGGCAGAACTTCCAGTATGAACTCCAGCTCTGCCCCATCCCACTGCACATCCTCTTCAAAGTAAAGCTAAAGGTTTTTTGGAGGAAAGATTGTTACAAGATCTTTACTCCCCACATAAAATCAATTCTTTCTGCAACTATCCTTTTTACATAATATATAAACCCCCATAATTCTATATGATGTATATTATGTATCTTAGGAATATGTATCTTTATCCATATAAAGCATTCCCGTGTGACGTATGAAAGGAAAATAGTGCACAGCCACCATTACAATGAACATCTTTAAAACTGTACTCCCAAGTATAACATCTGACTCAGAAAAAGACCTAGCTGGAAGTTTTGAGACTGTTTTAGTGATACAGAGATTCCCTGTACAGCTGGTTGTCGGGTGTGCAGCCTGCTCAGACCACGGGAGGGCAGGAAAGGGAGCTGTACCAACGCGCCTTGCTGGGCTGTACAACGCCTCTCTCGCAGCAGCTACTGCCAACCGCAGGGCAGAAGTTTTCATTGCTTTTGCATTGGATGACCAGCAGAAAAAAATCGCATAGATTGTTCCAGTTTAGGTGTGTGTTCCTGTAATAGTAAGAAAGCCAACATGAGCTGCCCACTTCAAATAAAGCTGTTGCTTTTCCAGAGAACTGAAAGTTTGAACTCACAGCAGTACAAACTGTTGTAATCACCTATCCAAATATATACGAAGTCCCTAGCCTACATTACACAAGGCACCATCTAAACAGGTTAGATATGACAGTAATTGATTTCAAAACTTAATTTTGAATAAAAGGAACTCACTTTCATCACATCTGGTTGACACCACATACACTTCTCCATCTGTTTAAATAGGTAACACCCCCCCCCCCTTAATTTTCACAATTTAAATAAAGCTTAAGGTATGATTTCTGGTGTATTTACCCCAAGTATTTAAATGCTAATATTTACTGCATGAGCAATTACTGTATTTTGTTCAGCTTAAAAAAAATAATCAGCTTCAATCCATTGGATGTTGCTTTTCCACTGCAAATGGATTAGGGTCAGGAAATACAAAGTTCTTGGGTGGTACATAACCAGTCATAGCAAGCTGAAGACGCTTGTTTTAGAAGCCAATTCTATTTTTAATTTTTCAATTGTGATGTTATGTCTACAATGCTTTGACAAAGAGGTACCTCACAGTTTTGTAATGATTCAATTCAATAACTTTCATTGCAGGCCAGAGATGCTAGACAGGGCAAGAAACAAAGCTCGAGTTAAAGCTTGTTACATCATGATCGGACTCTCAATTGTTGCTTGTTTTGCAGTGATCGCCTCAGCTAAAAAGGTGAGTAGTGCCAGCTATTCATCAGGGGGCATGCTTAAAAATGATGGAAAGCTGCAAAAAGTAGCCAAACCTGACCAGCAGCAACTTAGACCTACCCTAGTGCCAGCTAACTGATGTGCCTGTCACCCCTGATGTTAGTAGGTACCAGCTGTTCCCAACACCAGGTAGCTTTCCCTGAGGTGCATCGTTACTTTTGCCACGCTGCTCATTAAGTAGGTGTTTTACTTCCGCAGGCCGCTGCACGTCATGAGTCCTTAACGAGCTGGAACTTAGCAAAGAAGGCCAAGTGGCGGGAGGAGGCTGCACTAGCAGCAGAGTCGAAGACAAAGTAACTTCATACAAAATGCCGAATGTCCTTGTTAAGAGCAAAATTAACCGCGAGCGATTCATGAATCTCACCAATAAATGGACAAGCATAGTATACATACCAGAGCCAATAAGGGTAGTTATAGGATCACAAAAAGAAGTGGGCAGTCTATGAGAGAGATATTTGATATACTGGTTGCATATAATTAAAATGAGTTAAGAGTGTTTTGCATTTAATTAAAAGCAGCAACTAATTTCCAAGGAGATGAGGTAGTTACCCAAGAACATCAGGTATGTTTGGTTAGTTATTTACAAAACGTTTAAGGCCAGAGTTCTCTGGTGACAGTGCAGTCCTACGGTGCACAAATCAGCCACTTTGAATTCATTTGCCTCAGTGCTGTATTCAAAATGGCATTTGCGTTTTCTCATTTAGGAAGCCACACTTATGAAACCAGTAAATAAATACAATAAACATCTGTAAAATAGGTTTTATTGGTTTCTGTATGGTATTTTGAGACTTAACATTCCGTAATATTGCATACTATTCATATGTGTTCTGTTACAGTAATAGGCCTTTGGCCTAGATTTAAAGATGCACTATTACTATCTGAAATTAATACAGGTAATTTAGTTTCCACACATTATATGAAGATATTGTGCCATAAGTAACTGAAATTTCCCATTCCAGATTTCAGTGAACTCTTTGAAGTCACAGTTAAACTTCACATATCAATTGGCAGACCTATTACAAAATGCCTCAGTTGTACAATTTGAGAAATTTACACCAACTGAGAACTAACTGTGGAGGAAAGACAATAGTGCATCTTTTCTATTTTTTATTTTTTTTTAAAGACAGACCCGACAAATATTTTCCAGTTGCAAACTTGTTCTATAGCTAACTTATTTCTGTGCCAACATTATTACTATTGTCTGATTGCTGCTAGCAACAGCGTTTAAAGCAAATACTAGAAAATTAAAAAGCTGTATGAACCAGTCCTCAGATAAAAGTGCAACGATGAAAAAATCAGATATGATTCAGTGTATCGAGTAGGGAACTAAAAAAAAAAAAAAAAATCAGTCTTATTTATACTCTGCATAGTTGCATAGATTAGCTAGTTAGAATTCACATTTAAGCAGAACAAATGGTACCCTTTTAACTGAAACCAAACCCCTGTATTTTTAAACAGACTTTGTAATTGATGGGGCACTTCAGATTCCATATAAAATACCAAACTTAAATATTTCCTTCTCGCAATTAGTTGGGGTTTTTTTTCCTCCACAGATTGGTTTCATCTGTTTAGGCAACATCATCATATTCATGCCTCTACCTGCAAATGACACCACAGAGCTGACCCTGAGTCATCATCTCTGGTTTTATATTGCTCATTTATGTGCTTTTAGCAAAGTGTGGTGTAAACCCAGTGATAAAATAGGAGAGGCCATGCTGCACACTCATTCCTTTAAAGAAGAAATTTCAGTGATTTTTTTTTAACAATTTTAGGGTAAACCAGATGTTGAGTTTAAATAATGATTTTCATTAGCCAAAGTCCATCAATTTTAGTTCCCTTTTAAACCATTACGATTAAATGTATCAGAGGCATGAAATAGTTTATCTAAATGCGTAAAGTGCAGTCACTAACCGTTCACACATATAGAATAATATAGCCACACAACTGAAGACATTCTTTCAAAGCAAATACACTTGGTGTCCCTCTTTTCTTCATTTTCAAGTCCTTTTAATCAAGATGTTTATAGTTCAGATTTGGTTTAAATTGAGAGGCTTATAAATGCAGTTTTTACAGGGTTCTCCAAACAAAAAGCAGGCACAGCTGGTTATGTTATCAAAACAAGATTGTTAGAAACAATGGAATACCCTGTTACCTGAATAATTTTCTTACATTAGAAGAACACTGAAATTCAGCGTTTACTAGTAATCCTGGTAGTTTTTCATGATTGTTACCCTGTACTTTGAACAGATGAAAGGGGGGAAAGGGGGAGGGGGGCCAGGAAAGAAGGAAGGGCAGCATAATATGAAAACCTAAAACTATGAGAGTAAAAAGGGCACAAATACAATCATCTAAAATTATATGAAAATTTGGCAGCTGTACTCAGTATTATCACACTATTCAAAACTGTTGTATGCTGTACAAATCTAGGTTTAAAGTGTCATTTACTAAAATATCTCACTATTTGGAGTTCATATAGTAACAGCACTCCTATGTACACTGCTTACGCTTCTATCTTCCACTAAAAAGACTTCAAAAAGAGGTTTCTTCCCTCCCAGGTACATCTTAGCCAAATCTGACCATTAGTCTTAGAAAATCCACTTCTAAGTCCCACATTCAATTACAATAGTATATATTGCTGTAACATCGAAGTGAAACATCTTAGAATCTTAACTTGCATGTAAAAAAAATTTAAATATCAAATGGTACTGTAAATGATACCACCTTTAACGTGTATTTTTCAGTGCATTAAAATATTGTTTAGTGACAAGCACAGTGCCATGGGATAAGTAATTTGAAGTTTAAATTGCAGCTTTTTATGAAGCATGAAATGCTGTCGTATGTCAAGGATTCCACTTAACCCAGGAGTCTGATGTTAATACATTAATTACAGGTATTAAAAAATAATCATACTTCAGAGTTAACCCAAAGTATTCATTTCTCCAAATGAGATATACTACCAATACACCAGAAACACTACTTATATGCAAGTTGAAGCAGAGCATACATTTTTCTGTATTCAAAAGTGTTAAAGTAAATATCACAATTCTATTTCTTTTAGTGTTTAACAGCAAACACTGTATATTGTAGAGCCTAAATATTTAGATGACAATGAATTCTAGTTAGTTTTGGTGTCCCACATACTTAATGATATTTACAGTACAACAAACTTCTCCTTCAACTACAAAGGAGTGATTCACTATTCATTCTTCACTGCAGTATTTTTACTGTCTTACCAAAAGAAAAGAGTTGGTTAACTTAAAAAGAATAATTCAAGTGACAATAGCATATTTGGTCAAAAAAATAACACCTAATGTCTTAACTTTTAAGAAGCTACTGTACTAGAAAGGCAAACATTGCCATGTTTCTCAAACTGAAGTGGCGTTACCACATTTTGACAGGAGACAGCTGTAAACCATCTGCTTTGGGATCTGTGCAAATCATCATCTCTGCCATTCATAGTCACAGCATTCCTGTGGTAACTACAGCAACTGCTTCCACTGCAAAGTACTGTATTTGTGGCTGACTTTTAATACTGTTTAGCAGCTTTAATTACAAGAGCCAACATCAAATGACCAGCAAGCTCTCTGATTCCAATTTGAAAACCTCTGAAATAATCCTCTTCCCACAAAATCCAGAAAAAGCTTTTTCATATATTCAATATTATATTAGGTAATTAGCATTATATATGTATATCTATTAGGTCTTTAAATACATTTTATAAATAAATTCCAACAGTGTGTTGTAAAGTAAGTAATGCATAAAGTTTCACAATTTAAATAAATATTTTTCACATTCCAATTCAGCTTCTTACAAGCTCATCTTTATTTCATGCCTTAGTTCTGAAGCAATGTTTTTGCTTCAATACAAGAGGTAGATTTGATAGAGACTGGGCAAGTCAAGCCTACTGCCAAAATGCAACTGTCATAACTGTATTGCTGATATGCAGTTTGAGACTACATGAAAAATTCAGAACCACTACCTAAAATCCTATGAAGACTTAGCTTAACACTTCTTGTTAAATCACATTTAATGCTTTACTGTAGACAGGGTTACTCACAGTTGTTTCTGTACATAAGAGATAATGAAAAACACAAATACAAAACAAAGAACGGTTGTATCTAACACAATATATAAAAGTGCATGAGCTGCTTCTTCATCTATTTCTGCAAAACATACTCAACTTTTCCTCTAACTTTGGCCATAAAGAAAAGACCTCTGGGAACAAAAACCCAAAAACCCAACCCCAAACCCTACAAGCCTTTACTTTTTGTAATTGTCTTCACTTCAGTAGTTTACAGCTGAAACCCCTCCATTGGAGCCTCCTGCTGTTGAAACACAAACTGCTGCTGACTTTCATCCACCTGAGGTGCAATACTGGAGTCCTCTTCTTCAACACCAAAGTAATGTTCTATGAGTTCAAAAGCCTTTTGGTAGATCTCTTGGTTTTCATGTCTCTGAAGAAATTCAATTTTATCAAGTCCTAAATTCAAAACAAAACATTTTCAAAATCCAGTTGCTTAAATGAATGAGGAATTCAAAAGAAACAGCTTATAGTATAGCTCACAGCATAATGGAAATTCTTAAATAAAAAAATGCAATTCCAAATCGTCTCAATTAACTTGGTATCATTGACTCTTTATTTCCTAACTCATGTATTTCTAGTCTTTATTTTCTGCAGCATTTTCTGTCATCCAAATGAATTTTAACACTATGCTAAAAAAATTACCATTTAAACTAAGGAGAAGGAAGAGGCTGCAGCATCTACAAAGAAATACACCATCCCTACAAAGAAATTGAATCTGTAAAGAATTAGCATAGAACTATTTGCTATAGTGATTTACAATATCCTCATTTCTTTTCTTTTACTCTTTGAGTCTTCCCCAACTCTAAATTCTATCCCCTATTATCGAGTCGTCACTGGGCACAGTCTGGTATCTTTTTTTCAAATTTAATGTATCTTGCCAAAGCCTTATCATTTGAAAGCTAGAGGACATAATCCTGCCAGCAGAACAGAGGTTAAGTGCTTGGCGGTCAGTTAGGCCGATTCAAAACTCTTTTAAAGACAATTCAGTTTTTACTTAAATTGGATTAGGAAGAGGTCATACAAACCCTTCTGGTGACTACAGAGGCCAAAGCAACGAGGGTGATATAATTAGCTGTTTCCCCTACTTGAACTTACACTCTACCACTTCAACAGTCTATGCTTAACTGGTAAAGGAAAGAACAGAACCTCGACATTCAATAGTTGAAATTATAAACAGACTCAAAATCTGGAATAGAGTAAGTTCCATTGAAGTAGTCAGTACTTACTCCTCTTACACGTTACGACTGCAAAGTAAGTTCTCCAAGTATGCACTTGATTTTATAAATAAAACTGTAACATGGAATTCAGATTTAAAGGCTACTTTACAGAGAAGTTAGTATCGTCTAATCAGATATGTGGTCAACTAGAACTGTTATTAGCAATTTCTGAAACACCAATGTCTACCAATTTTGTTTTCTCAGAGCTACAAAGACAACCTTCCAGAAATAATGCTAGTTTCATTATACGCCAGTTTTAACATTGTTAAACCAAAATCATCTAGTCATGAAATCCCAGTCAATTTAGTTTTGATACTATGCCTTTAAAATGGGGTTTAATTTTGATTAATGAGGAAAAACAGAACAAAATACTCCCACAAATTCAGTAAAACTTATTTGATTTTTGTGAGGTGAAGCTGATTCTGCTAATACCGATATTAACTACGCTAAAAAGTGATCCAATTTTGGGAATAAGTAAAACAAACTCTGATCTCTCATCCCTATTGGTAATGACACTGCACCAGACAGGACTATGTATTAAAGTAATAAAAATGTATTTAGGAGTGTCTGATAAACTTAATGCAAATCATTGCTCCAACAGACTAGGATATCTGTATGTTAAGTATTTCTGAAAATGTTTCTCTAGACAGACACTCCATGAACTGACCACAGACACACATCCACAGGTTTTCTGCATTTAACTTTTTCCACCATGTTACATTACTTACTTGACAACGCTTTAATGTTCACTTATGCTTGAAGTCATTCTTATATTAAACTTACCTACTTATATAAAACTTACCTACAAATTTCAAAATGGTTCACAATGGTTTTGTTTTTACAGCCTGAAATAGGGAAGTTCAGGTATGTAGTTTTACAAGAAGTAATTTCTTACCATATGCTTCCTCTATAAGGGCACAATAAGGATTAATGCCCATTCCGTTTTGCTTAGACTCTTGTTCTCCAAGACGCAGAATATTTTCGAGTCCATTTAAAGCCACCTGTACTATTTTTGAATCCATCACAGTCAGGAGGTCACAAAGAGGCTTGGTACAACCTAGTGCTACCAAATACCTTTATAACAGCAGAAAAAAAAAAAGGGGGGGGGGGGGCGTGGAAAAGGACTGATAAGCCAGCACATTTACAGTGACACGCCAGTTTATCACTATCAGTCTTTAATTTTGCTTAAAAAACTGGCTGAAACAAAAAAACCAACAATCTAAACCATGCAACAACACTAAGATAAGCTTAGTCTGAAACTGAATAAATACTCTAATTCATCCTAATGAGAAAATTTAATGTGCATATTCCTAACTGCTGTGTGGAATTTGTAGTCTTTTCAACACCTTTTCACTTAGGATCTTCAGATGGGTGTAATGGAATGTAAGAAAAATAGTTTTAGCTGTAAGTTCTTTTCTCAAACATTTGACATTTTGTAGTAGCAAAAATACTGAATAAACACGAGACAGATAAGAACACCGGACACTACTTTGTACTAATGTAGTCCACAACAGCAGTCCATTAAGATAGTAGCATTACCTACTATAAAAAGGACATAATTGTAAATGTAAAAAAATACTGGGATTCTCAGTAACCTATTCCTTTTTCCAATTCTACACAAAATTGTGTATGAACTTTTCCAAGTCAGAACCTGTGTTCTTGTTTCTAGTGTATAAGTAAAATGAAGACAGTAATGTGTGCCTGCATCAAAAGGTTGCTTAAATATCATTTATTTAGTGGTTTTAAATTATCTTGCAGTTACACAGTAGTACCTTTAGAACGTTAAAAGGGCTAGAACTTCATGACGCAGGTAACAGATCTGTATTTTGTGTTTTATGGTATTACACACACATTTCCTACTTGAAGACCCTGAATTAAAATTCACTTAATATATGCTAAATTTTAAGATGTTACATTATGCAAACAAGCAAAATAACGGCAAAAAAACCCAACAAACTTTCCTTACCTCTGATAACACTCAGTGGTTATAAGGAAACCAGAAACGTTTACATTTGAAATAAATAAGCATGCACTTACTGCAACAGATCTCCCAAATGCACTGGAAGGGTTATCACATCACTTTCAGTTCTGGCTTCCAAATAATACACCGTCATTTATAAATCCATTTATCAACTACTGATTCAAACTGATTGCTATGCTGATGATACTCAGAGATACTGTAGAGCATCATATTCTAGTCATTCAAGTCCAATCTTTGCAGCAGGTAAATAGCTGCTGACTGAAATTTTAATCAAACTCAATTTGCTAGATATCCTCTTTAAAATTTTTTAAAAAATAATAGGGAGTTTAAAATACACAAAGAAACCACTGAAGTTCCTGAAGTCTCTCCACAAAGATACAATCCCTTTACACACACATTCTAAACAACTCTCCCAAAGTTTTCCATTCTCCAACACTGAAACTGCTCATCAACTGTTTCAATCATGTTTGAGCGCATACCATCAACTCTGGAAGATAACCCTGTGAAAGCTGTAGGTGTAACACCACTGAAACAAAGCCGTATTGGTCAATTTATTATCAAGTCTACTGCATATATTTTACTCATTTTTTTGAGTTTCTACATGTTTAGTCCCTGTACAGACAGAGTTTCAAGGAATTACAGTTGTGTTTAGGATTTGGTTGCTATGTTTGTCAAGATTCAAATGCAGAAATAAAAATGCCTTAGAGAAGGTGCTTAGGCAGAGAAAATAGTAACATATATAAATTTACCTGATCTGTTCAGGGGTTCCTCCTGATGTTGCATTAGTTATGGCCCATGCTGCTTCTTTTCTGGTGCGAAATTCAGCTTTTTGAAGAATTTCAATCAATATTGGAAAAATATTGGCATCTATAACAGCCTAAGAGATTAAATTGTAACATTTAATGATAAAGATTTATTACATGCAAAGTACATTAATACCCTTCGCTACATAAGTCAGGGATGCCTGTTGGTATCAAAGCAAACAATGCTTTGTTAGAAGGCACCACACAAACTAGAAACACTGAACTGAAATTCAGAACCATTCCAACACTGCACTGCAACAGCTATCAGAGTATCATCTTTTTTGATTTCTCTGTCTCTGGTGGACAGAACACTGCTTACTGGATAGGTCCATTTAAAAACCATGACGTGAGCACTATATCCGATTTCTGAACTCAGATCAAACCTCATAACAAAATTTCACTTTGTCCATTTTATTCAGGTTTACAGTCTCCATAGAAAGACTAAGACTACATTACATATGTTTCAGGGTGATTTTTTTTTTTTTTTTCTCCTCAGTCAGAGATTAACATGGAACTTCTTGATGTAATTTAAAATATGTACTCTGATTCAGAATTCTCATTTTTATTGACCAGAACCTTTTTTCAGTTAACTCCAGACACCTGGAGCAATAGTCAGGTTTTAGTAGTTTCCACGAGAATACGACTCAGTATTGATGACATTATGCAGGCTTTTTACCCAAGCGACATGTTCAACGTTTCCAAACAGTAGAATTGTCCACTTTTTACTGGGCTAATTTATGCAAATTTTTTGTTTCAACTTTAAAAAAAAGGAAAAGTTGCTTATTACTTTACCATGTACATTACAATGCAGAACAAAATTAAAGGGAATGCGCCAGTAGATGATGCTCCCACAGGGAAAAATTACAACTACTGATATCAGATCCAAGAGAAGTATCCTTTACTTGTTTTACAAGCATCAACCAAATCCCTCTGGGAAAATTTAACCAGTTTCTCTAGTACAAATCATGACAGCTATTTTTAAGTATTATTTTATGAATTTATAATAATTTTCCACAATTCAGAAGAAAACATTTAAATTAGTCCTAACTGTCTATAATTTTACCTAAAACAAGTGATTTAGAGTCAGTGTAGTATTTACATATTTCTCCTTGCGAAGGAAAATAAAGTGAACTAGTAAAATGAGAATAAAATCAACCAAGTAACCAATATACTGGCTTTACCTGTATCTGAGCTCTGTTTCCTGCAGTAATATTAGAAACAGTCCAGCACGCTTCTTTTCGAATAGATTCCTTGGGACTACTAAGCAAGTGCAAGAGACAGGGTAACGCAGAGCAGTTTAGAATCACCTAAAATAATTTGAGAATTGAAAACTGAGTTGTACAATATACATAAGATATATATATAGGCTTGTGCAGTATATATATATATTTTAAAACACTTTTACAGATGACTTCAAAAGAAGTTTTTGCAACACATTTATATTATACAGAGTATCATAGATAACATTTTGCAAAGCTAAAGTGTTCAACGTTGTAGTGTGTGAATAGACAATCCAACAACTTGAAAGAATCTGCCCTCAATTAAGTTCAGACTAGAAGACTGACAACCACAAGACTAAATAAGGCTGCTTAAACCTAGAATATGAGTAACTAAGAATAACGGAGAACTGCAAATTTAATTTGTATAGTTATTAATTCATTTGTTTTTTAAAAGATAGATGTTTTCTATATAATTCCTTAGCAAAATCCTCTCCTAGAGCTCACAACTAAAAATTCTGTGATTAACTTATTTCCTTGTTTTCCCTTTACACTAGTTCTGTCAGCCTTTGAGAGACCATTTTCTTTAAAGCAGGACCTATCTTAGTATTTTCTGCAATGCATCAAACTCAACTCCACTGCCCAAAATTGAAAAACGAATTTTTAGAACAAACTGCATCAGTAAGAGTATCAAACACAAATTCATGGACAAATCAAGTATAACTGTTGCTTACAAGTGAAAAATTTGACTGCATTTGAAGACTTTAAAAAGGGAACAATAATAAATAATTGAATCTCAACTAAGGAGAAAAAAAACCAATAGGGAAGCAACAGCCAAAGCGGCATATAGGAATGAAACAATCCACTATATACAGTATTGTAAAAAAAAGTTTATTCATGCAGTAATTTAACGTTTAAAATAGCAGCCTAAACTGTCAAATTAACAATATAGATTTGTACAGAGCCTCTTTCACTGACGTACACAGATACCTGTACTAGACAGGTTTTTTGTCACTATTTTTACAAAATTCTGTCCTGCCAGACCATTTTTCTTAAATCATCTATCTTACCTGTGTTTGGATATCGTCTCCGGTAACAATATTGCCAACTGCTCTTAATGCAGGGGATACCACCTTGTAATCATTGTGCCTGGAGACAAATATTAAATCACTTTATATTACCCAGTGTTAAAAGTATAATTTTGCATTTTCAGTGAACAATGGTTTACTTCAGGTGCTAAATTTATAGTGATAGAACACATGTAATCACTTCTTACACTTTCCCCCTATTTAGCCAAATTCACCAACTGCAAGCCCACAACTGAACTGCAGATTCAAGGAAAGGGCATCTCTATGGAACAACTCAACTTAAAGCAACCTATCTGTCCAGCAGATTAATTTCACCCAGCTCAAGTATTATTGAATACAATACTGGAACCTGCATCATTCAACAGCTACAGAAACAAAAGGGGCATTATTAGCTGTATACTAAAACTTAGCCCATCTTTGTAAGTCAACTTTTCCCTTTTCCAAGTCAATAACCCTAGAAACCAGTACATGAAGCCCACACTCCCATATACAACTGTCTGAGCTGTGGGAGTAGGAAATTACTCAGTCATCCTAAAGCTTCTACAGGAGAAAAAGCACCCTCACCCTCTGACAGCTATAAAAATGAGCTTTAAGAGCAAACTGTGCTGAGCTGTCAGAGCTGGGAACTACTATTCCTGACCTACTCTGCAGTCTCCATGTGAACACAGGGATTTAGTCTCCCTTTCTAGGAAAATAACGAACCATAAACCAAATATACTGGAACAGTTCAAAAGTGGCACAAGCCTGCCTCTGGACTCTGTGAGTCCAAGAACTGTCTGTATTGCGACCACATCTCCTAGAAAGGTAAGAAAACAAAATACAACAGTGAGAAAAAAAAAAAAAAAAAAAAAGTTGAGGAATTAATTTGCAAGTCAAGCTTTGTTTTCAGTCTTCACCTTCTATTCCTCCATGTATATAAATCCTACACTCAGTTTTAAAGACTATAAAGGAATACTTTGGAGAAAACTTTTTTTCACTGTCAATCTCAAGAAAAATTTCAGGAGCCAAGCAACCTAGCAAGCAACTTAAAGTTCTAGACAGAGTTCACGTTTATCACTTCTCGAAAAATACATTCACACTTCAGGTGAGAAGAAACAACTCCATTTGAATTCATTAACAATACAGTTAAGACATTTATTTGGTGACAACCAGACTTACATAAGCAGCTCTACTAATCTTCGACATACTCCAGAATCAATAACAGCTTGAATTTTATCATTGGGACCATCTGAAAGGTAAGAGAGGGCCCAGCAAGCATCTGCTAATACATCCGGGTCACTGCTAAACAACAGTCTTGATAAAACATTTAAGCAAGGAGCAACCTAGGTTAAGAAAAAAATATTGCATAAAATTAGGTATTTTGTATTTTTCAAGTTTCAGAGAACATTCTGCAAAGGCATGAAGGTGTGAAACTACTTACTGTCAAAGCACATGACCTCATTAACGAATCAGGACCTAGGTGGAACACTTTCTGATTAAACTAGCAATTCAAGCTGGAAAATTGGATAAATCCTGATTCATAGCCTATTTATTTAGAGACAATATATTGTTCAGCCTAATCAAAAAACATTTGCTTTTACAGGTAACCACAGGATCAGGAATTAGTGATTTTTTTTTTTTAATCACGTGGGGAACAGAATTTCAAAGTAATAACATTTTTTTATATTGCTGTCCTTGTAGGAGTACTGGAGGTGATTTGTAATAACCAATTTACAACTGCTTTACCACAAAGAAACTCAAGAGTAATTCACAGAGGATTCAGTGTTAACTGAACCAAAACAAGCAATGTCTGACTTCAGTTCTCAGTGCAACTGTAGTGCCTAGTCTTAATCTCATACAAGTTCCAAACAGAGCCAACTTGACCACCTTAACACCACTTGGAACCTGACAGGTTTCAGCTGTACAGCTTGGGAATTTCATATTCTTTGTAGAACCTAATTCTTTATCTTACATCAGTTATGCAGTTCAGCCTCCCTTATGTGTCCAACTGGTGCTACTGTAAAGGGCAAAGAGCAAAGGACTAGTAGCCGTCTACAGAGCATTCTTTTCCACTGAAGTGCTTAAGCAGGAAGAAACCTTGGGTTTTTTACTGCCAGAACAAAACACTACTGAAGGACAGAAGGATGTAACTTAAGCAAAGCAACTGAGGTGATCAATTAATTGACATCAGAAATTAATATATTTCATTAATATATTTTCATTATCATCTTTATCATCAATATCTTTTCATTAATATCTCTCCAAGAATTATTAAGTAGCAATGACAGTAATTAACACCTCATGAGGTAATTTTCAAGACATGTACATCCTCTCCAAATTATCTGTAATCATCACTTAACCTCAGCCTCTTCTACCAGAACATCCAATGTTCAGTTCTTTTAATTTTTTAATGTCATTAACCTTATCAGAAATTCATTTCATATTGGAAGTAAGGAGCTAATATTCCTACTAGCCACTACAGTCTTCCTGTCTTTGCAACCACATACTGGAGAGAGGAGGAAGGGAAGGCATACAAGCAGATCACCTCTGTCACCATAGTCTGATTTAACTGCATCTGATGGAACAGAAAACTCAAAATTTTGTTCCTGCAGCATGCACTCATAAGCATAATAAACAAGTAAAATTTTAAAAAAACTTCAATCAGAACTCACATGCTCCAAAACAGATCTAGAGAAAATACAGCCCCAAGGAATTTAGTGCTGAATGCATTATTTCTGTTATTTCATACTAGTGAATGACTATTTGCATCTAACTACAATTTCAAGTTTTTAAGTAATTTAATTTTATTGCTGATAGGTGTCAAAGTAGATGATGTTTTGCAGATACAACAGATGGACAAGATTACAAGGACTGTGTGGTTACATTAAAAAGATAAAATTGAGTCTATCTCCAGATTCAAGGATTCTGTGTGTTATAACATATTACAAACGTAAATCATCTTCAGCTTTCTGATTGCAGAAAATGAATACTTTATTATACCTTACTGAAGTCTGGAGGCGGGTTCTTTCCTCTACAGAGATTTGAGAGAGCCCAGACTGCATTTCTAGTTGTTGTAAGACGATTTGAATTTGTTAACAGTCTGCCAGAGAGACAACAATAATAAACCCAATCATTTCTTATTGAAAAGCTAAGTCTTTTTATGTCTATTATTACCAAGAGTACCTCAAATCAGGAAAAGAAACCATATTATTTGGCACTAATTTCAGTTTATTTCTCTTCATAGCTTACATGCAGCAAATTTTTCTTAGAATGAACTGAATCCGAATGGATGATTTTGCACGGGCATCTCATTCCCAAATCGAGCATACGCATATAAAATAAACCATTGCTCATGTGAAAAGATCATTCAACCAATCTTTTTTGAGGGTCTTCAGAGGGGGCTAGGAGATGCAACCCTCCCTTGAATTAATATTGATGCTTTCATTCAGAGAATGCAATTAATAAAAATATTGCATAAAAAGTTAGAACTTAAAAGACCATCTAAAAAAGTTAACATTTTACTGGTTTTCTGAATAGAATGCAAAAGATTCAACACCTGAGAAATCAGGTTCACTTTCAGATACATACCAAAACATCTAAACCTGTTAATTCTTTAAATCCCTGAGGAAAGTAATCACACTCTCCTCTTCTTATTTTAAATCTATTTTACAAATTATTTAAAGCATTTTAAGCAATAATAAATTGAAGAATTTTTCTTATTTTTTTCTGCGATGAAACTACCTTATCTGCCATTTTAAGCATATAGTAAATGCCGGAATGATATTCCTAGTAAAGTGAAATCTTCTGGTGGAACACAACTCATGTAACAACTACTTTTCCAGCTCATCTCAACAAGCAAATGGATAGGTAGCAAGACCAGAGCCTGGAGTTACTGGACAAAGGTGAAGAAACCAGCCTATTCCCCAGCAAGTTGGAATCACACAAATTCAAGTGTGAAATACGTAATCTCTTCCACTCTCTATATCCAGAACTCTGACAACACTAGAGTTCTGCACAACACAGAAATTTCATACCTGTAAAATAACACCTCTCCCCTTTTGCAAACATTGGAAAGATGCCAGTCATGGACTAATTAAAGACATACATGATGCTTAGGTACTCCAAGATGTTAGATTCATAGCAATGTAATACAAAAACTAGAAACATCATCAATTTAGCAAAAAATCTTACATTCTTTTCAAGTAAATTTTAGGTTGAAGTTTAGCTATATATACCTGTGCACTACAATTATAGTATTAATTTACAATACTTACTCCAAGAGGGGTGGTAATATTCCACAGTTTAAAACAAAGTCTCTGCATTCTGCATTATCACCAGCAATGTTACCAAGAGCCCACACTGCCTTAAAAAGCAAAGCATCCAAGTGAATTTATACATGCTTGCAAATCAACTTTTACAGATCATCTATACATTTTTACAGCAAATATTCCAGAATAAAAAAAGTGTTATCATTCCAAATATAAAATTTCAGAAGACTACTGATTTCTATACTGCACTCAAAGTCAATTACCTACGCTTGAACACCAGATTTTCAAGGAAAGAAAAACTTTTTATTATGAAAGTATGTTTATTCGTGTGGTTTACAATTAAAAAAAAAGACACACACACTTTTCAACATTTATGTTTGCTCACTATGTGTAATAGACTAAAGAGAACTGGCTCAAAGTTGCAAACAATGTATAAGGAATAAAAAAGTAAAATCATGAACTTTCACTGTACAAACTTCGAAACATGCTAAATAAAAGCCAGTAAATCACAGCCTCTCTTAAACATCTTTTTTGTTTATCATTCAAAAAACAAACAAAAAAAATCCCCTCTCTTAAAAAAAAAAAAACCCTCTCAAAACCAAACCAAAAAACCTGAAGTTTAGGAAAATTTTAATGAAGACTGTAACACAGTAAGATGGAAGAGCAGAAGGATAAAGGAAATAAAACTGCAAGTTAACTTCGGGGGGGAAAAAAAATCCATATTGTCTTCTACTGTATTACTTCTATTATGGTGTTTTAGACCCTGTCCACCTGTAAATGCCACAATGGAAATAGGGTGCTTTCTTGAAATTGCTCAGTAACAGGAAATAAGAAACAGGTTCGAAGACACCTGAAACAATCGGGGGGGAGGAATACCCTGAAGGTAAAAGGTAAATTTTTATCTTCCTGAAGTCAGATCAATTGGCTTATACACAAATGGGGCTCAAAGCCTCTCTAGCCACCCCACCTCCCTGCCCCTCCAAAACATTCAGAAATTAATAATTAATTTTTAGTAGTTATAAAACACCCCAAGAAAAGTTACCTGTTCCTGTACGTCTTCATGTTCTGAACTAAGCAACTTAATAAAAATTGGAACAGCTCCAGTTTCAATTACAACTTTGGTGTGTAGAAACGTTCCCGATGCTATGTTTGTCAAAGCCCAAGCTGCTTCAAACTGTTGAGGAGCACAGAGACTGTGTTAAACCACTCAACAGTAAAAATTAAATTCATGAAAAGCAGTTTGAAATGAGAGTTGCAGAGGTTGCTTTTACCACTTCTTTCCACTGAAATGCAATTATTTATATTATTGTACTTTCTATACAATAAAATAATTGGCATTGACAAAATCTCTATTTAATAAGACCCTTCTGTATCTAAATTATTTTTAGGTTTTAGCTTGCCACACGAATTTTTTTACTTTCCAAGACTTCAACTGAAAAGTATACTTAAAACAAATAGAACAGATTTTGCTCACACATCAGTGCCAATAATCTTAATATACCACCCTGGAAACCCTCTTGAGCACATTCTGCTTTCAAGACCTAAGTATTTGACCAGCTGAATACAGGACCCTAAAGACTACTATGAAATTCACAAGATTCAAGTCACAATTTCAGCAGCAATCACTGACATATTCGAAAACTAAAATATACAGCTTAGGTGATTAAAAATAATTAAATTTGGTTATTAAAAAAAAAACCAACAAAACAAAAAAAAAAAAAACCCCACTCATTTTACAAAGCTCTTTTGGGGAGGTTTCTAATCCCACCCCAAACCCCCAACGAGTACCAGCCAAACTCACTTGCAGAGTGTAATTCTCATTCCTCTCTAGAAATTTCACGAATCTCTGTACTACTCCTGGTTTTTGTATGACTTCATCTATAGGTGGATTAGGCTCTACGGAATAAAAACAAACATATGTGTGTAGGTCTAACAAAAAAGACCAATTAAATTACTTTTTCAGTATGACACAAAATATTAATATGATTCTCTGGTCAACACAATTTTTAGCATTCAGTTATTTTAATCTCAAATGAAGGAGCTAAACTTTTGACTTTAGAAGACTGAAGGATCATCTCTGTGAAGTGCAACGACTTAGTAAACACCATATTATGTGTAATAATAGTAACACATACTACTATCCATGGGCATGTTAGTAACACATCACAAAACATTGTTTCCTTGGTTAGTAGCTCAGGGCAGTGGAAGAGAATTAGGATTAGATACTATTTTAAATGATCAAGCATACCTTTACCTATCATACTATAAAAATACTAGCATTAATTTAAGACTGCATGCCTTACAGTCTCAACAAAACCAAGTTACAACTGTTCTTTGGCAGCCATTTAATTTTTCTCCCCCCAATTACAGGATGAGAATCAGAATTGAATCACTGCAACAAGTATGATAAGTAATGTTAGTGTGCAGTTAGTTACAGCCCTGGACACTGCAATCAAAATAGCCTTGCTTTTGTTACTTTGTCCAAAAGACTTAACATTAGAATAATGAAGCTTTCTGTATTTAGTCATTAGGTTGGAAGAGATTTGGCACAGTTTCTCTACAAAGAGAAATTTCAGCAAGCTCTACTTTAAAGTAAAACAGAACTAATGGTTAACTGCCTCTATGACTAAAATTCATAATAACAACACAGAAGGAATGAAAAAAAAATAATCAGGCAATGGTTATGTACCTTTAGATAACAATTTTCTGAATTTCTGAGTTGCTGTGAGCTGCTGATCGGGATCATCTGAGAAAATCATCTGTACCATATCTACTGTAATAACTTCTTCCTAAAAATGAAAGGAGGATTTCTTATATCTAGTACTATGCACATTAACAGATAATATTCTAACCACACTCTAAAGTAATTACCTCTGGAATAGGTACAGTAGAGCTGACATCAGGATCCTGAATTGGACTTTCTACCATAGATTCTTCATTTCCTGGGAGAGAAACGTTTCGGCGTTTAAACAGCTAAACAAAGAAGAAATTTTTGGGAGACATTAGAACTTATCATAGAGTGGGTACCTATGACAAACACTTCAAGAAATGCTTTCACCAATACTAGTCAAAGTATTTCAAATACTCACCTTCCTACTCATCCATGTAAATGGAATTCTATATCTAAGTTTAAAGAACATAAAGGAGAAAAACAATACTATGTCCATATCTTATAACTGCACTGCAATACTTCAGAGAGACACTTAAAAAATGAAGTGGTTTTTTTTAAATAGCAAAGAACCATACATTTTTGCACATGTAAGAAAAATAAGACACAGATCTTTTTACTTTTAGCCTCTTACCCTCATGATTAGTTAGCATTTACTTTGAAGGAGGAAATAGTATTCTACAAACTACTTTCTCCTGGTTTAGTTTATAGGCTAAAATCATCAACACAGTTTATGTTTCAGCACACAATATTCCTCCCTTCAAGAGAGGGTCTATGTACTTTCTTTGCATGACAACTGAACAGCACCTATATTTCATGTACAGTTGCAGAAAGATTAAAACAGAAACATTATTTTAATACAGCTGGAGAAAAAAATAGCGTAGCTTCAAGGTGAACTTTTTGAATTATGTAACATTAAATATTCCCCATGTCCAAAAATTGATTTACAATTGACTGCACGTACTGCCTATGCTTAAAATACATATCTGCACTGTAATATTTAATAAGCTATGTTTAATGAGCACCTCTTCATTTTCTGGCATTCAAGCAAAACATTCATATTAGGCTGTTTTCTTCTAGAAACCAAATCTAAATTTTCATTTTTAATCCAGTACTACACTTACAACTACCGTAATTAATAATTCTAAAAATATTTTATTGGTATCTCTAGAAATTAATGTTAGAATCTCAGTCCATGGACTAAGATTTCACCTGTAAGCATAATAATGAAACCTCTTATTAAATCCTGAAGGATTTGTTCTGTAGGTGTCTACAGACACCTAGATTTCTGTGATTGTATATGCCCACACCTGCAGAGGCAACTCCATGTTCACATCCACCTATATTTCAAACAGGAACCTAAAACAAGGTATTCTCTCCCTTGCACTTCTGGATTGGGCACAATCCGGGACACAAAACAACTGCAGAATACTGGACATAAACAAGGTTTAATTCCATTTAAACCCACCAAGGAAAAAGAAACAACATTCCTCTTTTGGAAGACCATTCTTTCTAGCACTCAAAAAGGACAGAGAAGCTCTTGGTTGGAACGTATAAACTCTTATTGTTTAGCATCATGGCCTATATACCAGTTTCAATTTCTTCTGGAGCAAAAGCAGTCTCATCTCCCTGCATAAACTTGTTCTCTCCAATTCAAGAAGAGCTGAAAACCACCAGTCCAACAAATTAGGATCGAGGAGAATATAACAGTATTCTCATTGGTACAACAGTAAGCATGGGAAAGGAAACACTCATTATTTTCGTAATTTACCTAGGGAGTATTTACTACAAAGCACATAGAATTTTCAGCAGGAACTGCAATGCAGTTACCATTCAGAGGTAAATGCTCCAGTATTGTACTACTTACTCTTACCTCTCTGGCCCAACTAATTTACATTCTTTTTCCATGCAGTAGCACCACTTTCCCAGGAGAAGGGTAAGCATTCCCACCTCAGAGAAGGCTGTAGATCAGTGTCTGGGACACTCTCTAGGTTGTGGGAGACAAATTCAGCCACTTTAGACCAAGCAGGAAAAATAAACTACATTCCTTACCTTCCTGGCAAGAAACTATTAAACATTTTGGGAAAAGGAACTACCATAAACCATTAAATTACACAATGCTCTGTGTACTCTGATCAGTAAAAATTCAGTAACGACAACAGCAAATGTTACATATAACGGTTCAGGGATCAGAAGTTGGTAGCCACTTTAATAAGTTATCGTAGAAAAAGCTCTTGGGCAAGAGGAAATATGGCTTCACAGATGAAAGTAATCCTCTCCCCTCTAACAGACAACTTTGGCCCAAGCTCTGGAAGAGAATGCAATGTTTCTAATTCTTACTGGAAATATGGGTATCCTTTCAGCCCAGTCTTACATGTCTAAACCTAGTCTGAGGATTAAACTTAAGACGCAGGTCTCTCCTCTGAGTGCCTTTGTGACTCAAGGGGGCTTCTGTTCACTTTTTGCTTTTATGATCCTAATCAAGAGGTGCCTGGTGTTCCCCAACATTGCACAGAAAACAGATATTCAACCTGGCACTCTGGATTCTGCTCCACAGGAGTAGCCTGCTCAAGTGCTTTCATATATTTGAATTTAGCTTCACAAGCCCTTAACAGTTAACAGTTCACCAAGATACTTACCTGTTCTTCCCTTTTCTGTTTCCGAAGCTGAATTCCTTCCTCCTCTCTTCGTCTGCGCATTTCTTGGGGATTAAGTGCATTATTCTTGTAGCTTTTCATTCTGAAGTTATCTTTACCTGGGCTTGCCATGTTGTCTATTGAAAAAAAGAAAAATTACTCCAAAAGGCTAAACCCTGCAAGACAAACCTTCCACCTCTTGTATCATAGAAGTATCTACAGCAGCAGCTATATATTCCTGTAGCTGCTTGCAATACCCAGTTCATCAACAAAAATCTCTAAAATAAAAATCAGAGGAAAATATTTGCCTAGCTAGGTATTTCTTAATGGCAGATTAAACTACAGTTCATCTCAGGGATCAGATACTTCATGAAAGGTCATAAGCTACTGCAAAAAGAAATTATGGCTCTTATGAGCAAACTGAAAAACAAAAAACCTTATGATTCTAAATTTTGATTCTGTCAGCAAGTAAGGGAATTTGCTTCCTCCTTTTATAAAGAAAATATTACATGTGTTAAAAAATAAGGACAAATCCAAAAAGAAAATCTGCAGTAATTACTGTTTCATTTAATAACTTACTGCATTGTTTCTTTTTTTTTTGTAAAGATTATCCTGTGTTTCCTTCTAAACTGTATGCAGAAAAACAAATTAAGAATCAGTAGCATGCAGATAGTGTAAAATGGGAAAGGGTATACCTAACAAAATTATTGACTCATTCCAATTAACAGCTCTTTTGATGGATTAGACAATTAGAATCTGACTGTCATTTCAGGCATATCAGTTGTGAAAAAATAAAAGCGATAAAACATAATTCTGAAATGATCAAACTGACTGGAAAAGATTGTTAATAGTATGGCGATACTTTTTAAAGTTAGAACTGTAGTCTTCATCTGAGAACTAACTGTCAAAAATGTGATTTAAGACTCTACACAAACTCTCACTTGTCTGGAATTCTTCCACAACATGAAAACATCTCAACTACAGCTCTTGAGCTGTGCATAATTCTCTTATCAACTTTCATGCTGGGACAATTTTATTTTTGTATCAGTGGTAACAAGGTCTGCCGAGCAATAAACACAAGCTAGGAGAGGAAAACAGTTTGCAGACTTAGGCTGACATCAACAATACACTCTGAGGACTCAACAGCCTGTTTCACCCAAATACATTTGCTTCACAGGAAACTTAGTAACTACTGCCATCTCTGGACCACTATGCTAAGTGTGCCACTGTCCGAAGCAATTTTCTAGCAGCTGTCATTTAACTTCTGAGGTACAATTTAAGATCATTTTTCCAATAACACTACCGGCTTAACTAGTCCCAGAACATCATCACATCATCACTTCCTTAATCATTCATGCCTTGCTAGTTTAGTTGCACCAATAAAACTGTCAGGGCCAACAATGAACCAGAGAAGCGTGCACTCAAAGTATCCCAGTCAGGTCACCATCTCTATAAAGAGTTACAGAGGCTCAACTGGGAGGAAGCTGTCGTCAAAACCGTATTCAAAAAGGAAAGCTTATGAATTTATAGTTTCATTCACCCCACAAGGATTTTGGTATAAACACCGTAAGGGCAAAAAGACTGGCAGCCTCTGATCTATTCAGGCTTCATGAGTTGTGCATGAAGATCCAAGGAAGTCTGCACTTCTGCTCTGCAAAACTAAACTCGTTTTAACACTAAATCCCTCCACATCCTGCAGCTTGCCCACCTGTTGTGCCTAGACCTATCCCACTAAATGCTGCGTTTGTTGGGTTCCCCACCCCCACCCCCCGCGCACATAAGGCTCTCTAATCACCGCGCCTCGCTCTACCGCCGCCCCCTCCCCGGCTGGCACAGCCGGGGGACACCGGACGCTGCCGCACGCGTCGCCCCAGCCAAGAGCCGGACGCGGGGCCGGGTCAGAGCGCAAGTCCGCCGGGCGGCTGCCCGGCCAGCGGCCACCCGCCCCGGCCGCACAGTGGCGAGCGAACCTCTTCACCCACGTTCCTCAAAGAGGGGGTGGCAAATGCGCCTCCATCGGCAGCAGCGCAGGGAAGCGGGAAGACAGCAGCCCTCTGACTGAGGAAGCAGCGGAGAACAGCGCGGGAAGACCCCGTCCCAGCACCGACCACGGCGCCCGGTGGGGATCGAGGCGCCGTGTGCGGCAACGCCCCGCTGCTGCCCGCCGCCCCCGAGCTGCCAGGAGACCGGCCTGCGCCGGGGAGCCTTACGGCAAGGGGCACGGCGCCGCGCCGCACTCCGCCCCAGAGGAGGGTACAGCCCCTCCTCCTCCTCCCTCCCCTCCCCGCCAGCTCTCAGTGCTCTGTCGCTCTTACCCATCGAAGCGGAGACGCACGGCACCCACCGCCCTCCAAGCGAAAAAGCCCCGCTCCGCTTCGGAGCGCGGCAGCGGCAGCCGATCGCACTTCAAGATGGCGGACGCCGCCCCGCCGCGCGCCGCACTGGGTGGGGGGCGGGCCCCTCCGTTCCCAGCAGGCTCTGCGCGCGCGGTCACCCGCCCTCAGCAAGGAAACCACGCTTCCCAGCAGGCAGCGGGCGCGGGCAGGATGTGACGTCACGGGTAACGGCCGGCACGGAGCGCTCATCGGGCGGAAGTGTGGTTGTGTTGCTTCCTGGGGGAGGCGGCCGGCGGTGGCGCGATGCTGGTGTGCGACGTCTGCGGGCAGGCGCTGTCAACGGAGGCGGCGGTGCGGCGGCACCAGGGCCGCCCGCATTTGGGCTGCCAGCCCCGCTGCCCGCTCTGCGGCGCCGCCGCCCCGGGCTGTGACGAGCTCCAGCGGCACATCGAGGTGGCCCACCCGGAGCCGGGGCCGCCGAGCGCCCACCGCCCCGAGCTCGCCGAGGGGCTGCCCGAGTGCCCCTTCTGTGGGGAGGCGGCGGGGCGGGAGCTGGAGGCGCATGTCAGGGCGCGGCACGGACACCTGCTGGGCGCCCCGGGCACAGGTGAGCGGCGGCGGCGCGGGGCGGCGCGCCTGGGCCCGGCGGAGGTTGGGGCTGGCCGTGGTGGTCGCCCGGCGGTGAAGGGAAAACCAGCCTGCAGCGCTTTGCCGCTGTGCCAGGGACTGACTGCCCGAGGGTGGCTGTACCGTGCCGGGGGTACAGCCGGAGCGCCTCTTCTGCGGTGTTCATACCGGAGGATGCCGCTGGAGAGCACCCGCTGTCTCGTACGAGGCTCTGTTGTTGCTCGATTCCCAGTTGGTCCAGGCGCATTTCATTGGTGCCGTGGTAATTTCAGTTTCAGAAGTCCGGTCTCTCTTGACTTCCCCTTTTCCAGTGAGGCACTCCTTACTTGAGTATAGTGAATCCAAGAGTTTGTTTTCTTTACCTTGATCGTTGTGGGTGTGATTAATAATACTAAATATGGTCCTTTCCAGCATTCTTTCAGAGGTTCGTCTTTCCAGGTTCTGATGTAAATTAAATCTCCTGGTTGGAAGGTATGTACTGGCTGTCCAGAGGTACAGGTACTCTTTCATTCAGGTACCTAAGAAATGAAGATAGAATATGCCCCCAATGATAACATGTATTCAGTAAGTATCTGATTTCTGCTTATATGCATCTAATCACCTTTCCCTGTTAATCTACTTACAGGGTATGGTTTGCCACATAAAATTTCAAAAGGACTAATTGCTTCTTGAACCCTCGGGGTAGTTCAGATTCATAGTAAAGCTACGGGCAAGACACCTACCCATTTTATTTGAGTTCCCTGGCATCATTTTGAGATTTGTCTTTTCAGGGTCTGATTCATTCTTTCTACTTTCCGACTAGATTGCAGTCTCTAGGGTATATGTAAGTCCCAATCAAACTCCTAAGAACCTGACAATTTTCTGTACTACTGTAGCAATAAGATGAGGCCCATTATTGGGTGGTATCCCCTCAGGTATTTTAAACCTAGGAGTAATATCTTTCAGTAACACTAATTACTACTCTTGCCTTGTTGGTTTGACATGGGAAAGCTACCCATTCAGAAAACCTATCTACGAGTAATCAGTACGCATACCTGCTGGTACATCTTGGTAACTCAATGAAATCTATTTGCCAGTGTTCCCCTGGAGTATGTCCCCTCTTAATTTGTCCTGGAGGGGTCTTTTCTGTATTTTTGGATTATTTCTGCAACAAATTAGTAATTGTTTCACAATAATATTAGCAAGCTGTTACATTCTCATCCCTACAGCATAATATCTTATGCTTGCCACTGTTGCCTCTGATCCCATATGGGTTTCCTCAGGAGCTTTCTTTACAAATTCCTTCATTAATGGAGCAGTAACTATCATCTGTCCAATGTCCATTGTCCAACATCTATATTCAGTTTTGGTACAATTCAGAAGTTTTGCCAATTGATCATCCCTTTCAGAGTAATGTGGAGGCTCTTTTAATACTAACTTCTCAATAGGAATCAAAGCTCCCATTACAGAATTCAATAGAGATATCTGTTTTGCAGTTTCATCTGCTCTTCAGCTAATTGCATCTGGTTTTACCTTCCGGTGAGCCTTGCAGTGAATCACAGATACTTTTGGGTTTTGAACTGGATGTTAGAGTCCTAAAATTTCTTTCACACGTTTGGAGTTCCTTGTGATGAGAAAAGCCCTCATTCTTTTCAAATGGCCCTGTGAGTATGTACTACTGTATTTTGAATCCATATCAATATTTACTTTTTTATCTTCAGACAGTTCTAGGGCTTGAATCAATGCAATAATTTAAGCTTTCTGAGCTGGTGCATTGAGAGGCAGTGTTTTAATTTCTAATTCATCTTTCAAAGTTACGGCAGAATATCCCACTTTTTGCTGCCCATTGTCCATAAACCTGCTTCCATCAGTGAATAACTCCTAGTTTGGATTTTCAGATCTGGTTGGCTGAAGTACACCTGTTCTATGACATGTGGACAGTCATGTTCCAATCCATTGTTTTGATTAGTAGGATGTAGGGTGCAGGATTCAGGACAGAGGTCACCTTCAAAGTGACATCATGTTGTTCAATCAAGGATGCCTGATACTGAATCAGTCTGTTTGAAGACAACCAGTGATGGCCCTTCTGCTCCAGTCCCAAAACAGCATGAGGAATAAAAATGATAATAGGTTGTCCCAAACTCAATTTTCAAGTTTCTGTACTAATTAAGACTGTTGCTGCCACTGCTCTAAGATGTGCTGGCCATCCCTTGCTCAATTCATCCAACTGTTTAGAGAAGTATGCCACCGGCCTTTTTCCAGTCTCCAAAAGTTTGAGTTAGAACTCCTAAGGCGACATGTTGTTTTTCTTACACATATGAAGTGAAAGGCTTACTCAAGTCTGGCAGGTGCAGAGCGGGGGCCCTCATAAGTTTCAATTTTATAGTGTCAAAGCTTTTACAACGTTCAGGAGTCCATCGAAGAATTTCTTCAGGCCCTTTCATTGATGGCAGCATGAAACAGTTTAGCAGTTAAACCGAATTTGGTATCCACAGGCGACACCACCTGGCCATTCCTAAAAATCCTCTTAATTCTTTGATTTTGCAGGGGCTACACAGCATATGGCCTCTTTTCGTTCTGTTCCCAGTCTTCTCTCACTCTGTGAAATCTCAAAACCCAGATATTCTACAGTTATCTAAGCAATTTGTGCTTTTTTTCTGTTATCCCAGCAGAATATCATCTACATATTGAAGCCAGGTAATTGAGGAGTTCTAACCTTGCCAATCTTCCAGCTCTTTTTCCAATACATTAGCAGACAAAGTAGGGCTATACTTGAATCCCTGGGGTAACACAGTCTAGCAGAGTTGACCTTTTAGTCCTGTTGTTGGGTATTTGCATTCAAACGCAACAAGTTTTTGACCTGCTCTTCTAGGGATATGCAGAAGAAGGCATCTTTAAAATCTAATACTGTAAAATAAAACAGTTATTAGGTAAAGATGAGAACCAGGTATAAAGGTTCAGAACCACAGGATGTACATCAACTGTGACTCCATTAATTTCCCTCAAATCTTGCACCAGTCAGTATTCTTGGGTCTAGGGTTTCTTAACTGGTAAGATCGGACTATTGAATCTGAATATAATACTTTATATTGAATAAAATCATTTATTAGTGGTTCTAACCCATTCAAGCTTCTAACTTAATTGGATATTGCTTTTTTTCTTACCGGTTATGTTTCAGGTTTTAATTCAACCTTTACTGGTACTGTGTTCTTCGCTCTTCCAGGTCTGTTGGTTGCCTGTACAGTAGGTGTTACAGCATCCAAAATTTTCTCGGGGATATTTGCATCTCTCTGATGATTCTCTGTTAATAAGTGGATTTGAGTCTTCCAAGCTGTTTCCTTTGGCGGGTGTAGCTGCATTGTCTTATCAGAGAAAGTTACATATGCTCTTCATTTACTAAACAGATTGCATCCTTAGAAGTAAGGGGCATTCCAGCATGTAGAGGAATTTGTGAATTACAGTTTTACTTCCAATATTTCATTCCATCAGTTTTAAAAATTGTTTCAAAGCTTGCTTTCCCATGACCCCCCCAATCAGCATAAAGCTATTACTTAAAGGACTCTTACAACTAGTTACAACTAAGTATGTCACTCCTGTATCGACTAAGCGGTTAATAATTTTATTTCCCATTTGAACTGGAACCAGTGGATCAGCTGGGGAAATATTAAGTCTCCCGGTCCCCTTCAGTCTAAACCTACTTCTGCCATAACTCCTACAGCTTTTGCTTCCCTGTTCTGCCCACTCCTAAGCAGTGGGCTTTCTCTCTTCCAGTGTTGTCCTTTTCTGCAATATGCACATTCCTTGGTTTGGAGGGGTAATTCATGTCCTCATCCCTGACTTCATCTTCTCAATCCTCCTTGCCTTCGGGCACTTACTCCTTTTCTCCATTCTTGGCCATTAGGATTATCTAGAGCAGTTATTGATTTAGCTTGACTCTTTTTATCCCTCTTTTATTTCAGCCTTGTTGTCTGTTGCCTGTAAGGTGTATGGTATCAGTTCTGAAGGCACAGTCCCATCTGCCCCTTCTACTTTTTGAAGCTTCTTTCTAGTATGTGGTGCAGACTGTCTAGTGAAGAGCTTATTAAATAACATTCTATTTCCCTCACTTTCAGTGTCCAAGACTTACAAGCTGCTTCATACAGTCTCTCATAAAAGGCTAAGGGAGATCCCTTTTTTCCTTGTTCCACCTCACACAGTTTTTAGGTTTCTCTACTGCATTCTGAATCTCATAACAAAGGTTGATTTTATACATTTTCTACTGATCTAACCCTCCGCTTCTATTTGGATCCCACTTTGGATCCTCCTTGGGGAGAAATCCATTGGGGCTTAGGAGTTCCCGTGACTTTTAAGCCCAGATCCCCAGTTTTTCTAATTACTCCTTCTTGGGCCTTTTCCAACACTGACTGTCTTTCCTCATACATAAACAAATATTCCAACAGAGCCTGAATGTCTCCCCAGTTAGGATTGTGTGTTAATATCACTGTTTTAACCATGCTCGATGTTCCGTTGGGGTTGCTACGGTATGATCCAATCTCATTTCCAATTTAATTAGTCCGAGGTAGTGAATGGAACATGTATATTTACTACCTGTCCTTCAGGCACCACTGCTGCTCTCAAAGGTGCCTGTAGTTCCGTTTTTTTCTTTTCCTCTAGTTCTGCTTGAAACTGGACTGGCATCAGAGACAGCCTTTTCATGAAATTCACTTTCTAGCCACCTTTGTTTTCCTAGTCCAAGGCGGGTCCCAACATTAGATGTTGTCTTCAACTTTATCCCACTCACCCTCACGTTTAACACAAGACTTAAGCTTTCAATTTGTTTTCTTAGTTTCCTTAGACAGTGAAAATATTCCATTTATTAAGTTAGATTTTCTCTTACAATCCCAATAATCTCTTACAGCAAAGAACAAATCAACATATAAGGAGTTTCATCCCTATTCTCTTGCCTCCTACAAAATAACATCAACTGTAATGTATTTTAAAGATCCATTTTCCCCCATCATCTAACTCATATTATGGCCACCATTTATTCCAATATTGTTTCAATTTATTCTTTGTCATAGGGTCCCCTCCGAACTTACTCGAGTTCTTTTAGGATGCATACTTGGGGAGAGCAAAGGGGCATTCCTGCAGGAGAGGAACCCATTTCAGTACCGAAAAGAATGTACCCAATGGTTCATGCACTAATTACAGGTGCATACACCTCACTCCCAAGTTTTCACGGACATTCAAAATCCAAATGTGAAAAGGGGTGCGTGATACCAAAACCCAAGGCATGCTGTCACCAAAGGGTAGAAACAAATACGCTCCTTTGTGTCGTTTTGATGCACCTTATGCAGAGGCCAAACCAAACCCCACAGTCCTGCTGCTCTTCACCGTACCCCGTCACCCCCTTCCACCGGGACATGCGTCTGCAAAGCGCTGCTGCTCGCCCGGCTCCGGGGCCGGTCGTGCCCAGGCCTGGAATTGGCTCGGCCGAGCCCTGTCGCCAGGAGCGGCCCGTGGGTCCGGGCGGGCCCTGCCGCCGCCCCCCGCCGCCCCGTGAGCGGTGCCTCCCGCGGGGGCCCGGCCCGGCCCGCACGCGGAGCCGCGGCGCTCGCAGGCTGCGGGTGGGCGCCAGGAGGCAGAACCGCCGCGCCGGCCCGGCCCCAGCACACACCGTCAGGGCTTTACAGGCCTTGAACAGCAGCTTACAATTAGGTTTTGTCACACTTAATTCTTTTGGGTTTCCACGAGTCTCGTCTCCATGTAAAAGTACAGCGTTCTGGGTGTTCCACAGCGCATGGTGGGGGGTGGTGTTAGTAGGGGGCTTCCTTCTCTTGAGGGTGGGTCTTTAGTACACCGGTTGGGATAGTTCACGCATAGTTAAAGTAATTTTCTGCTTTAGTTTCATTAATCCTTTTGTTGTCCTCGAGCTTATCCTGTTACTTCTTCGCTTATTTATGGTGTCTATTGCTTCTCCCAAGGCCCTGTTTTGCTAACTGTAAGGATTAGCTAACATCCTCTGTTTTTCAAATTCTTTCTTGTTTTTCGCTATAGGTATTTACATATGTTGTCTAAATTTCAAGTTGAATAACAGACTGGCCGTCTATTAGTCACATAGCTGTGAGCCAGTGGACTACACTCCGAGGCCACTCAGTGTGTGCTGGGGCAGCGACTGAAGACGGCAGAGGAGTCACTTAGAAAGGGACAGTGAGCGAAGACGGTGGAGGTGTAGCTTGAAAAAATCTGCTCCAGAGCAGAACTGAAAACACTAATGCAGATGAACCTGCAATGTCTTGTGTACCCAAAATACACCATTCCTATCAATGAAAGCAGATAGTAACGTCTTGGTGTGATAGGGAGGTGATTTCTACCTATTTGACATATGTTTGGTTGCAAAAGTTTGAGTTTGTCTCTTGAAGTCTCATCCTTGACGGGATCCTGTAGAGCAGTTGCAGTGTATGTTAGGGAAAGGTAGTTTTCAATTTGAAGTAGAGACTTAGGAAACATCCAGCACCAAAGTATTCTGAAGTACTAAACATTGGTTTGGAGACCACAAGGATATTTTGGAGGCTAAAGCTGGAGTAAGGAAAATCATTATTTATTTGAATATTAAGATGTTTTAATATTTAAATTAATATTAAGAATAATGGCCAGAATTTTACTCTAACTGTCCGAAGTTGCTGGTAGCTATTTCAGAAACTGTTTCAGAAAGTAACAGCATCTCTGCTAGTGGGTACTTCTCTTAGACAACTGGCATTCTTGATACTGACAAGAAATACAAACGGTGATTAGGGTGCATAATCTGGCAGTATGATCAACCACACAGCTTAGTCTGTGATTAAAAATGGTTTTCTCAAAAAAAAAAAAAAAAAGCCCCACCAAATCTTAGCTTTGAATAATAGATTACTTCTACGGATGCAAATAATGCACACCTTGAATAAATAAATAACTTGCCTGCATGCTGATTTCTATTTAAAAAATAGTTGTATTAAGGGTGTTTTGAGGTTTTTTTAAGTGCATAATGTGTTTCAGGAAACTATATGCATGCAGTGTTATTCAAAATATTGCTAGTGAATTTAGTATTATACCATCAAGTTTCCCCCCAGCCAGTCATGAACTTTCAGCTTGGGCAAATGCTTTCCAGAAACAGCTAACATGGCATATGAATTCCTGTGTTTTGTGACCTAGGAAGGTGCAAGTAAAATCTAGGGACTTAAAAGGATGGAGCCTGGCTCTTCTCTGTGGTGCCCAGTGGCAGGACAACAGGCAGTATGAACAAGTTAAAATATGAGAAATGCCTTTTAAATACAAGAAATTCTATTTTGCTGTGAGTGGTCAAACACTAAAGTAACTTCTCTGGGGAGCTTGTAGGGTGTCTCTCCTTGGAGTTAGTAAAAAAAACGAGTGGAAAAGGCCCTGTACAACTTAATCTGAGGATCTAAATGATGAAGTCTTTTTGAACATTAACTATTCTCTATGGTGCTTTTCAATAATAATACTAAAACTGCAGAAAGAATATTTGAGGAGATGCAGAAAGACCAACAAAGTAAGAACAGCAGCACGTTTTACTTTAATATTTGTGTTATAACACAGCAGTTTGTGGGCAGAATGAATAAGTTTTGTAAGGAAATGTTCTTCTGTTAGCAGGGCAGATCTTTTCATTAGCTGTTTGATGATTTAGACTAAGTATTTCTTAAAACAAATACTATCCTAGCAAGTTGTGATCTATAAGTTAAATGGGGCAAAACGTGATAAACAGACAAAAGGAAAATGCGTCTTAATTTTCAGGTATTTAGACAGAAATTCTTAAATTATTAAGGGAGCAACAGCTGTTTAGAATTTGCTGCCTTTCACTTGAGGAATTTTGATGGCAACACAAAATTCATTACTGTATCTTAGACTGTATATCAATTACGGGGATGATTCTCACTAAAAAAATGGAATTCCATTAATCAAGAAATCGCATTTATTTTTCAGACACAGGAAATTGTGAACAGCTATATGAATGTCCAATGTGCAGTCTTACCTGTACAAACATACAGATACTTGAAGAACATGTGGATTTACACTTAGAGGAACATAGCTTTTCAGAAGGTACGTGAAAGGATACAGGCTTGATAATACTTGAAAGCATTTACTAGTATTTGCATGTTGTAGTATAGAATCTCAGACAAAATTTAAATATTTCCTTATTTAAAAAGATAACTGGACATGTATATAATTAACACAGTTAATAGCAAATCCTATCACTTGCCCAAGTGCTCTAAATTACATACACTAAAATAAATATTTGTCTATGTGTGCTGATTAAGTAAATGCACTGTATGTCAGCCAAAACTAAAATTTAGAGTGAAAAATATTTAAAAGACAGTCATGTTATATTTTTTTTTCTAGCTCTATAGAATACATGGAATTTATTGTGGCACATTCCAGTATGATGAGCTGGAAATATATAGCTTATGAAAACTACAGGTTTTTTTTCTCAGTGCTTATGCCAATTCATTTAGTCATAGCAAAAAAAGGAATAAAAATTGATTTTGCTTATTAGCATGGCAAATAAAATCCTAGAGATTCCTGATCCAGTTCTCTGATCCTAAATTTGTTTTTGTCACTTCGTTATGAGACTGCTGCCAGCGATCCTAGAAGCTAGTAAGTGTGTGTTATTCAAGAAGTGGGGACTTCTTGCTAACAATAAGTGAAAAAGCTGTTTTCGTAGTAGTAGAGGTACAGTACATGCATTATTTGCCAAGTAATTGCTCCTGTAACTGCATAAACTTTGTCCACGTCAAGAGTCTGAATCTTAGTAGACTGAATGCAGTCAGTCCTCTTTCGTGTTTGTTGCTAATAACTCAAAAAAAAGTGGGATGCATCTCCTAAAATTAATGTCCAGTTGTGTTTACATGTGTCTGCTTCCTAAGCACACGTAGAATCTTAAAAAATTAAATAAATGATCCATCAAAGCATTGTTAACCTCCTGTTTAAGTCCTCTCTCTTTGAAATGTTATTCCTGAGTAGGTGGAAACATAGGAGATCTAGAACTGGCTCAACAGCTCCAAATTGAAGAAGATAAACGGCAGAAATCAGAAGAACAGAAGCAAGAGAGGGAAGAATTTAAAAAGCTGCAGGTACAGCGATATTCCTAAATGGTAAACTTTGGAACAAATGTGGCGTTAGAAGCTGAGCATCTTGGAACTGTAATGACCTGGAATGGCCATACCAGGTCAGGCCTGTGCAGTGAGACAGGCAGTGTTGAGGTAGTGGTGCAGGAGTGGGTTGCAGGCAAATGCAAGCTCTTGGCAGCCTTGATCCTGGCATGCGTGCTGGGCATGCCTGCCTTGAGCTATTTGGCTTTACTGCTTTAGTGGTGCTGGGTGCTCCCTGTGCATGCCGGACTGCTCTCACCAGGGGCCCTGGCACACTTGGGTGTCTTCTACTGTGCCTCAGCCAGCTCTGGTGCTCTGCCTTGCGTTGCAGCCTGGAGCACATTCCCTGCCAGAATGCCTAAGGCCCTGAGCACCCTGGCCATTCTCTTCCGGGATACCATCACCAACTTCCCTGCAAAATCCTGCTTCCCTCTCCCTGCCACCTGACAGCCCTGATAGCTCATTTTCCGCTCTCACTACCTCCTGGCCGCTGACTGCCTCTGTGCCAATGGCTGTCTGCCCAAGAGGGAGCAGAGGGATGTGCCTGCTTTTCCAGGTGTGGCTTTCCTAGTCCCACATTCCTGTTCAGGAGTGAGTCTTGGCCTTCAGCTCTAAAATAGCATACATCTGAAGTTTTTATGTCTTATTGTTCACTGTTTTTTAAAGTTACTGATTGTGCATGCAGTTCTCAATCACTGGCGGTGAATTCAAAAAATGTGATTTAAATCATACACATTCCATCCCTAACAGAGACAATATGGCTTGGATAATTCTGGAGGCTACAAGCAGCAATTCCTAAAGAATATGGAAAGGGAAGTTGATAGGGGAAAGATGCAGCCTTTTGAATATCACAAGAGGAAAGCTGACATGATGGAATGTTTGGCTTTTGGTATAGATGATGGGAAAACTAAGACCTCAGGTAAAAATGCTGAAATTATACAATGAAGACTTCTTTTAGACCTCAGTTGTAGGGACCAAACCTTTCTTTAACAAAGCATATAACTGGGTGCTTAATAACAGGTTGCATCCTAGTTCTAATCCTTATTTTCTAGATCATTCTATAGCCTTTTAGTCCTAAACTAATAGGCAAATTAAAGCATGGTGTATTTCTAATCTTTATTCTAACCTGTAGACTTTTTTCTTCTTTTTTTGTTTGTTTTTTTTTTTTTCCTATGGAACCAAGTTGTCTGGTTAAAGGCCCAGATACAATATGCTTCAAAAGATGCAAATGTTTTATTACAAGTTGGTTGTCCTTAAGCGTTTGCTTCTTTACTACTTAGTACTCATTTGTTCCTAACCTAGCGTAGCTGTTAAAATTTACAATAGCTTTTTATCTGGTGTTTCAATTAGTTGAAGTATTGTGTAAGTTTGTCCCAGGTGAGCATGGTGTTCATCTGATTACAAAGTCTAAAAGACTACTAGGAGGAGTAGATATTTACTTGATACATCTTATTTGAAATATTTTATAATTGGTACAAAATTACAGTGGATTTCTGTGTCCCTTTGAAAAGGCTTTCTTGTCTTTACTTGTCAGGACCACAGTTCAAAGGTGTTTTACCTAATTGCTAGTGGTTCTAGCTCACAAAATAGCTGTTTGGATCTTGACAGGTAAAATAAAATTACTTCTATAAAATGTATTGAGTGGGGACAATACATTTAAAGTTTTCATTCTTGGTAGATATTTAGACTTCAGAGAGGAATTCAGAAAATAATCTGTGATGGCTATGGAATGATTGTCTTCACAATAGCGTGGTAATTAATAGCCTTTGAGAATTTAACTTTACAAATTGGACAGAGCATTCTCAAGCATGTTCTTTCATGTAAAAAAGGGGGATGTGGAATATCCTGCAAGTGGATTATTTTTTTTTTTTTTAATGCTTCAGTATTCATAAATTCATTGAAGTAAAGACCATAAAAAAGAAATAGGTGCAGTGTCCACTGATTTTGTGATTTGCGTTCCAGATGTAACGTAGGATCACATAGAAGTTTTAAAATAAATTGTTTGTAAAATAATCTGTATCTGTTCTAAGCTGGGTAAAGAATCTTTTTTTTCTGGCAAATTTTGTAGTTAATTTTACAGATAAACTTTATATTTTGTCTTCTTTTAGGAGTCATTGAAGCGTTGTGCAAGTACTATCAGAACGAAAACAAAGATGTGAGACATGTATGGCTTTCAGCAGGAGTAGACCACTTCCAGTCATCTTTTGGTGACAGAGGCTGGGGTTGTGGTTACAGGAATTTCCAAATGCTCCTTTCCTCACTGCTGCAAAATAGCTTGTATAATGACTGCTTGAGAGGTATTAAACAAAACACTGCCTATTTGTTTCACACACCTTGGATGACAACCTACTGATTGATGTTTTGCCTTTTAATTTACGCAGTGAGGCTCACTAGGTCAATGATGCCTATTAAATGTATGTTATATCGCTGGAGCTTAACTGCGGAAGGAATCAGAGGTGAATACTGGCAAGGCATGATGTGGTTGAAGTTTTAGCTTTAGTTTTTTTGGTGCATCTTTGTAATGTCAACCTTATAAAAGAAGCTGAATAGTTTTAATTAATAGACTATGTCAGTAACTGTAACCACAACTCAAAAGCTCTTCTGTTCCAGATACTACACTAATTCCTAGTATACCAAAGATTCAGTCCATGATTGAAGACGCCTGGAGGGAAGGCTTTGATCCTCAAGGGGCATCTCACTTCAACAACAGATTACATGGTTCCAAAGCATGGATAGGAGCATGTGAAATTTATTCGCTGTTAACCAATCTCCGGATAAAGTAAATATTGCTTTATTTTTAAGTGCTGTACCTCTAAAAGTCAGAATTACCAGCTGTGCAATGATAAAGCCACCTTAGTGGCTTTAAATTTAACCAACCTATAAACAGATCTGATTCAGCACAATATAAAGCTGTGTAACTACTTATGCAGGTACATAAACTGAGTAACTACTTAGATCATTGACACTTGATGAAAAATTATGCCACATACGCATACAATCAAACACTGAGTAAAACTTAATGTCTCTGGAAGTTTCTTCTCAAGAAGAACCTGAATTTCAGCTATTCATGTGCATAATTCTGAAAGCTGTTAATTGGACTCTCTACTGTACATATATCACATACAAAAAAAATCTAACATTAAAATTTTTGCAAGTTTCACAAGTTCTTGTTAGACTGATCAGAGTGTTTCATTGTTAAGGAGTAAATTTTCCAGTTTGAACAGTATATATTGCATTGCCTTATGATTATGTGTCCCTTCCTCCTGTATTAAAAAAAAAAAAGTGATAACAACCACTTGATGTCTGGAATTGCTGTTTACAAAACAGTCTTGGTGCAGGAGGAAGGGGCTGAGAGGTGAAAAATTGTAACATCCTGCTTAAAATTTTATTTTTGCTTCCATTCTAAATGTTCTGTAGGTGTCAAATCATTGACTTTCACAAACCAACTGGCCCTATGGGTACACACCCTCGTTTATTTGAGTGGATTTTGCGTTACTATTCTACAGATAATGAAGGTGGTACAAAGGTAGTGTGTACTTCCAAACCACCCATCTACTTGCAACATCAAGGTCAGTATCACAATATACTGGTTTCCTACTGTTCTCTTTATGTGCTGCAATTCAGAGCAGCCTTTTACATTGCTTCTTCATTTAATTGAAGATGTGGCTTTTATTTGCTGTTACTGTTTTATGTAATAAAAGCAGTATTAAAGTTTGTGGTTTTATTGCATAGAAGACCTGGATGTTATTGGGATCTCAGCTTTTTGACATCTGCTCTTTTTCTTGTAACTACCTTATTAAATTTCAAGTAATGTCTTCCTTCATCTGAAATTTAGTATGCTACAAGGAAATAAATAGGATTTATGTGCTTTTTAAAATACTGAAACTCTGTATTTTGCAATTAGGTCATAGTCGTACTGTTGTTGGAATAGAAGAGAAGAAGAATAAGAACTTATGTTTGCTGCTGTTTGACCCGGGCTGTCCTTCCCAAGAAATGCAGAAACTGCTAAAACAGAACAGTGATGGTACTAGTCTCAGACAGCTTCGAAGATTTGTGGGTAGCTTAAAAGAAAAGCAATACCAGATAGTGGCTGTAGATGGTGTACTGTCATTGGAAGAGAAAGCTGTAAGTATTCCAGAGAATAGTTTCTGTCTAAGAAAGCTTAAGAGAATCTGCGTCTCTTAATACGCAAATGGATATGCATATATGCTTGCATGGTGAATTTTTTTCATCTCTTCACTTCCCTCATCTATCTTCTCTGCTACTTTCTGCATTTTGTCTGTGAATTGAGTAGTCGCAGGATATCAAAACCAAAAACAGTTTTGCATGTAAATGAGCGCCATATTGATGTAACTGACAACTTCTGAGTCTTTTATGAAGCTTGCACTGTTCGCAGATGTAAATTGGGTTGTGTTTTTTTTTCTTTTAATTTTCTTACAGTGTTTTCCCCTAAATAACTTATTGTGGGCATATAAGGTACTTACAAAACATTCATAGTCCAAAATTATGTTCAGGGCTTTTTACTGCCATTTTGTAAAACTGCGTGGCATCTATTAGCCTTTGATAGTTGAAGAGCAAGGCACACAGATACTGAGGCCTAACCATCTAATGTCTCCTCATCTTGGATGCTAGAACCTAGTGCATTCTGCTTTCTGAAAGTACTTAGAACTTTGTATATTCAAAACACAGTTCCAAATGTCTTACATTGGCGTTTTTCTAAATCCTGTCCACACACTTCACTTTGGGCATAGTTACTCTTTAAGACCGTAGAAGTTTTCAGCTGAATGTCAGATGTAATTTTTGTTTCTTAAGCTTTCTCTTTCCTACACTAACAAATTGATTCTGAGGACCCACATTCTGATTCTGTGGTGACTTATCAGCACTGTTCAGCATGTTCAAGTTCAGGACACACTTCTATTTAAACTATGAAATAAATAGTGGCTGAGTCACCTGCTCAACTGTATTTAACATCAGTGTGTTGAAATGAGGTGTTGCCTTAAGTGTTTTCTGGCCCTGAACATGTCAGAAATATCAGTGAAACACAGCCATCCTCTCTTCCTCCTAGCAAAAGCTTTAAAATTCAGGACCCAGTAAAAAGAGCATTGTATGGGATTTGGGGTGGGGGGTTTTGGTTTTTTTTCCTCTTTTCAAAGATGTGATTTACATTTTAAAATATCTGGGGTTTTGAATTTTGTCTTGAAAGCTCCCATTTAATTAAGACTAAATACAAACCCCCTTATACTTGTTAAGCTTATTAAACTAATAATTTGAAAAATGCTTTTTGAAGTGATATTTTCATTCCTTAAACTATTCTTTTCCCCTTCTCCCCACTTTTTATAGGCTCGCTGCCGTGCTTCTAAGGTCTTAACATCAGAGAAGATTCCTTAAAGGATGCCTTTATACCTCTTTCTGGCATTTACTGGATGTAAAATACTAAACTTTTGGACTGAGATCCTAACTCCACAATTTCTAGACTTAAACTATGTCTCCATAAATGCTTGGGGGCTCTGGAGAAGCACAGCACTGGTGTAAATCTGTAGTTTTTATCTTCAGTCAGAACTCTGCCTTCCTGATGAATCTGTAACTCTGAAGTATTACAGTCCTTGTCTTACTAGAAGATTTGGCATTTTCTTAGTTGCTGAAATTGCCAAGCGACACCCACCATCCCACAGCCAACTATGCACCACAGTTAACTGTCAGTAAGCAGCGCGTAAAGATACTGTGTGACTACTTTATTGGAGTGCCTGGACATGGTTTACCTCTGTATGTATATTTATGTTGCCTCTGTGGCCAATGCTCTGTTTCTTACAAAATTTGGTCAACCCATATCTATTATGCCTCAGCAAATTCTCTGCAACTGTTCGCAAAATACAGAGACGGTTCGATGGTTTCACGATACAGTCTGTTCCACTGGGGATTAGTTTACTTACTGATCTTTTCAGTTAGCTGGCTTCTGTGGATGTATTGCTTGTAAACATGAACATGTGTGCCTGTGTGGTGGATCAACGTTAGCATTGGCTGTGAGGTCTAAGTGGTGTCCAAAGTGGGGGTGGGTGGGGGGTGCTTTAGGGGCTGCACAAGACAATCCATTGGGGTATAGGAAGAAAATGGTTCTTTTGTACTATGAATACATAAAATAATAAAAAATATTTCTAAAGTCTTTTATTTCATCTTAATCCTTTTATTTATTTCTGGGTTTGTATATGTTTTGTAGTGTATATCCCCTAGGTCCCAGAGGCATCTCAAAAGGACGTTTGCACTGACTGTTGACTGGGGGCTGTATTGTGCAGGGTTAATGCCATTGAAGAGACTGTAGCTATCCGCTGAGATGAGTTTCTTGGGTGTTTGAGGTGCCCTGCTGTGTCAAAGACGTGCTGCTCTGGCTGAATGTAAGAGTAGGGCAGCTGGAGGCTGGAAGGGGTGGTCAGGTGTGTCTGCAGACAGCACTAGATGTTTCTGCTTAAGCAACTGAATCATGCCATAGCATCCATTTACTGTACCTAGGGATTGGATACTTCCCTTTCATTTAGGCTTTCTTACACGTTGGCATCTAGGTGTAGGTGTAGGAATGTTACTGTTGTTCTCATATTTAATATGCTCTGGAAAAAAGAACTAGTAATTTTTGGTAGTAGTGAAACGTGAACATACAAAGTTACTGCAACCCATAAATAGATAATTTTCTCAAAAAAGCATGAGAGTAAGAAGTTTTAATTATGAAAATTAATTCATTTCAGTAGGTATGTAGAAGTGGCCTATAACCTGTGAAAGGGTTAAATACTTAGGACACTGGAGGGGCTGAGACTAGGGACAGAGTTCTGGGAACTGAGGGCCCACCAGCTCCTACACTAGCCCTGGCTTGTGTGGCATATGTTTTTATGTGCCATGTGAAGGTTTGCAGCCATGCAGTTACTTAACCTCTCAGACACACTTCAATCTCTTCTGCTCTGCTCCCTCACCTCCCGTGACTGGAACTGAATCTGCTCCTGGCTAAGGCTCTGCTCATTCCAGACTGAGCATGTTCGTTACCAGTGTGACACTGCCCAGGTGTGTACGCCTAAGGAGGAGGAATTGCACCCTCGGCCCCAGCTCTTCACTTACGTGTTCAAACTGCCATTGGGGCTAAGCGAGTGTTTTGGCGAAGTGCTGTAACGTGCCAGATTTGCAGTACCTCTGTGCATGCTGTTTGATTCCTGTGTAATCACCATGGGGCAGCTAGATTGAAAGTGAACGGAAGAGGGGAGTCTCACTTGATCCAGCTGAAGATGCTTTTGCAAGGGTTCTTGGAATGGTGATTCCTGGTACCATCTGGACAGCAACCAACCACTCGGGATACTTTATTCCTTGTGTAGCATGACCTTCTGCCAAGACCTCAATAAATGTTGTTGTGTTTGGGTTTTGGTTTAGTTCGGTGTGGGTTTTTTTATTTGGTTGGTTGGTTTGGTTGGGGTCTTTTTTAACATGTGTTCTGGGAGCGTCAGAGTAGCACAAGCCTAGTTACAGATTTATTAAGGTCATATTCTTGGTGTCTCACTTGTTTCAGCTTGACCCCAGGGATGCCATGTAAAGATCTAACCGACCAAGGTAATCATGGTATAACGAACAATAGCCTTTTCAGGGAACTGCAGCTGGAGCAGGGTAATGGGGTAACTTTCAAACATTAGCTATGCACGGCTGGAAAGGAAGCAGTGGGGTAACAAAACATTAAAATAACCTTAACGAGGCGCAGGACTTTGCATGAATCACTACTGGAAGTTTGCCCTGAGAGAGAGAATGAGTGTATCTGAGCACAATACTAATTAAAGTAATTGCTTGAGGGATATTGTCTCTTATCATCAAGACTCCCTTGGGTTCACAGAAGCCAAACTTTTCTTTGCAAATAGTTACCTCAAATAAAGAATGGGAACCTGTTTGGATCTATTTGCAAGACCCTGAATATTTGGTTAACTGCTTGGGTGAAGAAAATGATGGCATGTTCTTGAAATTCCAAGAAGGACTTTGATCTGCTTTTCCCAGGCAGCTGGGCAACAAAAGGAGTAGGACACTTCCGTAATCAGAAGTAAATCACAGGGAGTTGTCATTGCTGGGGGCCCTGGCTGCTTGTGTTCAGCTGCAAACTCTGTTTTCTGAACAAAACAGTGAAGAAGTGTCTGTGAACCTACACAAGACAGAGCACAAATTAATTACTGAAAAGCCTCCTAAGTCTGCTGTACATCAAGTGCTGAAGCAGTTTATTCTTTACATGAAGTAAATTTACTCTCAGAAAAGCTTCAGTTAATTATTGTTATAATTGCTACTCAGGATTGTCAGAAGCTGTTAATTGTGTACCATGGTTTTCAAAATGTGTTCATTTCTCCTTGGGAACAATGTCAAAACTCCCTGTAAATCCAAAATTTTGGGAGCAAAATGTTTCATTCTTTTTTGTCTATTTATATACAATTTATCCTATATAAGACTTGTCCAAATACTTTTATATGTACTGTAAGAACTTATAAAAAGTTTAATGTGAACTTTATTTTAAAAATCAAGTCATCTAATTGTAGTATACTAGTAATATTCTAGTCATTCTAGTATTTAACACTAATTCACATTGCTTTATAGACAGGCATTTTCAGATTAAGTGTTCCTAATTGAAGGTTCCAGTGAAAAACGTGGATTTTGGTGACCCCTAGGTTTTTCTTGCAGAAACAACTTTAACACTTTCTAATTATTCCCTTGAGCTATATGGCAGTGAATTTCATTGCACCCTCCAGCCCTGAAAGTGCTGATTTCCGCTGCACAGACAAGAGCTTGCCTGTATGGGGTGTTTTCTAGCATTTTATTTCAGTTCTGTTCCTCTCCTTTCTACAGGGGGTCATCCCAGGGAGTCATGCAGGAGGCATCTGTAGACTGGAGAGAAATGATAACTTTTAATGCCATCTCATGGTTATTTCGTCATAGTTTTCATACGCAGAGCACGTTCAGACAACGCTACTGTGTTTTCCTTGCAAGCACAGCAAATAACAGTTTGTTATGTTTTTTTAATGGCAGTCAGATTCTAGAGAGGAAGAGTTTAGAGAAGGGTATTACTACGAGGAACCACTACCATCTGAGCCCCAGTTATAGAAATGGTATTCTTCGTACCAGCAAGTGCTAAGAAGGCTTTCACTTCATTTCCTAAAAACTGTCGGGTGTCATACATCAGCGTTGCATTATTCTGTAGTGTCAGCACAAAGTCAGTATACGTCTCTGCCTATTCTAGCATCTTGGGCGATAAATTCATCCTCATGGAGAGTTTGTGTCTGTTTCTAAATCACATCTAATTAACGTTTTGAAGTAATGTATCTTTTCTGAGTTTAAAAGTAAATTAAATGTTTTCTTGCTGACTATGTCTATTAGTCTTCTTTATTCATTCCTTCAAAAGCTTAATCAGGTCAGAAAAATCAAACCTAGTGAATTTCCTGAAGAAATAAAAGATTCAGGTCTATTCACTCTCACTTAAGCAAAGCAGTTATTATTGTGTAAAATATTAAATTTCTCTTAAATAAATAGGAGAGGAAATAAAGCTCTTGCTTGAAGAAGGAAGAAAACATCAGTATGTAACTACTCCCTCAGGTTCCCTGCTTTTCATGCAGCACATCCATTATTGACAATGAATCCTGGAATTATGATATTTTACTTAATAGATATTTTTTACAGTTGAATAAATAGCCTTTTTACATACCTCAATAAAAAATCCAAAAGCAAAAAAAATATTAAAACCTCCTTTAATACTAACTATATTCTCAATTCTCAATTAACAGTTCTCAATTTCTAATTTTTATCTTCAGAACTCTTCTTTTCCCTCTGATTTTTCTTTTCCTTTCCCTCTCCTCATCATTTTGAAATAAAAGCAATGTTACATGAGTGAGGTTTATGGCAGCAGTTCCCTGTTACTGTCCTACCTGACTTAGGACACTCACATACCATGAGTTCACAATAGTTCATACATTAGTAGATTATTTCTGTTTCTTTTTTCTCCTCTACTTGTTACGGCAATCTCGTTAGATCAAGGTAAAGGTTAGTGTATGCACAGGAATTACTCTTTTTCTTTGTTATGAAGAAAGCATTAAACAAGAAGTAACAATAAGCTACTTTTACAACCGCATGTGCCAAAAGCACGTAAGCAGCTGAAATTCAGTAAAGTGTTGATAGTGGTAGAATGAAAACTATTGCCTCAGATCAAAAGAGGTTGTTGAAATGATGTAGGAAAATGAGTTAAATCTGCACAGAGCTTCATAACAGAAGTTGTAACCTGCACATAGATTTCATCATGAAACCTAGGTAAGACTGATCCTCCTTGTCTTGACTTTGGTCCCTTTTTCAATTTATGCAACTTTCAGATACTGCCTGGAAATTCCAAGAAAAAAAAATAAAGGCTGATTAGTTTAACGACATGCTGTTGGTTCTGTTAAATAAACTTTCTCCGTATGACTCTGCGTCAGCATTCTTTTGGTTTATTTCTTTAACTGTCTTTGTTCTGATCACAGGAGCAGGGTGACTGACACGATGGCATTTTCTCCATTTTACATCTCCATCTCAATGCCCATTCCTCTCTCTTGGGATCACAACAGTATCTTGTATGTTGTTGCCTTCATCTGTGGCCAGCATAGCTGGGTGTATGCATTTGTTTTGCCTGTGGTATGATCAAAGAAAGAAAGTCCCAAAGCTTATCATGCTTTATTAACATTTACTATTGACATTTCTTTTATCAATTCATTATAAAAAAACATTAATTTATTCTGAAGTAATGCCTAAAAGCTCAAATACCTAGGCAAAGCCCAGAATGCTAACAAGGGCACACACAGACGATTAATGCATTTACAATCTAAAAATAAAGACAACAAACAACAGATGGACATAGCCGTGTCCCAGAGAAAAAGGAAATAAGGAGACAGAATTAGTGTGATAGACAATGATCACAGCAATGACTGTTGATCTGCTGGCAAGTGGTTTACATGTATCATAGCATAGGGTTGTCTGAAGAAGGGATTTGAAGAAGAAAAATGATCTTGCTTTGTAGGTATTTAGAAGGAATTTCTCTTAGGCATGATGAAGAATATCATAAGAGAGTGATAAAAGATTACATGAAGGTCACTTAAAGGTCCTTAATGCTAGACAAAAGAAAAGAGGTAGGCTTCTGCCAAACCAAGACTTGGACAAGCAAAGGGTATTTGCTTCACAGGTTTAAGGGAGAAAAAGACAAGTGTGTTGATCATGTTCTGGGAGACCCATAGAAGACTTCGTATCAACTGATACACAAATTAATTGATAGCCTCTACATCAACAGACTCTAGAATTTGTTCCTCCCTGCTCTTTTTTAGTGTTTTTATTAAGTGTTACTTATAAGAACAAAAGTTGGAAGGTCATAGTTTCAGATGACTACAGAGCAGGGAGGGAGAGACTGGGATGTTAAGCTCACTGAAGTCCATGGATGTGTTGTTTAGCCCAAAGACTGCAGAAGAGACACAGATCAAAACCTCCAGACCTAGATGTGTCATTTGGCTCTGGCTCAGCTACCAGAGTCAGTCTCTCTGTTACTCTTCCTCTATGGCCCTAAGCGTTTGCTCTTCTCTAGTCACCACAATGATGTTTAATGTCTTTTTCTGGCAAATACACAGCAATGGTGTTAATGAGACACAAGACAACAATCTCATAAAACCAGTAGGCATTTTTAAGAAAATAACAATAGCACACAATCACAATTACCCATCCTTGTTTTCAGAACTCATGCTTACCATGGGAGAAACATTAGTAATGAGACAGAGAATAAGTACAAGGAGGCAGAAATTGTAATAAAATGTTCCTAACACAGTTCCAGTCACAAAACTCAGAATGAGAGCTTGGTAGTTAAGCTCTGTCCAAGAGCTACTGACATCCCAAAGAAAACTCTACAGCCACTCAGATCCTAGAGGAGTTTTGACATGTGATTTTTATATAGGTTGCCTTCAGTTCATTAGTTTTTATATGCACATAGCATGTAAATAAGTATATGAATAAAAGGTATTGCTATAGAGTTGTTGGTTTTTTTCACTAGAAATGTATCCTGAGTGATGTTCTTGTGAAAATCTGAAAGCTAAATTTCACTGTATTGTTTCCAGAATTTTGCTGAGATGCATTTTTTTAAAATTTCCCAGCACTGGATTCTTTGTTTTAATTACTTGCTTGCTTCTGAGATGACAATCAAAGAAAAAGATTTACTTTTATATTTTCTTACTGCAGGTTTTTCACCTATAAGGACAACAGATTAACAATGGAACCATCAGGTACAAAGGGTTTTATTTTGCTGTAAATACTTCACTTGAGTACATAGCTTCCCTGAAGGATTGTGAAATCAAAGATAGTGACACATTCATAACTACTTACCCGAAATCAGGAAACAATGGAATTGTTACTAAAGGAGGGGGAAAGTCTGCCTTTATTCAGCTACCTAACTAGGGTTGTTACCTTTGCTTTTAGACCTGAATCATCTCTGAGTACATGCAGTGTAGCTTTAAGTATAAACCCTGGTCAGCCATGGCCTGAACAGCCCACACACAAGGTTCCTGCTCAGGTCCGACTGAACGGGTCTACCTCATTCCTGGGCTCAGTCATGCAGGTGTACCCTGAGCAAGCTACACGCAAACCAAACCGACCTCCTGTGCCTCTCAAAACACATAGGTAGTTTTGGTAGGGCTGGGTGCATGAGTGCTGGAGGTGGTTGTGGGATATCTGGAGTGATTTGTGGGCTCACATGGCGGTGTTTTGGGGGTTGCTGCATCCAAATTACAATCAAGCAGGAGATCAGAGCAAATGTGAGTCAATGATACATACCTCCTTTCAAAGGTAATAAATTACTATTTACCTACCTAGCAATAGGGGACACTGCTGTGATGAATTCTGCATTCCTATTTCTGAAGCAAATGCAACTGAGCAACCACCTGGATTCACCGTCATCTTGCATGATATCTAAAGTCTTGACATGCCTAGACCTGTGTATTTCCACACAGGTTCACTTTATGCTCTAAAAGTGGTCTACGCATTTTTCAAGACTCCATTTCTTTAGTGATTAGTAATTAATGACTTGATCATGCATTCAGCGGTGATTTATGACTAAAGCTTTCACATCTCAGCTACTAATCTGTGCTTGTACTTTCAAGGCCTCTGCTGTGCTAGCCTGCTTGTGCTCTTGGGAACCTCTGCCATCATCCTTTCATTTTCTTCAGCAGCCTTCAGGACGTAGCCTTTGGATAACGTAACCAGTGTTTTGTTAGCATACATCCTTTTCCATGTGCTTCAATGATACAGTCAGATCATCTTTCCTTCTGGAACTTTGCATCCCCAATACCAAGAAAACAAGTTAAAAAACAACCCCTTCTGTGACTTGTGTAACCACCGCATCCCCCGACCTTTGAGTCGTCACTGGTCCCCTCGTGGAAAGTTCCCTTTTCCACATGCACGTATTTACCCTGGCCACAGAAAAGGTAAAACCAGTTCAAAGTCAGAAGCCTAATGCAGGCCTTTTGCTGAGTTTGCTGTAAGTACGAACAGAACTCCTGATTACAAGTAGGACCTTGATCTTTACTCTTTTTTCCGAAGATGGGAAGTCCCAGCATAGTAATACAAGCCACGTAAACCTCACACTACACTGCCACAGCCCAATGGTATCAGCTCACTCGATCAGTTCCAGATTCCAGGAACACGTACTGCAGAAAGTAAAACTGAATTCACGGTGATAAATGCGTTTGTGTCAAACAACTGAAAAGCCTCTCCCTCCTACTCCAAGCCAAGTTGCAAGGCTCTGAAGGGCTAATAAAAAAAAATAATAAAAAAAGTGAAGTAGCATTTCACACCCTGTCAAATTCTGCAAGAAGAGAGGGAGAACACTCACATGACAGCTCTCCCTCAGGATCTAGGGCATCAGCATCTTGGATCCACGCAGAGTCTACTGCCTTGTCCAACAAGCTTTGAATCTGTTTCAGCAACCACACAGTTTAAAACGTGGAGGTAGCCTGACGGTTTTAAGTCCCCTAGGAGAAGGGCAGAAGTTGATTCTCCCCACAGGAGATGTATTTCGAGCTCTCCATTTTTGGCCAAAGGACAAGGAAAAAAAACCCCAAAACCCTAGAGACACATACTAGGAGTTTGTTTGCTTTAAAGCAGATCGTAAAACAATCCTAATTTGGATGCAAAATCCTAGGTTTTGCAGCATACCCAAGATTGTATTCCCCTACAGCACCATCCTCTGAATTTTACTAGAGCTCAGGCACCACTATTGAGAAAGTTCAGCATGAGCAAAACTAGATTAGCTCCGGTTGTAGTGCAGTGTTGCAACCCATAATAGTCTCCCTACATGCATTACAGGGTACGCTTTGGACTTCGTTAAAAGCAAGGTACAAGCAAGGCTGTCAGCACCATAATTCTGAATTACTAAAATCTCATCAAAGTTCATCAATGGAATTTTATTAGATTAATATGAATCAGACTTCAATCTAATCCAAAGTGCATAAGTAAACTTTAAATATCTCACCTAAACTTCTACCACCAAAGAAACCTTACCTCATTCCATTTCAGCAATCTAAAACACGCAAACATAGCCGAGCTTACTCTCAGTCAAATTCCCTTTTATTTCACAGATGTTAATTGCTAACAAAGCTAAATGAATCTGAAGTTCAGATTGAGTCACTGAAACTTGTTCCAAAGACTTGGAGGAACAGACTTTATGCAATTTTTTGTCACTTCAAACCTTATTTCCTCTGCTTTGAAATATAAGATGTAACAGTGAAAGTGTTTTCACATTTTAACATGTTTCAGCTACAGACCCTCTGCCTGAAAACCAATAAATATGTTAGTGTGAAAACAGACTAGAAAATTTCATTAATCTAGAAATGCCATTAACAAGAAACATTTTTTCATACGTACATCATTCTTGTCAGTGACCCACTTGGAAAATTTTCTCAGATTACCACATTTTGCACAGACTACACTGCATTCTTGGATTCAGTTCAGATGTAAAGAGAACTAATTCACTCCTATGAAAAAATGCCAGTTTTAAACATACATTGCTGAAAATGAAAAGCAGCCTTAGGAGTTAAATATTTTTATGCAGCTGAATTGAGACATACCAGAAGTAAATTAAGACCAGTACTGAAGAGCATTTTAAAGCATCCTAGCAATTACACAGGAAGCTGGATGTAGTCACTATGAATCTTTCAATCCAACTGTATCTTTGGAAAATTCAGATTTAATATCACATTAGCTCACATTTTTTTTAACATATTTGGTAACTGCTGGAACACAGATCTCGCTTATTGCTTTGAAACATACAACATTATCATTGAAAACTAGATGCTTGTTTAGAGCTCTTAGTAGCCAAAATTAAAAAGATCAAATAGAGGACAGTAGGAGCAAAGGCACATGGTTAATTTATAAAAGTATTTACAAGGTACTTGAACATTTATTTCTACCTAATAGAAACTCATTCATCTCGAATACAAAACGAAAAGACTACTGAAAACATGTTAAAGGAGATCATCCTAAACAGGTGTTCTCAAGCGATATGAGCAGAGAATCTTATACACCATTAAATTATTTCCGGAATTAAATTCTGAATACAGTATTTCCAAATATTGAATTCATAAATTTATTATTCCTCTAAACACTGCGATACTTTAGTGCAACCCTCTTCAAAGGTTGAAGCTGGTGCAGTTAAGGCAGTCTACGAACAGTATTTCAAAATTCAGCACACAGTGTTTAATCATTGAGGCGCCTGGTGGTTCTCTATTTGGAGAGTTGTCTTTTGAAACCTTCATCCATAGTCATCCTTCTAGCTGATGGAGTCTCAAACACTGCATGTTTAAACACCACAGTTCTCGCAGTGTTTTGGGGTTTTTTTGGAGGTGGGAAGGGAGGAGTCGTCTAGCATCAAGCTGTTGGCTCCATACACAACTCTGCAGGATGGTTAACATCCGTGAGTTGATGTGTAGCTTTCCTGTACATTGTGCATTTATAAGCTGCCAACACGATGCTTCTAAAACAACACCCATTACATTCAGACCTTTAAGAACCCTATAAATCCTGGTACTGCACTTCACTTATTATGTTTCCTCTCTGAACAAATCAACCAAACTTTTCAAGAGGACTTCCACCTCATTCTGATTTTTTCCCCACAGATTTGAACTAGTCATTTTGAAACTACTGTACTCAAGGACAGCAGATTTTATGTAGTAGTTCTACTACTATGTAGTGGTATGGAAAGCATTTCCATTCAACTTTATTAAAGTGAGGCCTTATTAAAAGGTGACTAGAACTGCCTATCTACAGCTGCTAGGTTGGGGTACCAGAACTGACTTCAAGTGTTACAAAATTCCACACAAGAAAAAAACATAAAAAAAAATAACTGCATAGTATGTGATCCCTTTTATTCACCAAAGCTGCCCATGTATATCCCAGGTGGAAGATAGCAGAACAGCTGCTCAGCCTTCAGAGGCAGGTGTCTTCAGTACTTGCTATAACATCTTTCCATCTTGCTCGTTGTCACGTCTCTTCAAAGGACAATTACAGAAGTGGGAGGGAAAAAGTAAGAGCAAGTAGAATAGCATTTTCAGACAGATCAAAATTTCTAAAATTTTTCATCTGAAATATTAAAGTTAATTTATTTATTATGAAAGTCAGCAGAAGACCATTCTCCTGGATTTAAAATATCTTGGTTATTTTCTTTGGGGGAAAAAAAAAAAAAAAAAAAGAAAACCAATACACACTACTAAAACCACAGATACTGTGGCTTTCCTGCCTGTCCCTCTCTGCTTACATATGTCCATACTGATGACAGAGCCAGTTCAAAAAAGTCTAATCGCTATCTAAATTAACAGGGTTGTAGTCAGGGTCATCCTCTTCATCCTCCAACTCCAAATCATCCATTTCTTGGAATAAAGATTCATCGACCTCCACACTGTTTCCAGCTGCAAAGAACAGAAAAATAATTTATTTTCATGCAAGTAGGAAACCAGTACCTAACTACAAAATAAACAATGCTTTTTTGTATTTATTCTTCAATGTAGGTAGCTGATAACTGACTTAGACATGTGGCTTTTCCTTTTCCATTTTATCTTTTTACAACTAAAGTGAAACTTTTTTCCCTCATACCAAAACTCAGACAAGACAAAAGTCACACAGGACCTCAGAATGCACTGGGAGAATTTATAGATCCTAGAAGCAGAGATCTTTTCTCCCAGGTACCATCAAAGTAGGAGCTCAGGATCTCAGGTGCTGGAATAGTTACAATCATAGCCACAAAAACACAGGGTTTATTAAAAAAAAAGACACCCCCCCAAAAAAACCCAAACAACCCTTACACACCATTTTATATGCCTACATACATACATTTGCTTTCAGATTTAAATTTTAAAAGCTTTGTATGGTTTCACACTTTCTTCTGAAAAAGATGATGCTGACCTAAGGATAAAACTGGAGGATTATTGCTGTTTTATTTGTGACTATCATCAGTGACATCCTCTGGCCACTAAGTAATGTTGTTTTCTTTCACTAGATTTGAAAGAGCCTTTAAAACCATCTCCTTCTAAAAGATAACAACATTATCCTGTTTAAACTGTAAAAATTAGAATTACTTATTACACAGTATTGCAATATTAAATTGCAGTTAGTAACCTGTTGCATTGTTGATAGAATGCAAACAGCAATAAGAACAGGAGTTTTTAATCACAATAGAAACAGGATTAAAAATTAATCCATTAATCGCAAGTCATTTGGGCACAGAGCCCAAATACAGAGGTCTATCAACAACCCAGCTTCACTTCAGACATTTTAGAGGAAGACAAGTTTAAATTATGCCCCCTAACTAAAAGAAACTCAACTCCCTCATTACTACCATTTCAAGTTTATACTCACTGATGTTCATAAATGACTTTTACATTGTAACTTGAAGAGAAAATTGTTGACTCTTCCACGTGTGTTTTGCAATACCAGTAGATAATGCAGCTACATTAAATAGCTGTCTTAACTCAAAAATCAGTCTTTTAAACAAGGATATTAAAAGACAGTACAGAAAATTAAGTTGATAAGTGACTGTGAGTAGATTTAGTTGATTTATCTCCAACATATTTTCCAAGTTTAACATCTTTTGGCACAGGTTTACAAAATTTTCAGCTGGCACCAGGTCAGACATTTTCAGTAAGACAATAAATAAGTGTGCACAAAACCATTAAGAACTGGGTTGCACAGATGCAATCAGCATTTAATTTGACCTGCAAGATGTTTACAATTGGTGTTAAGATTCAGAAAGGAGACAGAATTTCAAGATCTGTGCTTGAAGTCCGGGGTAAGAAGGCTGGCGGTTATGTCTTTTTTTGTTTTGCTTTACTTGGTTTTGGTTCTGCTTCCAGTCCAAAAACTTGAATAGAAGCAACAGAAGTAAAACCAACTCAAGCTCAAAACTGCAAATAAGTACACTTCAGCATCTTGAAACTGTTCTGTTTGTTTTTTGAAAGAAACTAAAAGCACTTCAATTTGCAAAACAATACTTTTAAAGTTCTTCTAATGTAAAAAGTGGTATCAAGGTAAGATACTAGGACAGAAATATAGTAAGAGATTTTGCTTAGGAATTTTGACCTATTTTAAGCCACTGTCTTTCAGTTGTGGAAACAAACAGAAATTTACCTTCCTCCAAGAACTGGATGTCAGAGGTGTCAAGGTTGTGATCCATTTCAAACAGCTGCTTACCTACAAATAAAAGTAAAAAACAACATATTAGCAAGTCAAAATCTGAAATACTGACCAACCTAAGGCAACAATAGTTAGCACATGTATTTTAGGCTTTTAAAATTAACCATTTTGAGCAGGGTGAGGTGGGCTTTTTTTGTTTGTTTTTTGTTTTGTTCTGGGTTTTTTTAAGCTACTTATTCTGTAAGTTCCCCGTTCTAATTTTTTGAGTATTCATCCAGGTTTCTTCCATGCCAGCAGGCTTCCTGCTCTCACATGTGAAACGGGTTACTGTTTCTTACAGTCACTAAGGCTTTAATAATGGGGGTTTGGAAATTTTACACCATATTGCCCCAGAGCCTGTGATCAGTTGTTACTGCTTCAGTCCTCATCTTGTATTCCACAAGAAATCCTCTGTGGGAACAAGAAAGGAAATTAGCTGCCTCCTCCATCAGTCCTCCTCATTCAAAAAGCAACTTGGATCTACACACAAATCACCAGCTTCTATACACATGTATCTGTGAAGGAAATACTACACAAAGCAAAGTAGAAGCCTTTCTAATTGGGAGGTAGGGGAAGAAAAACTCAGGACTCTTTCCACATAAACCATAATCTGTCTATATTTGCACTGCTTATGCAAGCTTCTGCCAGCAAGACTGGTTGGTGTTCACAGTAAAACATTTAAGACACCTTTTACTTCTACTGGGGTTACACTCACGACATCTGAGAATAAATCTGGGTTTAGTTTTGTAAAGAAAACTAAACCAGACTTGTATAGAGGAAAACAGACACAGCATGTTAACAATTTTAAGAACAAGAAAACTAGAAGCAGCCTGATTTCTACGATTTCAGCTTTGCAGATTCCCAAATGCATTCCCTTCAGAGGGGAAGCAAACATGTCCCCTACCCTGTACAGCTTTTCATGAAACTACCTACCATTAAAATTTCTATCTCTCTGTCAAATTTCATCCAAACTAGTCAAAAGTTTCAAAAGCCTTCAAAAGGTTGGAGAAAACATAACAGAGACACAGCATGATCACATGGTCATGTTTTCTCAGGTAATCAGGTTAAAAAGTAGATCCAGCGTCACAGGAGAACAGGTCCAAAGCTAAGCCATGGAGTGTGGAGGAGAATGCCCAAGATTACTTCTATTATGAGAACCTATAGGTAAGAAATTTCCTCCACATTTTGCCCACTGGATACAGAATTTGCTTTCTGCTGGACAGACCGTGATCTGCAAAACACAGAGCCCAAAACCACTGATATGACAAGCTCTTCCCCAAAAATATCAGAGCCATTCCCACTAGGCATTGTTAAGCTTGTCACAGCAGCAGCCAGCCTCTGTGTTGCTTCAGTCCTGCAACAGCATCCCAAACTGCCACATGCGCTTGAATAATCTAAAGTCACTGTATGATCCAGTGCAATAAAGGCAAAATCAATAAACTGATGTAGATTCTTTCTTTCTGTTGTTTAACAAACCCCAACTATCTCTACCAGAATAACACCTGTCAGTAGCAGCTCCAATTGATATACTGTCCAGCACAGAACAAAGAAGCTTAAACGCACATTTTGGGAACTTTTATGCCTTCAGCAGAAATCCTGTATCTATTAGCTTTGTATTTAGCCCAAATTCTGCACTCAAAGATTTCACATGACATGGAGTACAATAATGAAATACTGCATTAAGAGCTGTAGTCCAATAACATTGCAAAAACTTCAGGACCAGTTTTAAGTCATACCACTTAATTTATTTTTGCCCGCTTGTTCTTCTTCTTTCATTTTTTTCCTTTTTATTTCTAGGAGTTCTGCATCAAACTTTGCTTTCCAATTTAGGAAGTTCTCAATGGTAACAGGAGTGCCATGAAAACGTTGCTGAAAGAACAGAAAACAAGGATGCAAACATAACTTGCAAATCTACAAGTAGAGACGACCATTCTCATAATTATTTAAATCACAACATTCCAGAAGCACTGCTTGCTGTGAAGTTATTCTGAGAAATTAATCCTAACCCTGAGAATATACAAAGAACACATTCTTACTGTTTTTTTGTCATGGGACTCTCCCTTCAGAGAGCTGCACTGAGGTGGAAATTCTTACAGAAAAGCCCTGCGTACTAGTATTGGACGTACAATGCAATAATTAGGAACACACCACTAATACAGGTTAACCATAAGTACACAGAACTTCTTATCAACTCTTAACTGCAATCTACACTGAAATATTGTCTGTTAAAATACATAAGCCCTTCTGTCTTGTTCAGACAGAAAAAAGGATATTTTTTTCCAGCTATTTTTCTGCCATTTTCAGACATACTAAACCTTCCAAGTACCATCACGCTCTAGCTATTTCTCAGGAAGGAAGTGAAGACTCAGTTGTTGGACTTATGGCACATTCCATGAATGGAAAAACTATTTCACAGTGGCTGGAAGAAAAGACAGGAGCAGGGAAGACAAACCAGTCTTGAAGACTGGTCCCACTGCTTCCACCCTACCCGCTCAGTCTAGCAAGGAAGACAGACTTCCTCAGACCATGCAGCCTGCATGCAGCACGCCACATTCTAGGCCTTTTTTGCTCCCCATTCCTTCTTGCCTCTTCAAGCAAAAAACTGGCTACAGCGACTTTGATTTCATTTGCGAAAAACCTCTGCCCCTGCCTTAGGAAGTAATGCTAGAAATGATCGTAAACATGCAATAAATCTCTGAAAAGACTGCCTTAGAACACGGAGGGGGGAAAAAATTATCAGTTAAGTGCACTAAAGAATCTTCTAGCCCTTCAGTTTTAAAATGTGTCAGCTTTGGGACTGATGTTCCTCTCCCAGCATAACCGAGAATTTCTCCTGCATCAAAACCATGCATTTAAAAAAAGTGGGAAATTTTTACTTGAAAACATTATTTTTACATACTTTCTCTTCTTCTTCTGCTTCTCTTTCTTTCTGTTTCTTTTCCTCTTCTCTTCGTGTTTTTATTTGATCCACTATTTCATTTAATTTCTCCTGTACTGCTGAGACTAGAGTGAAGATCATTACCATTCCTAAATTTTCTTCTGCCTACAACACAAAGAAGTCAACTTCAAACAAGGAGAACCTCAAACCTTCAGCAGCTGAATTCCATTGAGTGTGTTGAGAAAGCAGTATGCCGTGAAAAGGCAGGTAACACAGCTGAGGTGCTCTGCGCCAGCCTCAAAAGCTGGCTGTAAAATTCAAGTCAACTGCCCAGTTAAAGTTACTCCCAAACAGGTGCGCAGCAAAACACAAATGATGAACACCTCTGTTCAGGTTATCAACATATTATAGACATCTGGAAGGCTTTTTCATGAATAAAACAAAACTTATATTAGGAATACAACTCCAAGATATGAGTATCATAAATCATAAGAGACAACAGGACAATAGTCACTCAGAACTCCTGCTTTCCTGAAATGGCTTATTCCTTAATGCCACTCTATGCCCCTTTGAATTGGGACAGTTTCCCAAAAAACCCCAAAAACATAAGTTGATGGAAGGAAGGTTATATGAAATAAACCGGAAGGAACGTACATCTACTTAACATATTACAGTCATTTTAAGGCAGGGGGGACTTGTCAAGAATTCCTGAAACAGAGGAAGTGTTTCCTTCTCACTCCTTCACAATGCAAAATCCCAAAGGTTGAAGAGATCCACCCCCTCAAACAGTTATGTTATTAGAAAGAATCAAAAAAATCAATGTAGCATTTTTTAATCTTTCCAAAGAAAATTAAAGTGGCTTATTTCCACAAATACTATATATACAGTTAAACAAATTCACCTTAAACTAGAACTGCAAAAGCTGGGAAGACCTAGAGCACTTCCGTTTCATTATTGTATCTGTGCACACTGAATTAGCCCTATATTTTACCTCATTATCATCATTTACCTCAATATCATTTACCAAACTCAAACCTCAAAGTCAATCCCTACAGTATGGAATAGGTTTCAAATCAGTAGCACACATCTCAGAACATAACTGATTTGAGAGAGAACTTCTGGCTAAAGTGTGAAGTAATATCAAGCCGAACAGAGATATTAAGTGTTCCTTACCTGTTGTTCTAGTAGCTTTATTATGTCCATGACATCATTATCATCAAGATTCTCCTGTGACACAATTTCATAAAGTGGAGTTTCATCAGGATATTTTTCTCTATAGGTAAACTTAAGGGTTGTTTGGACAGCTACAAGATGAAAAAGCATATATTCTTACAGTGTTAACTCTGTAACTTTCATTGTATATTTTTCTATTGCATCAGCAGCCTAAACATTTTAATATATAAAATACTCTTGTCTAAAAGGAACGGTCATCTTACTTTTTACATTTTAACAGATGTTAAACTATATGAACAGATTTAAATATAATGCAAGAGTTCTGAGAAATTAAGATTATGTTTATCCTTATATTACCCAATTATTAAAGGCTATTAATGGGAAAACCTTCTGTGGTACAGTGGGTACTACAGCAGTAACCTCTTTTCCCTCATATTCCACTTAAAGCTGGAGAAAATGAGGAACAGTCCTAACAACAGATCTAGAGAGAATCTTAGCATATTAATGCATCAAATACTGTGTGTCTGGCTGGGGTATCAACCTCCGTGTTGGGTACCAGAGCTCCACACAAATCATATGACAAGGACACAATGCCCAGTAGAAGTTATTATTAAGCAGAGAACTGGCTGAGAATGCATTCAACCTGAAGCCACCCAGAGCCAGGATAACAGAAACAAGGCAAAAGAGAATCAAGTTCCTTTCAAATATACTGCCAGAATACCAGGGGGAAAGCCGCCTTTTAGTTCCAGACTCACAGTTCTGGCAGTCCAGCAGTCTCTTTAACACAGACACCTGCTCCAAGCAGGACTTCCTCCTTTAAAACTGAAGCAGACAGCACCAGTTTCTTCCTTCTGATCCAGTAACCCAGAAGAGCAGCTCTCAAACTTACTTGGGGCAAGGCTTGCTTACAAAAAGCCCATGCAATCACTGATACCAACAAATACATAGGGAGTCGGGACCCACAGCTCTTCACGCTGAAACTGCTCTTAAGGACTGCATATTCACAGTACACAGACTCAGCTCTCCCAAGTGGCTGGCATACATACAGTGGCTAGAAAATCACCTCACAACATGGCTGTAAACTACTACGGGGATGATGACAATCCATAATACTTTCTGAAGCTATGCTACAAAGTATTTGAGGTTCAGCATCTCAGAAAGTAGCCCTAGTGAGAGTGCACAGTATTTCTATGAACTAAACACAATCACCAGAATCCTTGAACTACATTTTCTGAGGAATGCTTGCTGGATCAGGCCCCCAAGAGCCTCCACTTAGGTGGAGGTATACCTAGTTGCTGGTGATAGAATTAGGCTTACACAGAAACTCCTCCTATATATGTTAAGAAACGATCAACTTACTTTCATCATTTTCTCCTGCTTCAGATGTCACAGTAATTGTGAAAGTCGTCGGCTTTTCTGACAATACTGTTCAAAGAATGAAAAAGAAAAGGAGAGATTCCTTAAAATCAGACAGCAAGTTCTTCACATCATTAAAACTGAACTTCTCAAAGACAAATGAAACAAGGATGCTCCTGATACAGTGTTAAGCACCTTTTTACACTATTAATAAATACTTCTCAGTAAACAGCTATTTTCCATATGATGTGATGTTTGGAGTGCTCTTTGAATGAAACCATATAATATCAAAAAGTTTCTTTCTTGGAAAGTTTTCTCGTTTGGAAGTTTCACTTTTCCAAAAAATGCAAATCCACCCACCATCAAACGACTTCTGTTCATGCACTGGATGCATGGAGAAAGTTCCCAAAGCTTATTTGCTTTACTGCACCAGGTATGGGTGATGAGCATCCACTGCACTCTTGACCCTGGGCTATTTTGTAGTATGTCTGCACCTATTTCTCTATTTAGGACAGCTTAATGTAACAAATGCTTCTTAAACCAGAAAAGAAACACATAGTGCTTTTCTTCAGGAATGTACTACCCAAGTAAGTACTAGAATGAAACTGCATGAATGAGGCAACTAGAAGACAGACAAGCAGTTCTACAGAGATGCAAAAAACGCAAGCTCTGTGATCTAAAGTTTCACAAACTAGAAGCCTCATTGCACAATTGTGGGTTGCAGACCCTATCCTCAGATAAGGACTGCTCTGTGTCACTGTTATAACCTGTACCAGATCTACTACATATATGCTTTCACAGTATTAATTGAATTTTGCCAGATTCCTAACATACCACCAACGTTTTTCCTCCGTCTTCTTTTGGGCATAAGAGCATTACATAAACGAACAGTAACTCAGAGTAAGTATCAGCGTAGAAGCTATATGAAAGTATATTACTTCCATATTGGTATCAGTGATTCAGCATCCCCAGCTACCAGAGATCAATTCGTGTACCTTTAATGTAAAACTGAAGAATCTAAAAGCTTTTTAGATTAAAGCAAAAGCAAATGTAACGGGCAAATGTCTGTATGATGAAGTTGCTGCCAAGTAAGATACTATGGGACCTCAGGCAGAGTAGATACCGTGCAGGAAAGAAACAGAAAATACAAAATTTTTTTTCACCGTTACAATTCTTTGGATACTGAGCACCATAAATCACATCGGATTAGCTGCTACAGCAGATACTCTTAATTGACGGTAACTAGGAAGTCCTGAACATCTGACAAACCAATGTATCCATCATACGAAAGTTTTAGCAATTTAACAATTTAACACACTGCACCTGGGAACTAAAGCTGGCCTTTGCTCCACCACACGTCTGCGATGGAGCATGGCAGACATCGGCAACGCACTTACAGAGCAACCGGCACCTTCAAGCACACCCGAACGCCCGGTGCTGTGAGGGGCTGCTGCCGGACAGGACAGCCGGGCAGCGCACAGCCCATGGCCCGACTGCCACCGCCCGCGTCTTCGGAGAGGCTTCTCCAAAGAGCACCTTCCACCAGCCGCCACCCGGGGCCCAGCCGGTGCCCGCGCTGGGCGGCGGTACCACGGCGTCAAACACCGCCCAGCCGGCCACCGGTACCGCCACGCCGGCCGCACGCACCGCCGCGCACCTGGCGAGAGCCGCCGGCAAGTGCTTTGCTTTCCAGTCCAGAGAAAACCAGAAAAAAAAAAAAAAAAAAAAAAAAAAAAAGAAAAGAAAGATACCCTGAGCGCGTGCAGCTAATAGCGCGCGGCGCCCGGGCGGGCACGGCGCAGGGGGCGGCTGCGCCCGCCGGGGCCTCCCGCCCCTCCCTCACACGCCCGCGGCCGTGCGGCGCAGCCAGGCGCGGGCCCCGCCGCCGCTCACCCGTGAACGAGTCCGGGTAGATGGACTCCAAGGCCTCCAGCTCGTTGCGCTGCTCCTCGCTGTAGTCGGTCATCGTCGCCCGCCGCCGCCAACGGCCATGGGGCGCCCGCCCCCAGCCGCGACCCCCGCCCCCTGCCTCGGCCCTCCGGCCCGCGCATGCGCGCTCCGCTCCGGCAGCGGCTAGGCATGCCTGCCGCCGCCCGCGCGCTATCGGCGGTGGATGCCTTTGGGCTGGAGGGGCGGGAGGCCGCGCGGCACGTGGCGAACGTCCCGCACGGGCGCTTGCGCGCGCGCACGCTGCTCGGGCGAGGGGCTGCACCTGAGGTGAAAAGCGGTTGTGCTTTGCCTGACTGAGCTTCGGTTGTCTTCACAGAGTGATCAAGCGCGGTGCCCTTTGGTCAGTTAATTCTTGTACTTGCTGCTGGCGCTCAGCTCTGGGCGGAACGGCCCTGGTGCGTTACCTGACCCGGCCCTGCTGGGAGCGGCGGTGTTCTGAGTGCGTGAGGCTGCAGGCTCTGTTACTTAGGCTTCTGAAGGTGTGTGGACTCCCCCCTAGAGGCAGGCTTCAGAGTGGCTGTAAAAAGTGCACTGTTAGGCAGGTATTCACTCTTCATCGTTTTTTTCATTGAAAACTCTTAGGGGTCAGCAAACGGGAGGGGATTCGAAACTTCTTCTAGAAGTGGTGTGAGAGTGCCATGGAAGCAGCTGAATGCCATGTCAGCCTGAAATTGGATGTTCATTTGGTGAGCTGGAAAAAACGGTGGTACAACTTGGAGTTAAAAAGCACTTGCAAGCTTCCCAGGAGACGTTCGCTGATTTCAGAAATCCGTCGCATAAGCAGCATCATTATGTAAGTGCAGAACGGGAGCTGCCAAGGCTAGCAGTATTGGGAGCTCCCATGCTTGGCGGGTGTTACCCGCAAGGATGAATTCAAAACTGTTGAGGGTTAAACAACAGCAGACCCTGATGGATAGCGGGTACACAGAGTAGCTTTAAAGTGCATCAGTTTGCTGGATGTATGGCTGGCACTTTGCCCCTAGGTGCCCTTTAAAAACCCAGAGTTTCCAGAAAACTTTTATTGTGGACATGAATAGAATAATTTTCACTTCAAGCGAGCAAACTGCATTTCTAAATTCATTTTGGGTAAGATGACTCAGGTTTTAGCAGACACAGGTAGACTCTGTAGTACCAGCCCATTCATTTTTCTGTAATCATGAATTCTTTTGAAAGCTGTGACTTCACTGCCAATCCATGACATGTTTCAGGGAGCAGAGGTGTGAAGGGAAATACACCAAATCACCTATAGTACTAAAGCTGTATTTGGTACTATGGATTAATATATGCTAACAGGGTTGATAGTCTATTTATAGTCTGTATATTGGTAGGCTGACTTCAGAATGACAGATACAGCTAGTACTTCCAATCAGGATTTTGAATTATAAACTATTAAAAAAATACAGGGCAAATAGTAGGTAGGCAAAATCAGAAAACATGAAGTTTAATTTAAAAGTTAGTTTAGCAAGAAATTAAAGTAATTTGACAGTTCACTTTTTCTCTTAGCTGCAAATATTGCATCATTTTATAGTGGCACTGTAAAACACAAGAAGTGGAAAGAACCCACATAGACAGCAGTTAGTATCTTGTCATGCAAATCCAGACACAGCCTAGGGTTTTTTTTGCCAAAACTTTCAGATACACAAATCAGGTGCATGTATTACAGATTACACTTCTGTCTTACTTAAAAAAACACACAAAGATTTTTAAAGTTAAACTGGACATTGTGTTTACTAATAGTGGTACTTTGCTTCCTAGGGAGATCATACGAAGAGTGCAGTTCTGTTACCTTGTGTTGGGCTTGTGTGGCAAGGTTTGGTAGTGGGGTGGGGGGCCTACAGGGGTGGCTTCTGTGAGAAGCTGCTAGAAGCTTCCCCTGATAGAGCCGATGCCAGCCGGCTTCAAGACAGACCTGCTGCTAGCCAAGGCTGAGCCCATCAGCAACAGTGGCAGCGCCTCTGGGATAACGTATTTAAAAAGAGGGTGGAAAAACTGCACAGCAGCAATTGCAGCTGGAGAGAGGAGTGAGAATGTGAGATTAACAGCCCTGTGGACACCAAAGTCAGTGCAGAAGGAGGCAGGAGGTGCCCCAGGCACTGGAGCAGAGATTCCCCTGCAGCCCCTGGTGAAGCCCATGGTGAGGCAGGCTGTGCCCCTCAGCCCATGGAGGGTAACACTGGAGCAGGTACCCACCTGCAGCCTGTGGAGGACCCCACGCCGGAGCAGGTGGATGCCCCAAGGAGGCTGTGACCCTGTGGGAAGCCCACACTGGAGCAGGCCCCTGGCAGGACCTGTGGCCCCATGGAGAGAGGAGCTCAGGTTGGAGCAGGTTTGCTGGCAGGACTTGTGACCCCACAGGGGACCCACGCTGGAGCAGCCTGTGCCTGAAGGATTGTGCCCTGTGGAAGGGACCCACGCTGGAGCAGTGTGTGAAGAACTGCAGCCCACGGGAAGGACTGATTTTGGACAAGATCATGGAAGACTGTTTCCAGTGAGAGGGACTCCATGCTGGAGCAGGGGAAGAGCGTGAGGAGCCTTTCCCCTGACGAGGAAGAAGCAGCTGGAACAACGTGTGATAAACTGACCACAACCCCCATTCCACCCCCACGCTACTGGCGGGCAGGAGATAGAGAACTTAGTGAATGAGTTGAAGTGGGGAGGAATGGGGAGAAGGTGTTTTAAGCTTTGGTTTTATTTCTCATTATCCTTCTCTGATATGATTGGTAAGAAATTAAGTACCCCCAAGCTGAGTCTGTTTTACCTGTGATGGTAATTGGCATGTGATCTCTCCCTGTCCTTATCTTGATCCACCAGCCTTTTGTTGTATTTTCTCTCCCCTGTCCAGCTGGGGAGGGGAGTGATAGAGCAGCTTTGGTGGGCACCTGGAATCTAGCCAGGATCAACCCACCACATACCTAAAAGTTTAGGATTCAGATGAAATACACATCAGAATTTGTAAGAATTTGTTTAGTGATGTAAAATATGCATAATTTTCCAGTTATTCAGCACATACATTATTTGCATTTGGTGAAGTGCTTGCTTTTGTTTAGAAGTTTAAATCTTCAAGACCAAACACTTTACCAAGATCTGCAATTTAGCTTACTGTTGGCTCCTAGTAAAATGTACTAAGTAATTATATTTTTCCATTTCAACGCTCTGGGGTCACTTACTAACAGCAGATAACTTCCTATAATCTAGCATATGGCTTTGTAGCACACACATGGACATACGTACATGGCATAGCAATCCAGGAAGCATTATGAAGAACTATGGTATGCATTCCCCTGCCCTTAGAGTTAGAAACTTCTGGACAGGGAGTTGGAGAGATGAGATGCAGTAACTGCACATCATACCACACTGAATTAACACAAAAATATTACTAAGCTTTCTTTCACTAAGTTCAGCAAGAAGTTTTTAACACAGTAGTATTTATGGGCCCAGTAGTACAGCTAGATTGTAAGTTTTTCTGCAGACAAAGCAAACCTTACTGCAGAGTGAGATTTGTTTCCCATCCTGGTTTGCTATTTGTACAGTAGGCAAGCACACAAACAGCTGACAAATTGTGAAGTATATCCAAAAGGAATAGGAGACTGACCTTACTATTGCTTTCACCCAGAATACATTTGAACTCAGTTTTCTACAGGTGAAGTAGGTGTTCATACAGCTGTTGCAGCCCTCCATCCTGTGCTTTTCAGTGAGCATTTTATCTCCTTACCAGAACTGAAAGTTCTCTCATCACTATGTAGACTCAGCCTTTGTTGCTGACATTTCCCTATACATTTCTTCTGTGCTGCTGTTGCCACAGGCTTAGCTCAGTACATTTTATTCACATAATACAAGAAAGATGTGGAAGAGAAGGCATTTCTGCTAGGGGTCACTAAGGTAAAGCTGGATAACCTCTTTTGGTCTGTGCAGCATGGAACTCATATGATCCAATCGAAGTCTAGCTAGTATTTTCAAAGTGTTTTTTTTTTTTTTTATGGAAGGAAAGAAAAAGCATTTGGGAATAACGTTCTCTTCCACTACATACTCATCCTTTTAGTACAAATATTAGAAAGCAGAGAGCTGCAGCCTGGAACAGCCTACCCTAATCTAGACCTAGACCATCACATCCCACAGGAATCACACAGAGTCAGAAAAGGCTTCTGGAAGCATGTGCTAAAGGACTACATTAGCAAGACATACTTGCTCACATCATGTAGCAGCGTAATATGGTATCGGGCATTGAGAAGTTCCAGAACAGCTCAGGTCTGACGTGGAGCTAGACACATTCCTGTTTTTCTGCAGCGTGTTGGTGGGGGCTCAGACACTCAGTGGTGTGTTTTGATCACAGGGTCCCCATCAGTCTTCATGTATTTTCCATTTACAGACTCCTTGAGAGCCCAGTCATGGAGGAGGCTGTAGTCGTAGTGCTCCTCATCCACTCGTTTTAGAAAGGCCAGACCAGAAATGGCTTGCCACTCTCTGAGAGATGGGATACGGATTTCCTTTACATTTTCACTCCCTGGGACAAAGCCAAAGAACTTCCTTACATGCTGCATGGCAAAGAGCCTGGAGTGCTGGTCTGTTGCTTCATCAAAGAGCTCCTGCTCATTATGGACATAGTTGCTCCAGTATCTGAAATGTAGAAAGCTGAGTGGGGAGAAACAGCTCGCCAGGCAGTAAGACAGGAAGACAGTGATGACTACCACAGCAATTAGAAGCCAGCCAGCCACCTTAAAAAGAAGAAAAGAACAGAACTGTACAGCTGAAAATACAGTAGTAACTTCTGAGCATCAGAAAAATCTGCAAGATTACCAGGCTTGTACCTTGTTAACCTTATTTAGGAAAAGCAAGATAATAGTGTGTTGCCATTAAACCCACTAGAGGTAGCCATGTAGTAAAGTAGCTTCTTTCTGTCAAGTTTAACAAAGTTCTGTTGTGTAATTTGTTAAGGATTTTGCCTCCACAGCTATTACGGAAGCCATCCAATTCCTAGCCTATATTAGTTTATAGGCCTGCCTGTTCAAAACCAATTTTCTCTGAAGTGACAACTAAATGTTATTTATATATAAATGTCACCCTGTTATTTATCCAGTATGTAAGTTTTTAGAATTGAGTCTGATCTAAACCCAAGATTTTAATACGCTTCATGTGGAGCTCTCACAGCCTGGGCCCCTTAGTCACATGTTTCTTAGGTCTGAATGAAGGAACTTCATACCCTCTCTGGCTCTTGAACTTCTGTTTGTCTTGCTTGACAGTACTTTTCAAGATACTACACAAGGAAGAATACATCCTCCAGTAGCAAGTAATAAACAGGACAACCACAAATAGTAATTTATATACCTCAAGTTCAGTTCCACTTAGAGGAACAAAGTGGGCTTCACAAAACACAGATTTGGCACTTGAGGCAGAAGATACTGTTTTTTCCTATCACTTGGTCTGCTGAATTAACTCTAGTTGTCATCGTTAGCTCTGCAGGCAATAGAAGCAACATGAGTTACTCACTTGTGACTGGTATCGGAGTAGAAGAATCACTTCATCTCTGGCCCGGGTCAGCTCCGGAGGAACTAACTGACTGCATGGAAATGCAGCCAATATCCTTCTGCGTTCACTAGCAGTAACATTAGGATTAGCTCCGTAATAATGCTCAGACACATACTCACTCACAGCACAGACATAATATGAGCCATTTATCAGGGTCACTGCTAGCCATGTTACTGGAGCAACCAGTGCTCTCCCAGTGATGCTGCACAAGACAAAGCAGACCAGTTTGCATTGCAGTAACCGGTTTGGTGTAGCCGTTTCCTCAAGAGGAGACCTTTTGCCTGTAACCAGCCTCCAAGTCTGGTTATTTAGAGCATAGCCAACAACCAGAAGAATCAGTGCAGGAACTCCTAGGAAAGCCAGCCCATAGATAAGGTTCTGCCCAACGTGACAGGGACAGCTGAATGTAAAAAAAGAGAAAAGTTGCTGCCCACCAATTGTCAATATTGCAATTACAGCATTAGCAATAACAACCTCTTTGCCTTTTAGAAAAGTTAACCACTTTGGAAGTAAAGTCATTTTAGATCTTTTGCTTTAAGTCAGTGCTAGCTTTTAGTTATATTTAACTAACATTAATGGCAGACTAGAGTAGAACAAACTCCAACAACGTAAATAAAAAAACCCCACAAAACCACTGAGCAAACCACAAACAAAAACCCCAAACACAACACCAAAACAGCCCTGCTAGTCTTGCTGCTCCCACTAATTCTTGATTCTACTCTATGATAACTAGAAGCTTGTTTACTAGCTTTAAAAATACTTACAAACTTCCAATCATGTGTTTTAACTGATTCAATAATTTATCTCAGTAGTTCTGGAACATTCAGCTTTTTGGCAATTGTGAGCTCTGCCAGCCCCTTGCTAGTTGCCTGAAACTAATTTGGATAACATGCAGTGCTATCAAACCAATGACTACCCTGTTAGGGTTAATTGGCAAGCTGTTTGCTAATCAATGGTAATTAGCAGAAGCATGGCAGGGGAGTAAGGAGGGGAAAAAAAAGGAGATTTTTCAGTTATTCTTCATAAAAAAGCAATCAAAGCAGGCCTTGTCAAGTGGATTGATTATAGAAACTGAAAAATTTAAAATGTAACCAGGAAAGAGGCCATAAGTTGCATAAAGATTGGAATCCTAATGCTATTTGTATTTAATGTAAGTTCTGGGCAGTTTGGTCCCCAAACGCTGGAGTCTGAGATGTAGTTAGCACTGGACCGTGAGAATTCTAGTGTTTCACCTGTAGGTGGCAAGAAGCTAGCATATCTCTTTTCTGACTGAATGTTTCCTTTGGAAAGATTTTCTTTTTGGTAATGTGTAATCTGCTATTCACACAGCATCAGGCCAGCTTCAGACATGCTTATGATAATAGCTGGCATTTATTTAGCATGCTTGCGATTACAAGTTCTAAGATTTTCTGTCAGTATTGTCAGTCTCTTCTGTGGACAGAGGTAGAAATTTTTCAGTTAAACATTTCCAGGACTGTTTTCTGAATACTGGGAGTCATGATCTGGGCTGTCAGCATCTGTCACAAATCAAGCCTTAAACAGAGGTTAATTTAGAACGTTTCACTCCTGCTCATTTTCTCAGGGTTGCACTTTGTCTATGGTCATGCTATCCAGTAGTTCTCTACATTGCATACCCTAAGCTGATCTGAATATGCAAATACTTGTGTTTAAGTTCTGAGAAGTCAAACTGCCTGTAATATAAATATTTTTACCAAGAACAGAAAAAAACATTAGGCAGAAAATCTATGAGGAAAATAGCCACCTGTAATGGAAGACTATCTCCAGCATGTGTGGACTTGGTCGCATGATATAATAGTGTTTGACTGCACAGTCTCTTCTCTCCCCTTGCAGAGAGGGTTGCTAATAATAACTTTCAACTCAAAAAATAGTTTTAAGACCCATGGTATCTGCTTGCGTGGCAGAGGTAGTCTCACAGCTGTTACATGCATGGATGGTGTGTTACACATGTCTTGCCTATTTACTAGGCAAGACCTTGTTCCTCCAGTGCACTTTTAGGGTGGGCATCTGCTTGTCTCATCTCCAGTCACAATCTGTGAAAGAGGTTCTCACTGGTAATTGGCCTTCAAAACTATGTGACACTATTACACAAAATTAAAAGTGATAGAGAAACACGCTGAAACATCCAGCAGCACTTTGCCACAGCTTGTCTGGAACCTGTTGTTAAGTTCTTGGTTGTTTAGGCAGAGAAGTAGCACAACAAAATGCCAGTGCTGGTTGAACACTGCCATTTTGAAGCTTCATTTTCTCAGTATCATGGGATTTTCAATAACTTTTTTTTGGGGTTTTTTTTGGTTTTTTACAGGTGGCATTATATTTTGGAAAAAATTACCTCCTTTAAATTCAGTGAAATAAACCCATCAGGCTATTACAAAATTATTTTGAAGATCTGTTTTATAAGAGTCTTCTATTATGCCTCAGTTCATTTAAAAATCTCTAATTGATTGCTGCTGAGCTTTCTTTGAGAGCCCATGTCTTATTTTGTTTATAAGGGAGGAAGGCTTTCCCAAGCATCACTTGTTTACTCGAGAAACGCATTAGATGTGCAACTGAAGAGATGTACAACACTGAAATATTCATAGTCAGCCTAAGGCTGTTTAATGAGGCAATTTATACAATCAATACAACTTTGTTCTGCTGCATTTTCACTTCTTTGGCATTTACTTTCATGCTGTGCTGTGAATAATCCTGCTAGGTCATCCTATTATGGAACAAATTACAGGTTTGGATCCAATTAAGAGCTTGGGCGGCACATCAAACCTTTAAGTACTTGCCTTTGCAGAGGAACCTGGAGTCCTGAGGTAGACACTTAGGCTCTTTATCCAATGCCCAGGAAGAGTTAGGACTGAATGCAATCCAAAATACCACTACCTGAGGTGACAGCCACCTTGCCTCTGAAGCAGAGAGATGCTTATAGCTGACATCTGAGGCAAACAGGATATGTGGGCAAACCTTAGCCATGGTTTTGCTTGTCTTTTTTTTTTTGCTTGTCATTGGATGATTCCTGTGAAGTCTATGTTAAGTTTTAAAACAGGTGCCAGATAATGTGCCAGCCTCTACTACTTTCATAGGGCTGAAAGTCAGATGATAATTAAGAAGGTGGTTTTGTTCTGTTCCTGAAGATGTGGGTGCAGTCCATCATTGACTTGTTTCCCTCACTGGAGCCATTGAATCCCCAGTTTATTTGGTCACACCATTTCAGCTTCATTTTCTCAATCACATGCAAACCTTTCAAAACTTAGTACCTTCTATGAACGGCTTCCTATTATATGTGTGAACTTACATGTATATACATGTGCACATATGTATTTTCCAAACGATGTTGATGTGTTATTACCATGCATTGCAGTGTCCAGTCCACAGTGTTCTTTCATGACTGTAGTAATAATAATGCAGGCTGAAGTAATTCATCCTTACATTCAGAACTGGATAAATGAAATGGTGCTCATTTATGGGAAGCCTTAAGTGCTTTGTGATGGCTTCACTGCAGTGAAATTATGCTAATGATAATCTTTTAGAGATTTTTTAAAAATACAATGCAGCACAATTTCTTAGGGAGTATCAGATGTCTTTTGCAGTAAGATACACATTTGGTGCTTGTTACCAGTTGGAGACAATCTGAGAACAAACCCATCTCAGATTCAATTTAGAAATGCAAGTAATTATCTAGAGAATTGTAATGGCTGGCTTTTATAATTTATTTAAATTTAGATACGGGAAGTACCTACAATAGTTTCACTTATAAAATCGAGTTAGATTTTACAGGGCCAGGAAAGCTCCTGGAAAAAAATGGAAGAGGTTTATTGCATTGTAAAGTTGTCAACACCAGCTTGTTCTGTGTAAAATTAAAGCTGTTAGGATGACTATGTTTTCCACAGAAAAAGCTAAAAATCCTTTTATCTGTCCTATTTTTTCTTGTGGCATTGTGTCATAACTTTAAAATACCATTTTTTAAAGTAAATGAATCTTTTTTATCCAAAATGAATCACATTTGCTGCTTTCTGTGTATCCGGAGTAGTAAACACCTTTAATTTTACTCTAGCACCAAATTTATTAATTAATTGAAATTTAATAACAGCATTGATTCAGATGAGGCCATGAATTTCTACTTCCTTTCCGAGAGGACTCAGTGGGCATATATGTGAAGATAAGTGCTGTAAGGAAAGACAGATACCAAGTTAATGTCTAAATTCACTAGTGATCATAGTTTAAATTTATTGCAAATCTAAACTAATGGAATAGGCCAAATTTACCTCAGGGGAAAACAGAAAAAGTAAGCGAAACCTTCCTAGATGCTGGTAGCAGGCATGTTTACAAATAGGGGTTATAATAGGTTAAGAATGATATAAAATCACCTGCAAACATTGCTAATGACAGTACCATTTGCACAAGCTGGCAGCTGTGGCAGGTACACAGTTCATTCCTCTGGGAGTCTGGTGCTCTAGGGCTGTCCTGCCAGCTTTTCAGAAACATGGTGGTAGTAATGCCTCGTAACATATACTGCTACTGCCTAGGCAGGCATTAACTCACCAGACTAAAGCAGTCAGAGCTGACAGAAGACTATAGCTCCTTTAAGTTGAAAATGATCAATTTTTAATTACCTTATACAACAGTATCTTCAGGGACGAGGTTTAGCAGTGGGCTTGGCAGTATTAGGTATACGGTTGGACTCGATGATCTTAAAGGTCTTTTCCAACCTAAACAATTCCATGATTCTGAGTCTGTGATTTTGTTCTTCAGAGAGGGCACTTTTATTAACTCTCCAAACACCAAAACCTGACAGAAACAACAGAATGAATTTGCTGTCCCTAAAAACATAAGACTTGTGAATCTCTCGGGGCTGCCCGGTTTGACTTCATATGGCTGTTTGCTGTGTATTTGATTACAGATCATTCTTATGGATGGAGCTGTTATTTATGTTGTGTACAGGGGCAGATCTGTTGCCAGTCAAATTCCTCCCAAAGGGCTCAGTACACGTAGAAAATAGGAGGAGCATCAGCAGCATTACAGATTGCAGCAAACACATCTCATGCAAAAGGCAGAACAGCAGAAAGGAGAAAACTTTAGAAAAGGGAAAGAGGAAATACAGTGACTGGAGAGAAAACTATGCTGCTGGAGGAAGAAAAGACATAAACTGACAAGTACATCAGGTGCTACACAAGCAACATGTCTCGGCCACCAAGAAGAAAGGACAACCACAAAATAGTAAGACATTTTTCTAAGTTAAAATTGTGCATGGATTAGGAATAAACTGTTATTGTATTGATGCACTGCATATTTCCAAATAGCCTTAATTTCCAAAAAGTGCTGGAAGGATGGGGATGAGTCTGCCAGTATCAGAGCAGAGGTGCTGGCAGCATTTATGACTACAGTGGGACCCCCTTGTGAGCTGCCAACAATCTGCCGGCTATTAAGCAGTGACATAAAAAAGCCTGCCCATAGGACTTGGAGTCTGTTTGAGCAGTTATACTGAGGTTTGCTCTAGGAGCCTGCATATCTCTCCAGCTACCTTGACTATAAAATGAAATTATTTTCAGACAGTTCTCCCTCAACATGAATCCTTGAGGCCAAAACTCTGTTCTTGTTTTGGAGAAAAGAAGCTGCGTCAGCCACACCTCTATCCCATGAACAATTACAGGAAGAGATGGTTCATCTGGGATCACACCATACCATGTCTTCTTTTGGTGGTGATGCTGCGTGAGCAGGGGTCCTTCTTAATTTTCCTAATGCCATGATTTTGCTGTGCATAGGGAGTGCACCATCACAGGACCTCAATGCTGGCTTTAAGGCCAAAATCTGATTGTTGGGAAACAATGGTTAAACTGTAACCATTGTCTTTGAATGTTGGTTTTGACCATTGATCACATAGCACAGAATCCTATCAAGTAGAATTTATATAGACCAAAACTTCCTTCTTTTTCTGTACTTCATGTTCATATTCTCCTAAAGTTCCAGCAGTTGTTTTAAATATACTGCATACAAGATTTCCCAACAGGTCTTCTTAAACTGCATGGTCACAAAAAGCATTCTTCTGTGTCATTGAAGATATTGGTTATTCTTCCTGTTCTCTGGCAGTGATGTGTCTAAATAGGAAAAATTCAGATAGCCAATTTCCTCAGAAACTATCTATGGTTGAAAATTTCGAAATGTATAGGACTATTTTACCACAAGTCCAAAAAACCAAAATGCCATAAATGCAGAAATAAGGCCACAGTGGTTTAAAATACCCAATGATAGTATTGTGTCTTGAAGAGAATATGTTTGCATCTAAAAGTATAATTATGACACACATATCTATGTATACATATGTACAACAAACTGAAGAGAGAGGAAGTTGCTAGTAAGGAAAAGAGAACATAGACAACTGTAGAAGATTACTATCTCACTCACTGGGCACTTAACTGCATGTTTTTACTTTATCCCTAGTACTGAGATTCTGAACAGGCTTAGGAAAGATGGGCACAAAGTTTCTGAGACTGGGATTTGTTCAGAGGCAGAGGTCTAAGTGCTTAGAGAAGTTTATGGTCAAAGATAGAAATGTCAGGTAAGTTTATATGCCTCTGTTGTTAGATATTAAAATGAAACACAAAGTCTGTCCTGTGTTTGGATGGTTCAATTCCACACAAATCTTTGTTCAGGAACTTAGAGCCTTAGGGTTTTCTGTATGGTGAATGGTGATTTTTGATAGGAGCTGAGGCAGTAGAGAAGTTCCAGAATGACACAGCAAACAATGTTATGTCAGTTTTTGAAAAGGGGACAGAGGTTTCTACTGAAAAAGAAATGGAAGAATACGATATAATTAAACTTAATATACATAAGTTTATGGACAAAAAGTACTTCAACAGATAGCAAGAGTGGCTGATAAATACACTCATGTTGATAGAGTATGCTTATGTTTCTCTAAGGTATTTGTCTTATCACAAATCTGACTTTTTGCTGAGATTAGAACAATACAGAACCTGTATAGCATCCATTTACTCCATTAAAAACTTCTTAACAAGAATTTGGCAAAGTGAACAATATTATTGTAAATAGGAATTATCACCAAGGTGAATTTAGGACATGGTTCCATACTACAGATTTTGAACAGTGACTTGGTGAAATGGACATACTGGTTAAACTCCAAGCTTTTGATTCAAGAGGAGCAGGAAGAAGACTTTCTACCAAGCTGTTATTCCTTTCCTGTGATTTGCTCTAGTGTTTTCATTGGTATTCACTATTATTTTTCCACAGGCTATAAACAAAAGCACCTCTAGTCTGCCCACATGCCTCAGGCCTGCAGCACTTCCTTTAATTAATTCTTGCCCAAGAAGTTTAGTGAGAGTCAACCTAGTCTCTCGCCTAAAGGACACTTGCTGCTCCTGCTAAATACAGTCAATTCTGCAGTGCCATGGAGGTGATCTGGCAGGGCAGGGAGGGAAGAAAATTTTCCTCTGGATTGGTGCGCAGCTGAAGATCCCAGACTAGGGCTTGTGACAGGATCTGTGCAGAGATATGCCCTTGACCTCCTCAGTTGCTCTCCATGCTCCTTGGGCAGGTGGCTGTAATCCTCACCCATTCCCTTCATCTTGCTCAGGTAGTGGAAATAACGTAGCAACGAGATTGTCCAGGAATTTGGAGAGCTAGTATTGATGGTGATTCAGGTTACTTGTAAAGACTGATAAAGGAGGGGAAATATCAATGGGGCTGATTCTTTTCTACTCTACTTGTTGTTATTCTTTACACTTGTGCTGAATTATAGTATGTTTTCATTATTCTGAGCCAATTTCTTTATCTAATTTTTATTTTCTTGGGAAAGCAGCTGATGATCTGAATCAGATCAACCATACCTTTGTAAAGGAACTGGAATTTCAGTGTATATACTGTTATTCCTTTCGTAAACAGACCAATAGCTCATTGCCTCTGTAATTCTCCCTGCAACTAAATGATTGTCATTAATTTTGGGTGGCATTTGACAGCATTTATCAATCAAGCATACATATGTGTGGTTATAGGATGCAAGAATGCACCTGATGAAAGTAGCTGTATCCCAAGAAAGTCTTTTTGACAAGCAAATTCCCTGTGCAGAGACTCAAGTGCTGATCAGTTCAGCTTCTGTCACACTGAATTGTGGATTTCAGCGATTACACATCCACAGACAGAAGTTTCTTTATTAATGGAGATGTTAATGTTGCTTGCTTTTAATGCAGTAGCAGCTCAAAAGTGTGGGAAAGTTTGATTCTAGTTTGCTTCATTTTCAATTTCGACCTTTTCAGAGCAGAGAACTTTTTGTACTCACATATGGGGCTTTGGTAGCCCAGCTGTGCAAGGACTATGAAAAAGATGAAGATGTCAACACCTGGTTAGATAAAATGTAAGTACTGTTTTAAATGTTCAGCTTTATTGATAATGCTATTTGTCCACCTATATGTTACCTTTCAGCTTTATGTCAGCTATCTTATGAGTTCTAGCCCTCTGTCAAGGATTACAGAGATCATGAGAATAAGGTTCAATATTCTGTCAACAGAAGTAACACAAATTTGTGAATTAAGATCAACAATTCTCTTTTTGAATACTCAGAAGAAAAGTTTCAGGATTATTTTGATAGCTTACACTTGGTCCTTGTTGATCCTTTGTTATGCTAATGCATAATATAAACTTATAAATTTCATCTCCTATATCCATGTATTCAATTTCAACTTCCATGTTAACTCTCCTCTTCTATTTCTTTGTACCCATATTCTTTCAAACGGGACAAACGTTTTGTTTCTCACAGGTATTTTCTAGTTAACATGCATTTCTATGTTCACTGTTGATGTGGCCTTCCTGTGCCTCCCACTCATATACCTTGGGTTTGTGACTTGGACAGCTAAGAAGCAGTTGCAATTCCAGGTTGTAGGGATTTGGCTTAGGTGACTCAGTCAATAGGCAGCTTCCTTTTGTAGTCAGTTGCCTTCCCAGAGCAGGTAATTCAGGTGGCTGACTTGGGTGGTCTGAATTGTCCCCTGTGAGGTGGCTCTCTTCCCTGGGTTAGGGGCAGATGGGCTTCTCACCTTTGAAAGATCATACAGCAATGAGTGAGTTAGCACAAATGGTCAATGAGGAACTGATTTCTATAATGGATAACCTCTTTGAAAAATTGAGATCCTATGTTTATAGGATCCTGTCATCCTGACTAAGATTCCTAGGCATTACCACAGTAAAAATAATGGTATCACAGAAAATCAGCAAGAAACAACTTCTGGGCTGGTAAATAAGAAGATTAAGATCTTTGGCAGAAGAGTAAGGCTTGTGTTTTCAGGCAAAATGGGCACACAAAATAGTTAATACCTCCAAGCATTTTTTGAAAAACAGAAAGAGATTGACACAAATGTTATGAAAGAATGTGAACTCAGAAATGTTTTTAGGGAATTTTTTGTTTCCATTTATGTGGATGCTGGCAGCCTCTGCCTGTTTGTCAGTGCATTCATCCTCAGTGAAGAAGCTTGAACTCAATGAAGTTTCTTACTGATTTTGTACCATGTCTTTGACAAGAAGCCAAAAAGTGATCTGATGTATAATGTGATGACAGGATCAAAAAGTGGTTTTGACAGCATGAGGTTTAAAATTGCAGTATGTCATGCATCAAGAAAAAATGAAATATTTATTTATTGTGTAAGTATCAGTATCAATAACATTGGTAAATATGTCATCATCAGTTAGCAAGGTATGTATTGGTGATGTACAAGACTGCTTAGGTTCCTTTCAACTGTTACGCCTTAGATTTGCAAAGTCAAATGAATAACAAATTGACAAGCAACTATTTGGCAACTGTATGGTGAAAAACACCTTTCTCACTACAGATTATATACGTACATATATATATATATGTGGAGAGAGCTAAGAATACTGTCGCCAACTGTCACAGGTCATCTATGAATCTGTAAGGTTTCTTCCTCTAGATGGGCTGTTTCCATCTTCATAGAAGTAAAAATAGCTGTATTGCTTTAATGAAACCTGTCATTGTTTCATCAAGTCTTTATCAAGACAAAACCTCAAAATATTTTATAGAAAAAGCTATAATAATAAAAACACAAGGAGGAAAAATTTCTCCACGTCTTCCAAAACTACTCTTTAGTAATTTCCACCATACCATCGTAAAGAAGCCTGTGTATTTTTGAAACTTCTTACTTTAACCAGAGATGAATGAGAGATGACTATAAAATAAATATCTGTGGAATGTTGTGAGAGCTAGGAATGAGTATTTGTTTTATAAAAAAATCCATTAACTTCCATCCCTTTTTATTTAATTTCTCTGAAACCGTAGCGTTTTAAATACAAAATGAAGTTGGTGGTGTAGTGAAACTGTGTATTGACTAGCAACTTTCAAATTGTTTGTGCAAATAGGAACATGTTAGGGAAATGTGGAGGAAAGAGCAAATAATGAGGTAAAGAAATAAGAAGAAAGAGATCAGATGTGAGTCCATTTCCTGTGGATTTTCCTGGCACCTGACCACTGCACTGAGGGTGCCCAGGATTTGCTGAACTCCATGCCAGCCCAGAGGTGAATGCTGTGACCTAAAGGGGCAGTTGCTTTGTTCTCCTTGACAGGGTCAATGTAAGATGAACTCTGGGGATCACAGAGGAATGGTGAAAATACTGTGCAATGTTATCCTATCCTATTTTTAGTGACAAAGAAGTATTATTTGTATTATTTGCATATGTTTATATATTATACTCACATCTCACATATAATATTTATTCATATATGTCAATATAAATGTATGTATAGACAACGTGTATGTAAACAACATTCATATCATCCTTGCCAGGAGTATTGTGCATAACGAAGTCTGATTCCTTAAATGACTACATGAACAGCAATCCCACTGCACTGCAAAATGCGGTAGAAAGGAGAATCTAGACCAGCAAATTCTGTTGTCCTCAAAGCAATTCATTTAGGAACATGCAGCTGTTTTGCTGAGAAAGCACAAGAGACAGATTAGGGAGATGGTAGGTGGAAAGAAGTCCCCCATTTTGAATATTAACTTTCTTTGTTTTCTCCTTAGGGGATACAGCATTGGCATAAGGCTGATAGATGATTTTTTAGCTCATTCAGCTGTGAAAAAGTGCCGCAGTTATTCTGAAACCGCAGACATGATTGCACAGGTAGATAAAATTTACATTCTCTATATTTTCATCAGCTTCAATGGTCTCAGCTTCTCCCTCGTCCTCTATAGTTTTGCTCCAGGAGTTACTTACATTTTCTGCCATACTGCTATCAAAACATATCTCTACAATCACACCTATGTTTCCATTGGGTGAAATACACACTTTTCCTTATCTATGTTGATTACCTCATGTCAATTAGTAACTCACAGAGGCTGGCCTTGAGAGGAGACATTAGTTTCTACCTCTGTAACATAGTGCTACATCAGGCTGGTGAAAAAACCACATTCAACAGAACACAAAAACCGTGATGTTTAGTGAGACAAGAATTTTGTGGATGGTCTTGACAAACCCATAGTGGTAAGTTTACCGCAAAAGGTTGACAAAACCACAGTATTCATTCACCTAATGGTGAGTTAGTTTTGTATCTGAGGACTGAGAACACAAAATGTGAGAGGCTGCCAAACCCTGACCGAAATTGACCTTAAAGTCAGTTGCTATGCTGAAATTAAAATTCTTCTATTCCTAGTAGCCTAAGGGGCATTTTGCCATTAGAATAAGTAAAGAGTTTCTTTTTGTTTAATGCAGCTTAAGCTGATTTCTTCTACTCTTGCCAGAGAATGCAGCAAACAATAAAAAATGATCCAGTTTTAACAAACTGGAAATCATATATTCCCTCACTATTTTCTTTTTCTAGGAGCATAAGTCTTAACCATCTCATACAGATCTTGAACTTTGATATTCTTACCCTGTCATCTAAATCTCCTCAGTGTCTCCATAATTATCTTAGACATTTTTTAACTTTAAAATGGTAATATAGAAATAAGCCTCAGGTTTTTCTTCAAAAGGGAGACTTAATGGTAATAGAGAAGAAATAGAAGAAAGGAAAAGAAAATGAGAAGAACATTTTCCTGACTACCCACAAGTCTAATAATGAAATCAAAGAGATAAAATCAGAGTGAGTGCTTTTGCTCTCTTTGATGGAAATTTCCCTTTTATTAATCAGTCATTCACACTATTGTCAGACAAGAAAGATCTAGGAGGAAATTTAGTGGCAATACATGGGTGTTTAAAGATTTATTTTTGCCTCCATGGGCAAGTCAGATTTCCTGGGGAAGCTCAAGGAGAAATCTGTCGCAGCACTCTTCCAAACTAGCCAGCCGCAACAAGGGCTTTTACCATCACATACCAACATACTCTTTGTGCTAGCCCCTCTGCTGTCTTCCCCTAGTCTCTCCTCACTCAAGGCACGCTCTCTCTCCCTTCTCTCTGCTTCTTCCTCCTCTCTCTTCCTCGGCTGCTCTCTTCATTGGCTGCCCAACCACTTAACAGAACCAGCCACAGCTTTATCTACATCGGCCAACCCGCCGCCCCTGAAGCAGTTGTCTTTACTTTACAACCCATAGTTGTATATTATCAATGATAATTAACCCAGCTTCATTCCTCTACAGAAATCCATAGGAATATTCAGCCCCTTTAGACGGCTGAGTCACTGTAAAGGAGGTAGTAGTTCATAGATACTGAGTTAGCTCAGACTAATACACATTCAGGTCATGATGAATGAGCCCTTTATGCTTTATGATTTTCAGCTATGAAGCATTGCTGATGAAGATGTGCCTAGCCTTCCCCAATGGCAAAAGTTAACCACAATTTATTAGAAAGAACAGTTTGCAAGGTAGTAGTTTGTTTTAACAGATCTGGGCATCAGTTAATTGAACTGGCATTCATTTCCATTGGCTCATTTTAGGAGACAAAAATATGACTGGCATACTTTCTGAATGCTTGAGAATTACCAGCAGCATCAGCTAAATGTAAGCATTATGTTTAACTGCTGACTGATGTACTGGGGAAGAGCAGGCTTTCTATACGGTGAAATAAGGTACCAGTATATGCTGGTTGTACAGGATTATCTTAGTTCAAAGTGTATGTTACCGGGTGATGTGTGATCCTGCTCACATTAACCATGTCAGAGACACTTATGTTACAACTAACTGAAATGGAGGGACAGAAGTTATGTTATCATTCCAAAATGCTTGTCATAGAGGAACTGATGGCTGTCACAGAAACAGGGAAAGGACCTCTTTGCATTTGCTATTGCTGGTAGGGCTGTAAAGTACACACACCCCATGATCTGCCAAAGTTTAAAGCAGAAACAGGTGACATTACTAAAAGCCAGCCAGATTCCATTAGCTCATGAAAGACTGGAAACTAAATTTCCTCCTGAATATTGTGGTTTCATCCCAGCCAGCAGCTAAGCACCACACAGCTGCTCACTCGCTTCTCCACTCCCATGTGATGGGCAGGAGAACTGGAAAGAGGTAAACCTCATGGGTTGAGATAAGAACATTTTAAAAATCAAAGTAAAATATAATAATAATTATAATAATAATGATGATGATAATTACGATGATGATAATGATTATAATAATAATAATGATAATTATAATGATAATGATAAGTAATAAAAAGCGAGATAAATAAACCCCAGAAAAGACAAGTGATGCACAGTACAACTGGTCACCACCCACTGACCAATGAGTGCCCAGTCCCTGTGAGGCGATGGGCCCCTCCTGGCCAACTGCCCCCAGTTTATATACTGAGCATGACATTCTACGGTATGGAATATCCTTTTGGCTAGTTTGGGTCAGCTGTCCTGGCTATGCTCCCTCTCAGCTCCTTGTGCACCTCCTCAGTGGCAGAGCATGGGAAGCTGAAAAGGTCTTGACATAGGGTAAACATTACTTAGCAACAACTGAAACATCATGTGTTGTTGATATTATTCTCATACTAAATCCAAAGCACAGCACTGTACCAGCTACTAGGAAGAAAATTAACTCTATCCCAGCCAAAACCAGGACACTGAAGTAAAGTGTATTTTGGAGTCTCAAATCAGGATGGTGTATAACAAAGCTCTTCCTTTGGAGGAGCTGAGCTGGAGTGGAGGATCCACTGAAGCAGTGAGAGCAGCTGAATAAAAAACATGAGACAAGCAGCATTTCAATCACTGTATCAAAATACACTGTCTCATTAAAAGAACAATACCAGGCTGAAAAATCAAGGTTGTGTTCATTTATGTTCTTCTTCAGATAGTTCGTGTACTTCTTTTTCTGGATTGTTTTTAAATTTTTAAATATATTTTTTTAATATTAAAAGTAATTTTTTCCTGGATTTTCACATATGTGCCACATATCTGGTTTTCTGGGTCTTATTCCTTATGGTTCCCTTATTTACAAATGCTTTAGTACAGTTAAACTTAAGTACATTCTTGAGTACAGGGGATTCAACAACAATATACTGTGAGAAGTTAACCATCAAATTAAGGGAAAAGACACTATTTCTCTGCAGGTTGTACTTCAAAAGAGAATTGCTGAGAAAAATAAAATTACTTGGAAAGACTGGAAAAACTAAAGCACACAGTCTCTTGAAAAGACTATTTTTAGCAAACTAAAAGTGGAGTTCTGTAGTAGGAGTATAACCTTTCTGAGGCAAAATGTGATATGGAAAGTATTTTCACAATTCTTTGGCAAAACATTTTTTAAGTAGTCTTCAAGCACATTTGTCCGAGGCACATACCAACAAAACATACATAAAGCGACACAGCAAATAACTGCAAATATGCTGTTAAGTTATCAGCTCAGGATTACACAGCTTTTTCCCATGATCTCTTCAACCCTTCCACACTAGTGTCCTCAGCCAGGAGAAAGTGCTTAAATACTTAACTGCACTAACTCTTCCAAGGCAGAAACCTGTTTGAGGATGAGTGTGTTAGAGTAAAACCAGTTCAAAGTTAAAGTAATTAAGGCAGATAAGCAGTTCAAGTAGTCAGAGCCAAACATCCTGTAAACACAGCTGTTACCCTGCAGCCCTTTGGAAAGCAGAGGATAAGTCAGATCAGGCGGTGGGTGTTCCCTGCAGAAATGGAAAGAGATGAAGCAAAGGGAAAAAACATAAAACGAGGAGTACAAGTCAGCTTGCCATATTAAGAAATAAATACTGAAGGAAAGGTGCACCTAAGGCAGTGACTGAGGGCTTAGAATTTCAACCACTGGTTCAGACTGCAAAGCCTGGGATTTACTGCTACTTTATACTGGATTGGAGGAGGGCCCAGTTTTGATGATGAGCCAAAGTGAGTCCTTCTACACTGAGTTCCCACAGTGCTCACTGACTTCGTGTATTGGTGCTGTGACTTTGCAGGGTTACTGCCAGGACTGAATAAAAAAGAGCTGAAACAGGCCATGTAGAAATAGGCTTTCTGCTCACTGGCAAATTGGGATAAGAAAATGGAAACCAAATGGACCAGCAAGGTCCCTGTATATTGACATATGGCTAGTTTGAAAGTCTGACAGAAGCTGGCAGGATTTAAAAAGCTGGTAGATGTTGCTTTTCAGGTCTTAAAAGTGAGAGGGAAATGCATATAGCAGGTTGCTGTGCTAAGCAGTAGACAGTTAAATTGAAAAAATTGGAGAACTGCACTATAAACAGTGAAGAAAAGTTTGTGAATACACAGAAACAGCAACAGATGGCAAAACCTTTCAAGCATCTTGCTTTTCCCAAACACCGACTGTAGAAAAGTACTAAGATTGAAAAGTATGCTAGCAAAAATAGTTTTTTTGCTGTCTTTCACCTTCCAAGCAGATTAATTCTGGTCCTTAATTAATCTTGTTATTCTGTTATCTGAAATTATGGTTTCAGTTTTAACAGTCTGTATTATCACTTACTTTGCAACATTATTTACACATACAGCATTTTGCAGTGAAGAGTCCCCAGCAGTATATAAAGGGACTGATAAGTTAGTGGCCTCCTAAATATTTCAGTAATTCTAGACTGTATTTGAACACCATCAAAATGTTAATGAATTTTATTCTTGCTGCTTGAGAGAGATAGGATTATGGTTAAGACTGAAAAAGTGTAGTGGTACATTTTTAATTCTGGCTGCACAGATTTCTTGTTTGACATTAAGCAATATATAATCCCATAGAGTTGCAATTAACATTTTCAGAAGAGAGGTTTTGCTTTATATGGGTGTCATTTTGATGGTGAACCTACATACATGTCAAACAGATTTATTTTTTCTTCCTTTTCATATAGATAGAAATGAGACAGATTTAGGAATGCAGCTTTCTAAACCTCTCATTTGTTTTACTTCCCTGTCTTTTAGTCACAAGAAAAGACTTAGCAGAACTTTGTTTTACCTTCTGAGAAGCTGTGTATGCTAGTTTTAAAGGAATTTCTGTCCAGTCATAGACTGTTTTTTTAAAAAGTGTTCATATCCATTGAATTACTTATCTATACTTAATTATATTTTTTTCTGCTGAGACTTTGTTACAATTTTAAATGTGCAGTTTTGGTTTAATTTGGTGTTCCATTGCAAATCAGCTACTGGCTTTGCATAGTTTCCATGCAAGTTTTCTTTTACACAGGAAATTCTAACAATGGAATTTGGACAGATGCGTCATACCATACTGCAAAATACAGATGAAACTAAATTGAAAGCATATGAGGGCTTAGCATTGTTAACTAGTTTTTGTTCTTATAACAGACTTGAAGTTGGATGGAGCAGCAGATGTGTAGGTGAAGAAGAGTTAACAGAATTCAAATGAAAAAAATGGGTTCTCGCAGAGGAGAAGAAATAGTAAACTGAGGGGCAAAGCACAGAGACTTGAGCAGAAGATTCCTGTTTATTTGTGCACTCATATTTTGATGGACATCAGAATTAATGTGAAAATCTAAGTTTTCCAAGAGAGAAATATTGCTACTGCTGTTTATGGGTTTTTTTCCACTTTGTTTTGGATAGTGTTGACAATAGTGTTCACCACTTTCTGAGCTGCTATGGTAGCTGCTGAACTTTAATTCAGGGACAATGTTGATACAGAAGAACTTTTGCCATAGCTGCTTCAAGGGCAGGGTTAGATTTTCCAAAACCAGTTTCCAATTGAAAACATAGGGTCAAACGGGCTTTTATTTTTGTCTGGGTTTATATAAGTATTCCAGCATCCACACAGAAATTGCATTACGTTGCAGGCATTTTGGCAAGACAACACAGAGTAACACAGCCCTGAGAACAAGGGTTAGCAAAAGACTTGGGCCTCTACCAGGCACATGTTGCAGCACCAAGTGCTCAGCAGCTGCTCTTGGAGCTGGGGACACTGAACATGAGTTACCTGTGAACATGAAGCAGGGTACGGACAAGGGGAGGAGAACATAACTTGGTCTTGTTCCTCCACGATAAAGGAGAAGACCAGGCTGGGAAAACACTCCTGATTCAGATGGCACTGGCTACTCAGGTGCAGAGCTTTGAGCTTTCTCCTGAGGAAAAAGAGGGTGTCAAAAGCCCAAAACAGAACCCATCTGTCCTGCCACCTTTCCCCCTGCCAACTATGCTTTTGCCTTGTCACAGTGGAGATCTCCTCCTTATATCAACACACTTGTTTCCCATATTCTGTGATCAGCTTATTAACCTACTTAGTCCTTGCCTTTGCATCCCTTCTTGCTTTGTTTTTCTGCGGTACTTGTGAGGAAGGAGGTGGAAAGGTGGCTTTGGGAAGGGAAGAGTGGCCCAGGCAGTGGGGACGTCCTGTTAGGTGGTGTCACTTCTCCCCTACTGTGTAGGGAGGAGATGAAATGGGGCTGGGCAGTAGATGTTGGGGCATCTTGTAAAAAACGAGAAAGCAGACAAATGCGAAGGGATGTGTACCCTGGAAGTAGATAGTTGCTATACCAGGAGAGGAGCCTGGGGAGAAAAATGCACGTGCCATACGTGGTGTCAGACATATCTGCTGTTGTGACTTTCACTTTGACAGTGTCACATCTGTGCTTTCAGTTGCAGCAGGTGCATTCAGGCATATGTTCTAAGTCTGATGCAAAGTGGGTCAGCTGGGATAAAAAAAACTTTAAACTGTTTGTTCAAAGACCACAAGTTATTAAAAAACACAGAGAAAATTCTAAGCAGACAGTGGAGTTAGCTCTTGGATTTTATTTTAACAAAGAGTAAATACAGATAGTTTCTTGAAGTTTTTTCTGCTGAAGAGCAGCGAGCATGAGAACAGCTGGACAGAGTACCCTGATTTGTGGATAAGAGCCCTATTCAAACAGAGCAAAAAAATATGATTCTTTGCAGACTTGGGGAGACCGGCAGTAAAATGCTGCATAAAAGCCTGCCCAGTCACCCCAGGAAAAGGAACTTGGCAGAAACTTTGTTCTCCTTCTATAGAGTATTTGCAAAGACTCTAAACACCCCGTATTAGAGCCATGTGGTGAATTCCAAGTAGGTGAGGTAAAGCATAGGGCTCTGGGGTGAAATGCATTTGTCAGAAGTACTGATCATGCAGTCACCTCACCTGCATTGCCTGCCAGTTCCTCTTGCTCCAGACATTAAGTTTCCTAAGATACTCAGAAAAAGTGAAAATCACCCTGCTACAAAAATATTTTCCTGTCTTAAAATGTGGAATTTTCTTCCAGGCCCTCTGTTGTACACTGGCTTTTGGCCCAGTACAAACAATAATTGCATAGCTCTACAGGCTGCACCCAGTGCCCAAACCCCACTCAAAACAGGAGCTTTATACCCACACAAAGAGAAATTCTCAGTGGGAGAAGATAATACCAAGTACTCTATAGATGCAAAATATTAGTAATGCATTTTCATTATTGTAACAAAGCTCTAACAACAACTGATTATGTTTCAAAATAGCATGTTAATTTTTACACAAAATGCCGAGCTATTTGGTAATTTCAAGTTCTTGGTACCCTACACTTCAACTGTAAGATTTGTCTAAAAATTTACCTGGCACCTCACTGTCAGTGGAGGTCACGTCCCCAGGCAGATGTCTCAGGGATTAGAGGACCCGGGCTGATCATTGTGACCATCCGTAGCATTGTAGGTGCAATAGGAGTCCAAAGACACTGAGATGCCTTGTGTGACCACTGGTGCCTCAAAACAATGCTGTATCTGTAAATGGCCTGGAAATGACCTGGAAGCAAAACCTTTACTTTCTGTGGGCTGGCAGAAAACCACACACATCCTCTATTATTGTATTCACACACACCCCTATTATATTCACACCTTTTAAATGGTGTTACATTGTGATGGTCTCTTGGTTTACATAGGATGTGCATAATATAGTGTCTTTTACATAGGATATTGCTAAACCCCTCTTTTTTTATCCATCTCTTTGCTGTCAGCTCTTGATCTGGAGTCTGCAACATTAGTAGAGTGTGAACCCTAGGTGCCATGGAGATCTGCAGCTTTTTCACTGATGTAGGGAAATAATTTCATTCCATCCTTCTGGAGCAAGTTTGTAACTAGGCAGGAACTTGATGAAGAAGAGGCCATTGTGAAAAAATACAGAGACGAAACCAGCTAGAAATAGGCCGTATAAGCAAGATGTAAAAAAGCTGAAAATATATTTGATCTATGGTATTTCCCTTCTGTCTACAAAGTCCAGCATTGTTTCTCTTTCCTCATTGATTTCTTTCTGGCCTTCTTCAACTAGCCTGTGAATTGTGCTATAATGCTGTTTGCTACTGCTGAAAGAGTAGAGCTGGGAAGCATCCTCCCATGCCTGAAAAGCTGGCAGAGGAATTGTTTCTGGTTCCTTGTTCTCAAAAAAGCACTTCAGGTTTCGCTCGCTCAGCTTGGTGGCATACAGCTGGAAAATCTGCTCAAGTTGCTCCTTCTCCTTCTCCGCATACACCCTCCAGAACATCAGCTGGAGGTGGCTGACTTTTGACTGGCAGCTGACGCAGCAAGTTGTTAGCAGGGAGAGGAGAGCTGTGGTAACTATCACACACCAGCCTAAAATCTGGGAAAACAAAAGAAATGTGTTTCAGGTTAAAAAGGCCCAAGTGAAAATGCTACTTAAATCAAGAATGTCTGAGAGAGCGACCACATTTTGTACAGAGGGCCCTCTTGGGACCCCACTGCAGTGTCTCATCCCAGTTTGCATTTCGTGCCTGGCATTAGTGTTGATGGGGCATCCATACAAGAACCAGCGGGAAGCAGAAGACATGAGGATTGAGGCTTCTCAATAGTGCTTATTTTGGTGTGTCTTTTTCAGGAAGGCAAAAGCTGGCTGATTTTTACAGTGGAAGGTAAAATGCTCAGGAAAATTTGGCTTATACTAGAGTATGGCTGCTTCCCCATCCCATTTTATAAAAATAGCTGAAGTGATGTCTCCAGCATAACAGCAATGGCAGGTTCAGGGATAGATTGTCTCGAATCAGAACTCAAGTCTGATGATAAATCAAATGAATAGAGCTATATAGAAAACAGAGGGGACCTGAAAGCAGGAGTAGTGCCTGCATGATGAGAGTTTATTACTATAACTGTCTGGCATGAAGTGTATTGGATTTGCTCACAGAGTCCTGTCACAAAAAGGGAAAAGTGCATAAAGAGAATAAAATATCCCAATCACTAGATGGTAAATGGTTTTCTGTCTCCTGGAAGTGTTAAATAAAATTACCCAGCAAGAATTAAGGTTAAGACACAATTCTGAATTATGATGAACTACAAACCCCAAAAAAGTAACTTTTGTCTCAGCTCAATCAACCTTTTAAACTGTGACCATTTTTAGATGTGTTTTTTTAGACTTCCTTTTAATGAAAAAAACCTCAAAAAAACACAGACCAAACCAAAACCAACAACTGCATTAATTAGCTAATAGGAATATAAAAGACTTTCTTAAATTTAAGAAGTGTTCCCCAAGTCTTCTACCAGGAGATTCACTGAAATCTGTGCTATTCTTGTGAACTTTTTTAGACTTCAATGAATCAGCCCTTTGTAGTGGAAAATAATTTTTATGCCAAAACTGGTTTTAAATCACCTTCTTGCCCAATCCGGTCAGAATGCTGGGCGGAGAGGGCATGAGAAAGAAGAATTAGCATGCGCATTGGCAGGTCTGTATTGGCACTGGAATAGAGCCCAATTCATCTACACATTGATTAGAAACAGTTGTGTTTTCAGAAAGCTTTGTTTTTTGCTGAAATATGCTTTTCCAGCATAACTCAACCTTCTTTTGTAGCAACTTCAGTGTTTGACAAAATTCTGTTAACATTTTCAAAGAAAGAGCTACTTCTAGGATTAGAGCAAGGGCTGAGGGTGGAAAAACTTACTTGAAATTGTTATTGTGGGATGTTCTCCTCTAAGGAGAGCAGAGGTGTGAACACAATTTTTTCATGCCTAGTGCCACTGGCCTAAGCAATAGTTTTACCTACCTACTCCACTGCAACGTGTAACATCTTCAAAAAAAAAAGCAACAAACAAACTTGTTTTCAAACAGTGGAACAAATCTAGGTTTCAGAGACCCATATGAACTGGAACTGATTTCCCATGCTTTAATGGTGATGATATGGAGAGCTGTAACCTTTCTCATGTGAACTTTTGCACTAATATTAAAAAAATAACCACCAGTAAAAGTCTATATTTAGCTGAGGGAATATAGAAAGTTTCCTCAGGGAAATAGGTGAAACAGAGAAGCTTGACAAGCAATTATTCTTAGGGACTGGTATGGAAGAATAGCTCTGCTATTTCTTTTATGTTTCCAGTCACTTTGTACTGACTGATGATTTCTATGGGTATTTGAGAAACTGCTCTTTTTAGCAGCTTTTCACTTTCTTGGAGAAAGGACCCATGTTTTCTCATGCTATAGACTGAGTCACTGGTCTTTCACTATTTCCCATACATACAACTTAAAGTCTTCAGCACTATTTGTTATTTCCTTCTAAAACTCTCAAGTAAATTGCTTTGTCTGCAGCACAGGCTTTGTCTGCATACCGGTCCTATTTGCATGAGAAAATAAAACCGGCTGTTGGGGAGGAAGTGGTTGCAGATGGGTACAGTTGCCTGACAAAACCTTGCTGGCTCCACTGGGGTTTTTTAATTCCTGCCAATACTCATCTTTCTGTCATTTTCTGTAGACTTCCCCCCCCCCCCCCCCCCCCCTTTGTTTTGACTTTTTGTCTCTATTTACATTACAAGGCAGTGAACAGAACTGTATCACAGCAATACAGTAAGAGGTAATGCAGTCTCAGCTTGTATGTTCTGCTTGTTTTATTTTAGTGTTTCTTCCTTCCTCCAAGCAGGACAAAATCATGTCATCATCCGGCACCATGAACATGAGAAACACAAACAGAAATGTATTATGCAAGCAGTCACAAATCTGTCACTAATCTTATTTTCCAGTATTTTTCTACTATTAGTGACCTAAGATTTCATTACAGTTATCATGGTAGTATAAAATAGGAGAGTGTGGTATGGATTTTGTAATAGGATAGTTCCCTTTAATGGGGTGACATCTTTTAATTCAGCCTCATAAACAATCCATTTTCTCTTTAGAGCAATCTTCATTCAGAAAGAAATCTTTTAAGTTATCTGGTCTTATTGATCCTGCTGTCAGTGCCCCGCCGCCCCCCCGAAGTATGGCACAGCTCAAACTGAACTACAAGATGGATTGATTGTATTTTGCAAGGCTGCATCATGCCAAAACTTTGTTTATGTGAAATCAACAGTTTTATCTTAGCATCTGACATCAGGATCATCCACAGATAAATCACAGTGACAGTACAAACTGCATAATGTTCTTAATTTATTTTTCTTACCTGGGACTGTGCTTGAAGAGTTCGTTTCAGCTCGTCACTCTCTGAAAAGGGCATGGAGCTTTTGTCACAGGCTACCTTGTATAGCTCTTCAAAGCACTTTGCAGATTTGCTGTGGCAAACTGCATTCAAGTAGGCAGGATTTTTCAAGCCACTCATAGCACATTCGTAAAAAGTCCCATTGAGCAAAGCCACAGAAAGCCACATCACTGGGGCTACCAGAGCATTTAAAGTGATTTGTCCAAAGATGTAAAAAAAATGGCAGATATTCCCTCTGGGGAATATTTTTCTGGGATTCACCCAGCAGCCTGTAAAGAGTTTCCAGGTCTTGCTGTTCAAGAAATATCCAATAACTAGCAAAACAAAAGCAGGGGAGAAGAGAAATACCAAACCGTACCTGAAGTTTTCATTGCTGCAGGGGCATCTGAAAGCAACAAGAGAAAACACACGCTCACCTCCCATTGTCAGGAGTGCCATAAAACTGTAACCTATAGCGGTTTTCCGGTTCATAAAGAATTTCAGGATTGTTTGGAAAGCATCCATGTTTCATGCTCACTAAAGAGGTAAAAATCAAGACACGTTTATCTTTGGTCGTAGCAGTCTGTAGTGGTGTAGCAGGGGAGAGCTCTCCAGAGGAAGAACAGCCTGCTGCTAGCCTGCCTGCGTATGCGCGGTCTAGATAACGCCGTGATGTCACTGTCTGGAGAAACATGCTCACAGGGGACCCCTCCACTAGCAGAGCAGATGTTGCACATTTACAGTAACATTCATCAGTAATAGAAGGAAAGCAAGCAGTGCTCTATGTAATCAAATAAGTTTGCTGTCTTGGCAGTCTTATTCTTGGTGGTTGTTTTTCTGACGGTGGATGGAGGTCAGAGTAAAGACACACACTCACCAGTCGCAGGAGTTTTTGAGCTGTGGTTATCAAAGTTGCTGGCAATGTAGTGAAGGACCTAATATAGATGCTAATGGTCCCAGGGGAGTGTGCCGTGACTGAAAGCAGATGAGTGGTAACAACAAAACCACTTTGTATGGGGTTGTAAATGTAGGAACATCAAAGACACAATAAGCAGCTTTCTGTTGTACTTCCCTGAAGTATCACATAGGTCCAGATTTGTGTTTCTGGCTCAAGCTGATCACAGAAGAGGCAAATCTAATTTGATCTCCAGCCTGTCTGCCCCTTCTCCCTATTTTCCTGGGGTAAAGCTAGTCTACAGTATGCTGCATCCTAAAGTTTCATGTCTGGTTTGCACACAACAGATTCAAGCAGCAGAGTTTCATCCTTTTGCAGGTTGCTTTCAAGATGTACCTTGGGGTCACCCCTAGTGTGAGCTGCAGTAGTGCTGCAGGAAATGAATTCTCCTTAATCCTGGACAAAAACCCACTAGTGGACTTTGTGGAGGAGCTGCCAGCAGAACGGGCATCACTTTGCTACTGCAACCTCCTCTGTGGGGTGATTCGAGGTGCCTTGGAAATGGTAAGGAAGTGCACATTTGTTTTCTCCATTCTTTGCTAATATGCAGGAAAGCAAAACCACTTGCTCGGATAAATGAAGGAAATTTAGTAATGTTTAACCTCTCTGTCAGATTAAATGTTTGTATCTAAAGGGCCAGATGGATCCTGGATCCTGGGGTAGAGTAGCACACAGGTTAGCTCACCCCCACACTGTCCCTACTTGGCTCTTCAGTATCTAACTTGGGTGCAAAAGCCAGGTGGGATCAGGGAACCAGCTAACATATAATGTAGAGAGCCAGGGGGGCCTGCTGGACTCCTCAGCTGCTCCTTGAGCCCATCTTACTTTCTTGCATAGGTGTAACCTGTAATAGCCATTCCTGATTCTTGCCAAATACATGAAAATGAGTAATATTCTCAGGTTACCACAGCACCTGCTGAAAGAGCAAACAAAGTGTGGATGGGTATAATGTTAAAGCTAAAGCATCAGAAGTGTATCAGATGGCATTCCGAATTTTGTTCTTAAATTTAAGACTTTTACAAAAAAATAAACAAAGGGCATCATTTGAAATTCACTGAGTTGTAGAGCTTCTGTGGCATTTTCTGGAAGATAATGTTTGGGCTGCTTTATGTTTCTGTCAATATCTAATTTGTCATATATCTTACGCTTCAAGAAAACAGAAGCTGTACAAGTATTATGCATGTACGTCAGTCTCAGAATTATAGTATCTGAGATGGGACTAAATAGCAAAAGTAGTATAAGTATTAGCACATCACCAGGAAATTTTGCGATCACAAAATCATCAAGTACATAATTCAGGTTCTCGGAAGAAAGCAAAGCACTGGAATGAAGGGTAATGTATTATACAAGTTCCAGCGTATATAAACGTCCTCTTTATTAACTTGGTTGGGAAAGATATTTTAAAACAAGCTAGAAATCTGTTTTCTTATGAATCCTGAGAAAGGGGGTCCCCTTGTGGTAAGAGACAGAAAAAGCTCCTTAAACTGGAGGACAGGGGAAAAACTGGGCATTTCTTTGCTTAACTGATCAGACCTGATTCTTTCCAGGTTCACTTAACAGCAGAAGTTACCTTTCTCCAGGACAGGCTGAAGGGTGATGCTGTGACAGAAATAGGAATTAGGTTTTTAAGGAAGGCTGAAGACAGAAAGTACAGAAGAAATAAATGAAATATTGGAAGAAACCTTTCTGAGGGATTTTTTGCACCTTTTGTTTCTGAAGAAGACATGCAGGGTGAAAACGGCTTCGCTGAGCCAGCTGCACCTGTCATACATTTGAAAGGTGAAGAGAGCCAGGCAGCAAACAGGCAGGGCAGAGCAGGGGCAAAGCAATGTTAATTGTCATGACACAGATATCAGTATAAAAGATCAAAATGTCCTGCCCTTCCTTCTCACATAACCATGCTTTTGAGCTCAGTGGAAGATTATCTCAATATTTATTGCACACTGGATGCAAAATATTCATTCCACTGTTTTCAGACACGAGCTGCTTTCAGCTAAATGATCACCTTTTCCCATTTTGTTTGTTGGTAATGTTTCAAAGCATGGCAGCTTTATTTCCCTGGATGTTGTAATTAATTAATCTACTGTGACAGCTGTATGTAGTGTCTCGCTGTCGGGTGCCTGTTTTGATGTGTAATGGTTTGCTGTTCATTGTCCTCCACACTGGACATCCTGCGCCCTTTGAAACCAGAGAGGGATGTGGCTTCACTGATGGCAGGAGCAGGTTTGATTCATTAAGTCTCTTTCAGGCTGCACATGCAGTTTTGCTGGCATGCCTGTTCAGCCCCATATGTACGTACGGCAGGCTGCAGCACTCTGACAACTGCAGCAGTGCTTGTGCTGCTTCAAGCTATAGGCCTTTTCATACTAGTCTTCTCTTCAAGAGCACTGATCTTATGACCAAAATGAAGAAAGCATGATGTATTTAATGTGTAGTCACCGTGGATCTGTACTTGCCTAAGAAAACTTGAATAAAAATTCAGAGATTGCCACACAACTGGTTTGCTGGTTGTTATGTCTGTTCTTATCTGACCTTCACCACTGGTTATTGAATATCTTCCTCTTGGCAGTGCACTTGTTACCATAACATGACTGCGAAGCCGAGAAACAGCAGCCTCGCAGAGACCTGAGTTATAGGAAAGGTTAATGTTGTCCAGTGTAATGCAAGATGTCTGGGTTGGGTAAGGGGGTGGACAAAACCCCAAGTACCCTGTCCACAACGCCAGCTCACCTTCTTCCACCAAAGAGCTTGTTTTAAACTGAAATACAAACCCTCAATTCAGTTCAATGAAGCCTAGAGTTAACCCTGATTTTATTGCTGTGATTTGCACCCTCATCTCCTATTTTTCCCTCAGTCTGTTTACCTTTTAATCCTGCTAATTCAGGGGCACCTCTTACCTTGGGGACAACAGGGTTCATTCCCACCAGAACTGTACAATCCTCACAATAATCTTTCTCCCTTCTTTTGTCTTAACAGGTAGTACAGTGGTGGCATACTGTAACGCGGTACTGTAATGCAGCTTTAAGAGAACAATTTTGTACAGAACAAAAACTATGCTATTCGTTACCCGGCCTTGGGCTCAGCGCAACATGCTGTTACATGCTATCCGTAACAAATGACAACATGTGACAACATGCTACAACAAGTAACAAGTTTCCCTGCCTTTTTTTTTTTTTTTTTTTTTTTTAATCAGGGCTGAAACGTCAGGTGCAATTTGCCTGATTTCACTGCCAGTGCAGGAGCCCTTGGTGGGGTTTTGCTGGTTATTCCCAGCTGGCTGAGATGGAGATGTGGTGATTTTGGCTGACCACAAAAAGGTTTTTTACAAGGCATTGGCCATTTTTGCTCTTTCCAGTAACATCCTACCAATCAAATATTCTCCTTTTATTATTATCTTGAAAGTGAATAACCTATACTGTTTTTGTTTTGTAAGATACAATTATCTTATTTAAAACTCTGTTGCATTAGATGTGCACACAGGTCTGTGTGCATGCACACACCTATGGTAACGTTTTCTGTCGAGGTCTGCACTAGTTAAAAAGCATCAGTCACCACACTGCAGTGACACGAAGGCAGACTCCTGTGTATTCAGGACCTATTAAAGAGTTTCTGCCTGCAGGCATTAGCTAGCAAAGTCAGGGCTGGGTATTTCAACATTTTTAAAGCAAGGACCATTAGCATCATGCTGGGGCCTTTGCAGTCTTGCTGCACTGGCTGTGGCGTGGCCAGGGCTTTCTCCCCTTCCTTTAGCATCAAACATTTGCAGTGATGTTCCATCAAAGTGACGTAGGGCATCAAAGCTGTTTCTTTAGGTTTCAGTATTTCAGAATAAACAGCCTGAGGAAATCTTTACTTCTATTTGGACACAGTAAGTTTTGAAGGATGAGTTTCCACTGTGCAATTGAACATAGAGCAGAAATGCCTGAGTCAGTCAAGGCAGCACAGATTGAGATCAAGCCAAGAGGCAACATAAGACTGCCAGACTAGGCTGGGTGCTAGTTCATACTCATATTCTGCTTGTGCATCTGGTTGTCCAGCAGTCGTTCCTCTTGGCTCAGCTCTGTGCTGGGCAGACATGCTGAATGCACAATGTTTTACTGTTAGCGTTTCTTGTATTTTCTTCCTACACTGGATCACCTCATCCGTTGTATTCTAATATGGAATAAACCAATATTAGCTAGAAAAATGGTAATAAACAACAGAAAAAACAGTGACCCATGCTACGTTACCATTAATTGCTGACATTCGCTACCCTATGCACATACAGTTTTTGCTTGTCTCGCTTGGTAGCATATTCACAGAAGTGTTCCTCAGTGTTTTGTTTTAGTGTAGGCCCTTCTTTTGAAGGTGTCTAATGGAGGACTCACAAGTGTGCTGAAGCTTCTCTCCAAACTTTCTTTCATTATAAATGTAATTACATACAGAAGATATGAGTGTTACATAAAGTGAGGAAAAATCAAAATTCAAACATGACTGCATACAAAACCAATACACATCTGCTTCTGTTCTTGTACATAGATATATATTTTTTCCTTCCCCCAAAAGTCACTTCACCTGTGAAAAACAGACTGCCATCATTTCCAGCAAACTTGAAGGCATGTATTGCAGTCCCATTTGAAGCCTTTGCTCCTTGATTTTAATTAAAAGTGCTGGCTCTGTGTCTTGCCTGGAAAGCTAAGGCAGCTTTGGTAATGAGACCCTAGCAGCTGCAACTGTTTGTGGAAAGTGGCAAAAGCCCACCCAGATACAGCTGAGAGGATTAACACAAAATCTGAGGGTGTTTTCAGCTGCAGCTTCTCTTCAAGAAAAGAAGAGAAGGTACAGCTTGTTCCTGGTAGATTTCAGTCTACCCAGAAGTATTTTACTCTAAGGTAAAGTCTAGCCCCTCTGCGTCAAGGAACATTTTGGCACTGATTGCAGTGGGGCCAGGATATTGTTTCCTTCCCTTTTGCAACATTCCAGAGATTTATCTTTCTCTACGTGTCAATGAACAAATGAGTTCTTCAATATGAAAGGTAAAATGGAATATTTTTAACTGAACCATGCTTTCTGGGGTCACAAATACCAAATTGGATGCTTGTTACTCTATTATCAAGTTTCTTGGAAGGAAAATAGCACTGAGCAAGTCAGTGGCTCTGTGACAAAATGAATGCTTTTTAAAATTCCTTTCTACTTACAGAATTAAATGTTGTTTTCCTTTTATGTGTTATATGTGTCTATGTCATGTTATACATATGTTATATGTGTTATATAATAAGAATGAAGCTTCCGAGCTAGTTATATTCATCTAGTTAAAAAAGGCTTTTCCCTTCCTTCTTCCTTGGAAAATGACTGTAACAAACAATTTCATGGGCTTCCACTCTGTCTGTCTGAATGGTTTCCAGGTTAGAATTTACTGTCTAGAAAGAGAAGATTTCTGGGAGAAATGAAGACAGCCTCGACCAAACAATCTGACTCACCTCTCTAAAAAAAAACTTTTCAGAGAAAACCTGAACTGTCTTGTTCTTCATTCAAAACTGATATCTATCTTTGTTTCTTATAATCAGATGTTCTTTGATGAAAACATGATTATTTGCTAATATGGATTGTGGATTTATAATGTCCTTAAGTATGTAGCTGCGCTGTAAATGTTTGTTAATATAAGCTTCACCTATACTGCCATCCTATGCATAAGCCTAACACAAGACATGAAAATTTAAGTTAAGTTTCCATTCTGGACCAAGTTAAATAGTGAATTGGGTAGGGACATTCAGGTGTAGCTTAGGTACTGATGCCAGGGCCAAACCCCTATATATAATATTATATATTTTTTAAAAAAGCGTAATTATGGATTTTTCAGGAAAAATAGAAAAAATATAAATGGAATGTAAACAGGAAGATTTAATGTTTGTGTGTTTCCCCTGCACCATTCAAATGCCTATAAAAAGCTGTACAATTACAGGAAATAAGCAGTGGAGCTCATTAAGAAGGCCTGCTGCAAAAGGTGATCAAGATCAGGCAGAGGTAAAGAAAATTTACCACCATAATAGTCTTTAGTTTCACTGTTATTAAAGCTGCTGAGCATGTAGTGGTAAAATCGCTGGAATCATTTTGCTCATCTAATCAAACTGATAAGCAGCTGAAGTCATTCTGATGGACTCCTTTGTTATGCACAGATAGCTCCAAAATCCTGATTGCTTCCCAGATTTTAAAAGATACCGTCCTTCCCTTGAGAAACTAATTGACTGAAAGTAAGTATTTTAGTCTAGAGCTTGCTCTAAACTTCACTGAAGAATATGTGGTCAAGTGAGAGCTAATAAACTAAGCTGAATTTCTGGTGAAAACTTCCATTCCTTTTTGTCTTTTTGATACTGCCAGGTACGAAGATTTGTTATTGTCACTCCAGATGCCAAATGCCCTTATGGTGTTTGGTAATAATTTGACATAGTATGTGCTGACATCTTTGTGGATGATGATTATTTTATACATGTGGCCGTTCTCAATGAACAACGACATATGAAAACTCCCATTGTGACAGATTCATTTATTTAAATGTACTTAAGCAAAAGTTATCAAGTATATTTAAAACCAAATCTGCGGAGAGTTACAGTTATCAGCTTTTACACACAATATGCATAGATTTCAGTAAAGCACAGACTAAGATTCTTTTATCAATAGGGTTAAAAGACGGCAGGCGTTGCAAAGGATTTGTTTCATTAAAACCCGGACTCGCTTGCACTTGCTTCATCCACAAACTCTAAAACAGGGAGATTCTGATGTCCTTCCTTGAATCTGACGCTGTTGCCTCTGTTTGTGTTGACATACTTGTGTATCATGCTGTAATACTGCTCTTGTGAATTGAAGGTATACAAGATTGAAATCTTCCTCCAGTCTTCATTGCTGGGAGTCTGGAACGGTGCTGGGTCAGTGGCTTCGAAAAAGCACTTCGTATTTATTTCTGCCAGCTTGGTTGCATGCTCTTTAGCCTTAATCTCCCAGAGCTCCCTTTCCTTTTTTGAGTAAATTTTCCAGAACCTGAGCTGAAGATAGCTAACTGGGGAGTAACAATGGCTGACACATGTTGAAATCAGTGCCACAGTCATGCTGCTGGATACCAGGATCCATCCTATCAGCTTGGAAAAGAGATAGATGCGTTAATGGTGGGTTTCATGGTCATATGTAGGAGTATAGAACTTAATATTGAAGCAGACATGAAAACTGTTAAAGATGTTCTGGAGTGCCTGTTAACAGTCTGCTTGCTCTGGGAAGAGGGGACCACATGTACACAATTCAGCAAGCCTTACAGAGCTTATGAACCCCTGAGCTGATTTTGTTGGATTGAGGATGAATATAAAAAAAAAAAGAAAAAAAAAAAAGAAAGAAAAAAGAAAAAGAGCAGGTGGAGTGAAGTTCTTTCCTCAGTTGTATCCAGCTTTCTTAACTTTAAAGGCAAGATACTGGCCAGCAGTTTCTGCAGTTGTGGTCAGGTTTACGGTACAGAGGGTGCAGAATCACCCTGTCTGCCTCTGGTGCTGCAAGTGAAAAAATGGTGTTTTATCTGCTCTGAGAAAGTAACTGCTCTCCCCGATGTCTGAGTCTGCAAAAAATAGCCAGTTGCCACAGTACACAAGAAAAGTTGGTTCCTGTATGTTTTGTAGGCAGGACACAGATTTGACTATTGAATATTGGAATTTGTTCTTGTTTTATACATGATTTTAACATCCTTAGACAAGTCACAGAGGCCCCACCTAAGGCAAGTGTCCTAGTAGATGCTGGTCCCTCCAGTACCCAGTGGTACATAGCTGGAAGGTCCAGGCAGAGATCTCACAGTACTCCCTTTCACATCTGGCTGATTTTTTTTTCAAGTGGAAAACATTGAGTGCTAAAGAAAAATGAGTTTTTTGGTTCTTAAAGTTTTTGGAAGTAGATCAGATATTAAAAATGATGGTCAGTAACAAAAATGCTCTCATACTTTCTCTGATTTGACTGGTTTGCTTCTTTTAGATTTCACTGCGGTATCAGTAACAGACAGTCTTGATTTTGCTCCTTTCTCTACCCTATCTGAATTAAATGATATAGAGTTTGCCCCATTTCAGTCTTTTTCTTGGAGCAGCAGCATGCTAAATATTTGATGAATCTAAACAGTTGTTTTTGTTTTAATAAGCATTTTTAGTAAAGAGGAAGTACTAAAATCCAAGTGATTATAATCTCATATAAACTTAACTCCCTTAACCAGACTTGATGTTTTCCTGAGAAAAAGTTGGTAAAACCTGATTTTTCTACTGGAATTAAGACAACAACCAAACAAAACTAGAAACAAAACTGGAGTGCTGCCAAAATCTGGGCGTTTCATTTCACTCCAAACAAAAAAAATCCACCCACAAATGCTATTTTTTTGATCATGCAGTTTGTCTTCAGCACAAGAACACTCTAACAAGATGTATACGTATTTTAACTAAAGGGAGCTTCTAGGAAAGATGGGGAGAGACGTTTTAGTAGGGTCTGTAGTGATCCCACAAGGGGGAAGGGTTTTAAACTGAAAGAGGGTAGATTTAGATTAGCTATTAGGAAGAAACTCTTCACTGTGAGGATGGTGAGGCACAGGCACAGGCTGCCCAGAGAAGCTGTGGATGCCCCATCCCTGGAAGTGTTCCAGGCCAGGCTGGATGGGGCTGTGAGCAACCTGGTCTAGTGGAAGGTGTCCCTGGCCACGGCAGGGGGGTTGCAACTAGATGACCTTTAAGGTCCCTTCCAACCCAAACCATTCTGGGATTCAATGATTCTAGTACACCAGTATGAAATTATTGATAGGTTCAAGTGCTGAGATTAATAGTCAAACAAACTGTCCTCATTAGTTTCACTTGCTGGTGCTCTGTTGCAAAGAGACATCAGTGTCCTGTCTATTTGTGACCTCAGCTTCCCCTCAGCTAATGTGTACTTACGGAAGTTTTTGGAATTTAGAGGGATAGAAATGTAAAAAGAGAAGAACTCACTCACTAAGTTAAATGAGAAGAAAACTTCCTGTGGAAAGTCCTGGTCTCTAGGCGGGTTCCCTGCCCAGCTTTGAAAGGGGTTTTGTAAATGGCAGTGCCAAACAATTGCCATGTAAACCCAGAAACTAGCACAAATATACACTTATTACCTTTCTGTTAGTGGTGTTTTTTTTTTTGCTAATTGTATACTTTTGGTGCTTACATAGCACGAAAGGGAGGGGCTGTTGACAGCCCCAGCAGGCACCACCATACACAGAACAGCCAGGGTTGAAGCTCGTAGGGTGAAGAGTGGAGAGGCTTTACCTGAGACTGTGCCTTCAGGCTGAGGACTTCAGTCGATATGTTCTGTGATAATTTCTCATCACAGGGTATTTTGACCAGCAGCTTGTGGCACTCCTGTCCTTTGCCTTTACACATGAAGTTCCTTATCAGGCTGTTCCCACTGGCTGCACACTCGTAGAAGCTAGCTCTGAGCAGGGCCACCGCAATCCAGGTGAGGGGGGCCACCAAGGCTCTGGCTGTCACCATCAGCAGCACGAAGCAGTAGTGGGTGCAGGCTCCCCAGCGGTTGCAGCTGCAGCACTTCTCCGGAGAGCAGCTGCCTGTCAGCAGGCGCCATGTCCTGGTGTTCACCATGTAGCCAAGCAGAAAGAGGATGAAGGCAGGCACTATGAGGAAGACGCAGCCATACAGCATGTTCCCAGAATTGCAAGGACACTTGAACACCACAGACGAGAAGATGTGCTCACTGGCAGCTGTCAGCAGGGACACAGTGCTGTAACCCAGAACAGTCTGGTGGCGGATGCAGAAATCCAGCACCCAGTGTAACTTATCCATTTTCTGTGTCCCCTTACTTTGAGGAGAGCAAAATTTCAGTCAGAAAAGGAATAGAGGAAGACAAGTGTCCTGAAGCTCCCATGACTTAGAGAAGCTCATGGAGCTTTCAGTTTCTGTTGGTGGTGACGTAAAGAGGCATAGAAGCAGCTCTCGGAGGAAACAGAAGAGCACAAGCCCACTGCAGAGTATCAAGGTCATGTGGAGACCACGGTCGAAACTCAGCCCAGTAATCTACATCAAAACAACAATGATCTATCTTTGTTTCTATAAAAATAGATTGTCTGCACATGCATTGCAAGTACTAATGGCTTAAACCTCATCATCATCTTTTCAGTGAGGCAACAGATTCAAAGTGTGAATAAAATTTGAGAAATCTATCCAGGACCATGTACAGTTTTCTATCCTGCCTTATTATTGGCAATACAACATGGCTTGTTCCCTTATGGAAGAAAGTTCAACTATAATAATGTTTTTTCAAGCTAAGAAATTAATCTTTTTAAAGCAGTTAGAGCAAATTAGGCAGTACGCACATAGCAATGGCCCAGCAAGTGGTTTCCACTGAAGCTCCAACTACCAGAGTACCATTTGCCAGGAACCAGACTTTGGACTTCCTTCTCCGTAGTAGGTGGTGGCAGCTTTGTAGCCCCCCCCAAAATCCCACTCGTAAACCAGCAGAAACTAAGCAGATGGCATGAAGTGGAAAAATGATGGAAAAGTATTGCATAATGAAGAAAAAGAAATCTGGAAGGGATTTCTGGGCTTGGAAGACTGGGCTGCATATGAAAACATTTGTTCCCAGAGACCCCAGGTTTCATTCACACTCTGAGGGAGTTCATCCAGGCTCCTAGCTAAGGTTTGTCTTGTCTAAATCCAGATGAGGTGAACTGGCGCTTAGAATTAAGGAAGTTGAAGCTTTGTGTTTGCTGGTAGCCATGTAGCTGAAGATCTCTGAGGCAATGTAGGCAGTGTGGTAGTTCACTGTCATCATATCCTTGGTGACACCCAGATGAGCTGCCAGCCAAGGATGGTGGTCACCGTTGTCTCCTCTGCTGCAGCCGCTTATCTCTGATTTTAGTCAAAATTACCTGCCTCTTGCATGACCTGGGAGCTCACTGGGTGGATCAGCAATATGATTTCATCCTGATCAGATTTGAAATGCTATAATTTACACTGCACTGATTCTTCCTGGGCATTATCACGGCACAGAGGTTAACCACAAAGCCAGAGCCTCACCCCAGGCTCAGGGAAACATTGCCTCCAGCTGGGCCAGCCTGATTTTTGTACTGGCTACTTCAGGCAAGACAGCAAGGTATGATGCTGCTAGACTCCATGCCATACTTGGGGCTGCAGGAACCAAGCACAGTGGAAGCACAGTGGCTTGTCAAAACTCTGTGAGAGCCTAAATTGCTTTCAATGAACTTTGGGGGTCATTTAAACATTCCAAGAAGGGTCCTTGCAGCTCTTTGGTCAGTGAGTAGGTGGCACAGAGATGCCAGAATAGTCAGCGCTGGTGTGGCTGCCCATTGGGCTTGCACCAGACGTTCTGTGCTCAGCACTGAGCTCCTGCTGCTGCTGCAGGCAAAAACATGCCAATAACTTAAATGTTTGCCTTGGTCTGAAGGAGAATTTGCTTTGTTATACAACAAAGTGTATAATAAACAGTGTATAATAAAGACATAAAACCAAAAGGGACATAAAACTAGCGAGAGTAAATCAGACTGAAGGCTGAGTTAGTCTGGTCACCTCTTGGTTACAGCGGATAGCTAAGGAGGAGCACGGGGACAGGGAAAGCAAGCTCAGGAACGCACTCGCACCCTGTGAATCTGCATTTCAGGGATCTCTGCATCTAACATCTCCTGAGGTGTATCTTCTGTAAATTTGTCTGGCTTCAGTTTTAACCCATGCAGATTTTTCAGCATCCAAAATACTGTACAAAATACTTCATTCAAACCTGACACCAGCCCATTCGATGCTCCCAGGTTCTGGAAGTGGAAGAGATAAAACACTGGATCCCTACCTGGTACCTTCATCAACTAATGATCTTGTGCACCTTCATTATAGCCCCCTCTTTTCCAGGCTGAGGAGCTTGTAATGTAGGGCTTTCCTTATCTGATGTATACCTTTGAATATATATATATTTTTTAAATCCATGTCACCACCTGAACCATTCTGTAGGATTCAGGTATCATTTTTCACATGAGGGGAAATGGAGGGTATGCTAGATTTGTAGTGCATTGAAGGTGCAGCTGAATCCTGGTTTGCTACAATGGCATACTGACATGACTTTATTTTCTATTTCCTTGTAATCATTTCTAGAATTTTAACTGCTTTCTGATCATCTGTGAAGCACGGAGTCGATACTTCAGTGAGCTATGTATTATAACAAAAAAACTCTCAGTCCTGAGGGGTAATCCCAGTCGGATCTGAGTCTGTCAGTGTCAGGACTTGATTTCAGTTCAAACACCACTCCCTCTAGGCCGAATTCGATCCGCCATTTTCCTTTCTGGTTGGGCAGTCTACGAAAATGTATCTGCAGCTCTTTAAAGCAGAGGTTAGTTTTAAAATATCCAGAATAACTTTGTTTACTGGCAAATATCGTTACTTTGATTTTCACCTAGAGACTGCTAGAGGCAACGGTTAGTGTACCCTGAAGCCAGAATATACCATGTCTGGAAAAGTCTCAGCGGGTGTGGGGACGGCAGCAGGAACAGCAGCGAGGCCGGGATGGGGGCTGCTCCAGGAGCCACCGCTTTAACGAGGGAGCCTGACCACCTGGAGCAGGTGATGGCCGCACTGGGGAAAGAGTGCCGCCAAGAAGCCCTGCTACTTCTCCTTTGGAGCCCGATTTTAGCAGTGTTTTGTTTATCTGTCATAAAATACGATTTCAGGAACACCCTTCCTGGGAAAGGGAGGTGAGCACTGTGTGAAAAAGGATTAACCCTCGCCTCCACGCAAACATGTTTCCAGTAAATACTGGCAGGCGGAGGTGGGAGAGGGAGGAGAGACCACCCCGGCTGGGAAGCAGCGGAGCAGCAGTGCTGGGAGCCGAGCGGGGCCCTGCCGTGGCCCGGGCGGGCGCGGCCTGCGGGCGGCCCCGGGAGCCGGGCGGGAGCCGGAGGCGGGGCGGGCCAGGGCAGTGCGGGGCCTTGTCCGCCCGGGGCGGCTCATCCCTGCCCGCTGAGCTACCCCTTGGCTCACCCCAGCAGCTGTAAAGCATTGACTGGAGAGTGTTCAGAAAAGTAAGTTTCCTGTTAAACAACCCAGAACTCCCATGTAACGGTCGTTTCTGCACTGATTTGCGCTGATTTTCATGCCTTCCAAGGGGTGTGTGTGAAAGCAATGCCAGGGTGACAAAGATGGACATTTTTAGAACAAAATCATTATTTGAAACATCTTTTCATTTTGAAATATACTTTATTTAAATGAAGGGGTCAGCTGAAAACAAACTGACTCTAATATTTTACCAAGTTTCTCCTTGATGTTTTAATTTCTATCCTTTTATTTGCAGCGGACTGAATCTCAAACGCCGCCTAGGCAGAAAGAGCTGCAGTTGAACTAGTCCTGTGGTTGCCTCAGACGCGTAATGCTGGTCTGAAAAGCGGCGTGTGTCTGTGTGTAGGTCCGGTCAATGGAGGCTCCTCCAGTGCTTACTGAGTAGATCTTGTTTTACTCATGTTAGTAAGGGCTTCCAATAAGTTGCTTATTTTTTTTTCTTTTGCTGAGACATTTGCTATTAGCTCGGAATAGCAAAAAACTGGTTTTGTTTTTACACGAATCATTCCATTTCTAGCTGCTTTGACCAAGGCCCATCCTGTCCCAAATTCCTGTCATGAGTCTTATCAAGAGCAGCTTCCTGTTCACATGATTAATCTAAGATGTTGTGCATCCACGGGTGCGATGGGAAAGAGCACCGTGGCACTGGTTTCCTTCTCATAACAACTGGACTTGCTTCTTCAGGTTAAAGAGTTGTAAGCTGCATTTCTCAGTACTCAGTTCAGAAAGACATGGAAAAGTCTTTCTTATTCTAGGAAAATTCTTGTAATGCCTTTTGTTTCATTGCAGGTGAAATTAATGCTTAACTAGTGGGGGTCTTGTCTGCAAGCAGATCTGCACCTACCCTCCAGGTGGACTGACCTCCCCTGGAGGCCCATTACTTCAGTTTGTGAAACCGGGGAAGTTATTCTGACTTTACGATTGAACCAGTCTTCTTACATGTTTGTGGAGTGTCACACAGCTCAGTGGCACCACATAAATCATTAATAATACTAATACTTGGCAGAGCAGCAGCCTGAGAAGTAGCACGGTGACTGGGCATGCACAGCTTACAAGCATTTGTGTACATTATACTGCTATTTTAAGGCATTACATTTATTAGGAGTTTTTGGCTGAAAACAGATTTTAGTGGGTAGGCAGGATCCAGGGCTGCAAAACCAAGTGTAGCTCTGAAGGAGGCTCTGGTGAGTGAGCTCTGGTACAGACTCACACAAGCCGTTGCACTATTTTCTCTTGCTGTTATTTACTGCTGCTCTTTTAACAGTACAGATCCACTGCAGGTCTCATTTCTGTATGAGGAGCGTCCTATAACCCAGTCCAAGTGTCCTACAGCAACCAGCAGTGTGAGTGCTTTACTGTTCAGCCTACACTAAGCTACAATCAGTATGTGCCATAAAGTAGTCTGCGGAATTCTTAAGTGTTGGCTGTGGATTAAGTGAAAAATCTTTGCTGAGTTTATAAGAAAATATATGGTATTTTCATAGGATTATAAAGGTAGAAATTGTCAGGTTTTATGATGAAATTAAGGAGCCCTAGTGAGGCAGATTATAGAGTTAACTCATTTGTTACCAGGTAAATTACCCTGTGTAGTCAACTAGTCAGTTCCTACAAAACAAAGTTCAGTCTTTTCCATTTACTGTGGAAAATGAAATGCCATAAAATTATTTGCAAATTTAAGCACATTAAACCCAAAATATTTCTATGCTGTTATTATAAATGTTCTGTATTCCACGTGTCCTTGCTTTCTTCAGGTTACACCGTTGCATCTTGCTGTCTTGGAATTGCTGAATGGCTGAGATTTGATTTGGTTTGACTCCTCCTGTGTGTGTGTATGTGTGTGTGTGCGTGGCTGCATGTGCATGTGTGTGGCTTAATGCTGCCTGATCATGTACGCTACAAAATATGCTGCATAATTTTAATTCCATTAATCCTTCTTCTTTTTAAACTTTAACTAGTTCTTCAGCTCATGGTAGTATGGCCCTTTCCCCCATCTCTAGTTTCCCATCCTGGGCTCCTTTGCTGCCCAAATTTTGTTACTTAAAGGATTTTTTTCTAACAGTAAGGCAGTGCAAGAGCTGAGACCCTATCAATTTCAAAGCTGTCCACATGCAGCTGTCTTAGTTATGACAATAAATTCACAGCCTTCTCTGGGCAAAATCAGGGGAGCAAGTTAAGAATGAAAAAAAGAAACCTACTGAATATTCCTGTGAAGGGATGCCTGTCACTTCTTCTGCACTACTTTGTCAAAGGAAATGATGGGTGACTAGGTTTCACTGCAGATTTTCAACCTTTCTCTCACCAAAGAACCTACATGTTATACTAGATATAGCATATAATTCAAATTTATTCTGCATTTCTCTCTGCAGGATAAACATTCATCCTGCTCTTTATTCAGCAATGATGACCACAATGGAGATCTAGTAATGTTCTTAGTCTCCTGTAACTGAGTTTTGTTCTTAGAGAACTTAAAAGTTCCTGGCTTCTGGTCCTCAATCTCATTTGCTCATACAGTTTTTCTAGGCAATCTTACTCCTTGCCTGCAGAAGCTGTTTCAGCGTACCAGAAATGTATGAGCTGTGTCAGGCTATGGTAGCTACGTATGGCTTGTATTAGAGGCTGAACTCTATTACACTCAACAGCACTTGGGTGTGCAGTTTCAGTACTTACCTTTTATATGCAGCTGGTCCTGCTGTCAGCCTGTCCTGCCATTTGGGAGAATCTATGACATTGTAAGGAGCAGAAAGTTTTGTTTTTTTCTTGATAGGAAGACATGATTCAAAAGGAAAGAATGACAGATGGGACACATCCTTGTGAAAGCATTTTCAGTTGCCTATTATTTTGTGTTAGCAGTAAGTTTCCAAGTCTCTGGGTCTACCCTCATTTATTCTGTAATGCTCAAATACTTCACCATCCTTATCATTTTATTTGCAAGGCATTTGCAGCTGTAAGTATTTTGTAGCATTATTGAACATCTTCTGTATTGCTTTACCTTACATAAAGGCAGAGTTATTTAAGCATCCTTCCAGGGACTGTGGTCCTCTGCCCATTTTCCCATTGCTAGCAGTCTGCAGTTGAGTCCACAAGAGGAAACTTCATGAGGCATACAAGACTGTGTTTACCAGTTCACCACTTGTGCTGTCAGAGCCAGCTCCTCCACACAGCTTATTGAAGCAACGTTCTATGGAGCCTTGGGCCCTCTGAGGCAGGGTAAAATATATGACATTTTAAGGCTGATACATTGCATGCTGTTCACCACGCACTGGGGAAATGGGATCTCATCGCTGCCAATGGGTCAGTCACAGGCACCTTAATTACCTGACAAACTTAATAAATGAAAGAATACAATTACTTGATCAAAATTGATTGCTTGAAAAAAAGGGTTATGCCATATAAAAAAAGACAAGCATGAGATAAGTGATTATAGTTCTAATCTATAACTATCAGTTAAGATCTACTATAACTGTTTTAGCATTTTCACTAGGGTATGAAGCAACTTGGCCTTACTTAGCATGTCCTGAGGAGTTCAGCTCCTCATCCTAAAGATAGTCCTGTTCTTTAGGGAGAAAAAGAAATGTATATGCTGATCACCTACTCTTTTGCCACAGGCTGAATTAAACTTACTCTTACAGCGGTGTGACATTATAGGGAATTTTCCTCACCCCATCCTCCTCAAGCTTCCTTTGTTGGCATTTCCTGAAGGCAGATCCACCAGGCCCATCTTTCCTGGCATTCCTAGCTTCCTGTGTTACAACCTTTATGAAGACGAAGTGGAAAACTAGGGATTTAATACTCAGGATTTTAGAATCATTCCAACTCCTTGAAGATTGCCTTTCAGCTGGTGGTAGGTACATAGCTAGGCTGACTGTGTAATGTTTGGAGTGAAAGTACTTACTGGTGTAAAAAGGTATGGTAATATTTTGGGACAGTCACAAATTCATATATCCTTTTGCTATGGATTATTGTTCATGGTAGCATAGCCCTGGGAGTTGGAGAACAGCTTTCCTCTTGATTGTCCCAGCATCAGTCAGGAGTGAAACCAGTAAAGACTTGTGTCCAAAACCACCAGTGACAAAGGGGAAGTCTTACACAATAACACATTTCAAATGCTAAACTGTTTTTCTCTGAGTCAAATGCTGTCTTCTTTTATCAGGCCTGAGGAACCTGTCAGGAAATGTGGCATCTGGGGGAAATGCTACACATGCATTTAGCTGAAGGAATGACTAGATAACACTGGGGTAAAATGGCAAACAGGATAACAGGACTGGGATTTCCTCATAAAGGCATGTGCCTGTGCCACTGCTCATTGCCTACAGCAGGCCTATGGATGAGGAAAAAGCGAGTGCCCCTTGCTGAGGTGGCAATGCCCAGCTGTACTGTTGCAGTGGGATACACTGCATATACCATGGCTCCATATACCATGGAGGACATACATACTGGATCCCATCCTGTCAGATGACTGAATGTGGTACAACTCACGCGTAGTATGCTTGACACATGCCAACCCTTCTGGGTGTACGCTGTGCAGGTGGACACCAGTACACTGCTGCCTGCCCATATGTCAAAGGCTCTTAGAAAAAAAGGAAGCTGGGAGTGGGCTGCCACCACTGTGACAAGTCTCAGAGACCCTGCCAGACGCTCTTCCCCAAGGGTCTCTCATACCCAGAGCAGGCTACCAGCTAGACAAATGGTAGTCACAGCCCATTCCTCATGGCTATCTTTCCTAGGGGACCTCACAGTGCTTTTCCTTTCTATGACTGGTGAATATCGCAGCCCAGATGGATGGGGCTGCATGTTGGGCAGCCCCGAGTTAGGTGCTGAGCTGAAGAGCTCTGAAGTCCAAGAGCACCTCACACCTACAAGTTAAAGCTTACCTGAGAACAGATGAGAAGAACACAGCTTTCACAGCATCACTAAGGCCCAGGGGGACTACTAGGATCTCGTTGTTAGTCTTCAGTATCGTGAGGATTCCCACAGTAACTCTGGTAGCATTGCAGGCATTCTTGTGGAGAGCATGGACATATAAAGGCATGCTGACAGCATCTCTCCTAATTTTCTGCCGTTTAGAACTTGACTGACAACAGATCTGTGGGATTTAACTGCATAATTCCATTACCACAAGAACATTACTACCACAATGCATAGTTTTCATTGTTCTCTTGCTATTTTTATGAACAGGAATTAGAAGTAGAGAGGATATAGCCTTGTATATATGGATTCATGTGTTCCTTAGTATCTCATGACCACTGCAGTCATGTTCAGTTTCACTGAAATCTGAAGATGAAATCTAAATTCTCATGAAATTATTAGTTTTCCTATTAACTTAAATGGCTGCAGCCACTCTAGTGTGGAGTAGCAAACCAAGGCACACGCAAATTTAGTCACCCATCTGTATTACGTTATTATCAGGAGAAAAACTGATGCCAGCTTTGAGGAAGACCCAGTGATAAACCTGTTTTTCAGACTATTTTTCAGAATGCATTTATATATTGTGTAGTTAGGTCCAGTTCTCCTGCCTGTCTCAAGCAGGCAGCAACTATATTCCTTCCTTGAAAGGGTGCTGGGCTCTTTCTTTGAAGTGCTTTGACATTATTTGTTTGAAGGTTGAACTCGTTTAGAAATCAGTCTCTGTACTGATGACAGTATGGACATAACCAGCACTGGATCACACAAGCCTCCCGCTGCAGAGTGCTCCTGGAGTCAACTGCCAAGAAAAGGCAGAAAATAAAATCCTGGCTTCATTAGCTGAGTCTGACTTGCCAGCTTGAAGGTACCCTACTGAATTTTAACAGAGTAGCCAGAGAAAAGGGATTAGACAAAGGTATGTTTGATCCCAACTAAGATTTTTGCAGACCAAATGAATGTAAATGTAATGTCCCAGTGCAGAAATACAGCTGTTTTCCAAATACTATAAGCTTTCAAACACTGAGAAAAAACTTTTCATCTGTGGAAAATACATAGGCCGACAGAAGAATTTGATCTATTTCAGACACATAATCCTTCAGAATAAGCTTTGATCTTACAAGTTTTAAGAAATGAGGTAATGTGCTCCATTCCCTTTGCTTCCTTTATCACAATGATGTATATAACACAGCCAATTTTTAGCTGGACTCGAAAAATCATCAAAAAAATCTAAGAACCAGATTGCACACTCAAACATATACACCGCTACCTGTGGGATGAATTGCCATTCACTTCGTTCAGAATACATTGAACTAACTTTAGACTAATTTAGACTGCAGCTCTGAAATAAAGCATGCGTGACTGAACCTCAGCTATTGAAGAGAAGTTGAGTGAAGTCAGCAGGGGTCTCAGATGAATACAAGAACCCATCCACATACACCCAGTTGTAGGATAACCATCTTTTCCTGTGGCCAGAGATGCAGCAAATTAACATTTTTAGAAACCAGAAAGCAGCAGAACAAGAATGGGAGCAGAGGCATGTGCCTGTCCTGGTTTTGGCTGGTGGTACTTAGTTGCAGACTGGCATTAAATCACAAGTGCCGGAAACACTTCAGTATTGTGACTCCATGTAAATAGGGAGTGAAAGATAATTTCACTACTGGGCACCATACAGTGACATTTCAAAGCCGTTCAGTATACCCAATCCAGATGAAACTAGTGCCAAGTGTCCCTGCCACAGAGCCCACTGAGACTGCTTCTCTCCTGCATTTCAGATAAAGAACACAAAGGTGAGGACAGCATCCTCTCCTGTCAGCAAACATTAAAGAACACCAATCTCCTCCAGCCCTCCCACCAGCCGTTAGGGCTACATGGGTTGATCCCATACCTGCTATTCCTCACCACACTTCCTAGTACAGCAAGGGCAGCTCAGATTTTTCAGTGTATGCTGCCATCTGAGACCTTCAACTGTTTCTTCATTGTGACACAGACACACCCAACAGCCTGAGCTGCTGGTTGCTGATGGCATGCAACCATCTGTTCTTCCATTTGCTTCTGATTCCATTAAAAACGATGATCTTTGATAAGGAATGAGAAGGACAAATGAGAATGGAAGCGAACATTGGAAACAAAACTTATATGACCATTGCAGAGGGACTTTTTAAAGGCTCTGGCCTGGAAAAGAATAAGAAAATGCGCAAGATTCTTTTCGTATCTGAAATACACTCAGCTTACAAAGCATACAATTACGGCTTCATTGCTAGTTGAAGCAAACATTAGTTGCCCTATCTGAATTAGCTACATCTGTGTAAGTGGAGTTCAGAGTGGCCAGTAATGACAGCCATATGCAGGTAACTCATAAATCTTTAACAGAAAGGTATCAGCAGCTGCAAACCAAGCACAGGCAGGAAAAACCTTGGATTCCCGCTTCATGCTGAAATGGGTCTGGTCTCCCATTCAGGAGGACAGAGTGGTACATTTCATTTCCTTTCCCTCCACCACTGCATGTACGCTATTTGTTTGAATGCTGGTTTGCTTTAAAAGCTGCTTTAAGATCTGGTTGTGAACATGGACAGCTCTTGCAACCACGTCTTAACCCTTTGTGTTGCTGTAACGGTGCAGAGGAGTATAGTGTAAATGAGAGCTAAGGTGCACAACCATACCTTACTTCCCAACCTCTGTAATTCTGCAGTTTCATTTGACAGTCACACAAATCCAGTGCTAGAATTCAGATGCCACACTACAAAGCAGACCAAGAAATGCAGGTATTTCTCAAAAGCCTTCTACACTATAGGTTGGCTTTCTATATAGCTGACTGTTCAAAGCAATAGCAAATTGACACAGGGTAAATGTGCATAGACATGAAATAAAGTGAAATATTTGTATTAACTCCACCGTTGACATTACCCTGATAAAGGCTAAAAGCTACAACAGGTCTTTATTTTCCTGAAGGTTCATAGGCTCACAGAGGACATGGAGATACAAGCACAGGTTATTTACTTATAGGGCATAATGACTCTCTGGATTACCCTGGGGCAATTTTATGGCACCAGCTCCCATTGGAGGGATGTGCCAGGCCGTTCAGCTAAACTGCAATGGTACCTGGATTTCTCAGTGTTTCATGGCCAACAGTAGTATCACCTAATATTGAAAAACTAACCAACAGTGTCCTTGAAACTGAACATAACCCAACAGCTATTTCAGTTGTGTTCATGTCATCACAGTACAAAGGCAGAAACAAGGACATTTCCAGTGACACGCAGTCTGCCACAATCTAGTCACACTTTCAGTAGGCACCACTACAAACATGGAGCTATACTGGGTGACGTTCCCCAGGCTCACCTTCCTTCACCTTAAGCAGTTAAGTGGGTGGTTTGAAATAGGTGATTAACAACCCGACATGCCTTTTGCAATTGGAGAAAAAGGAAAGCTATGTCTTGAAAGAGTTTCAAGGTCTTAGGTAGCCCGAGTATCTATCTGAAGGCTCTCTTTCTCCACTGATTATACACAGGATCAGAAATTAACTGGGATCCTAAATCTTTACTTAGACTAAATGCACCAAATGTCACTGGACAAATCCAGGCATTGGAGACTGTAGTAGGGCTTACGTATGTGAATACAGTGCTCTGAAATGGCTCAGCAGCTGGAAGCTGGTGAAAATATTCTGACCTGTTCACTGAAGATGTTTAGACAAAGAAAGCTCATCACATTTCAACATACAGACTCGCAACACAACAGCAGCAACATAGGTAACAGATACCTAAATGGGTATAAGGACGAGGAAACAGGTTTCTGGTTTGAACAAAGTGCTGATGAATATCATTACTGTAATTATCAGGAAAAATATTTTAATCAAAGAAAAACAACTTTTCCACAGAGACAATTACAATGTTTTTATTTAGCAAATGTACTGGAAGAATTGTTTTTCTGTGAAGACATACAGATATGCCCCAATTCCACAAAGCTTCCATTCTCTCAAATAGCTATGATTTTTTGAAATCAGTTTAATGAACAGAAGGGGATATATGTGGAGATGTCAAACTTATTTGTGTCATAAACCACATGATTCCATTTACCACTAATCCCCAAATAATTGACCCGGGGCCACCAAGAGCTTGCAGAACCCTTGCTGGTGCTTTATAGAGAACAGGCTGCTCACACAATTTAACTGTCCTCTGTTTCTAGCCATGTGAACAGAAAAAAAGACATTAAATACTTCCTTAATGCCTCTTTTTTCATACCAGCAATTGCTAAGGTTACCACACAATTGCTTTGGTTTTTCGTTTGTATTTTTACAATTGCATATGGCAGGGCAGTGATCTAGGACATTATTTCTCTACTAAGCTGTGCTTCAAACTATAGAAAACTCCACCTTGTAAAACTGAGACCAGACCCTACAGCATCCATCCTTCTACAGTCTACATTTGACTGAAAGATAAAGGATTATTTTTCCTGAGAATTTTGTTCCTTTATACTTTGAGTTAGCCCCATATTTGCCTTCTGCTACTGCCTACTAGGCACTGTGCCTCTCACTTGGCAAGTACTGACATGACTGCCATTTCGCACTGTGCCAGACTGTAAAGCACGGAAGAGACGACATGATGTAAGGGTCTGCAATAATTATACAGGAGTGTCCCACACTGAAGCTTTCTTTGGTTTGGCAGAGAGAAAGGAAGTGTACTGCTAAGATCTGCCTTGCATACTTGTGTTTGAATGTTCTTTTCTTAAGAGAATGTCCAGAGACATCCATAGCAGCCTGAAATGAAAACTCACTAAATGCAAACCCAGTTCTGTATAAAAAAGAAAGCCCTTAGAAACAAATCTATTAAGAGGGCTCTTCTCACCAAAAATTAATTACAACTTTACATTACTGAACTCTGATGAACAAAGCATAACATTCCCTCAGATGTGAGGCCCAACTCAAAACACAAAGGAGGAGTACTTATTAAGTACTTAGTTTTCCGAGATAATTAATTGCTTGCCCTATTCTTACATCCCTTCTGGTCTGAAACCAAACCTTCCCCAGCTGTTTTTGGAATGTTTCAGAAAAAAGAAGATAAATTTTGGCCCTATTAGGGTTAATGCTTTTGCATAGACATATATGACCATAAACTGGTCGACTAGTAGAGGTCTCCTGCTAACATTGTGACTGAGAACAGGAAGAATACAGCCACAATAATATACAGCTGTCTACTAAAAGTATTGCATACAGACATCTTTGGCCATGCAGTCTCTTTGCCTTCTGGAAATACGTGAGCTGCATTGCTAACATGACAAAAAAAATAGCAATGTTGAGAATTAGAAAGAGGCGGGTATAAGAAGCTGATATTGATGGGGCACTACTTCGAGCAGTTGTCACCATCTGTGCCAGCCCTGATCGGCCTTTGACTGAGACCCCAGTTTTGTGCTTCACATAAGTGATATCTGCGAAATCCAGAAGATCTTTCATTTCCTCATCTTCATCTACAGGCAACTCTTTTTGTGCTTGAGTCTGTGCCTTTTGTCGCACTTTTCTTTCATTTACCTCAATTTGTGCAAAAATGTCAGGAACGGCATCAACAAATTTGTAGCCTTTGGCTACCTTTCTGTTTTTCTTTGCTCTGCCATGCTGCTGCTGCTGCTGCCTCTGTGAGATTGCAAATATCCTGTCAATGGCCTCCTCTGTCTGTCTCTTATCTGAAAACCTCAGCAGGCGCTCAGCAGTCTTCCTAAAGCTAGCTGTGTTGCGTACACGAGACAAAATCTGCTTCTCAAGATGCTGGAAAACAGGCTTAAAATGCTGCAGGTTCCTCTCCACGATCCCTACGTAGTCCTTCACTTCTGGCACTGTGGAGCTTCTAATGGCAGAAGCTCTGTCAAAGACAATTTTTTGGCGGTCCGCAATTACCTGTGCAAAGGCAGAGCGGGACCCATCCTCAATGGGCCACAGGTACACCGTGTAGGCGTGCTCACTGGTGGTAACGAAAACATCCAGCTGCGGAGAATCTCCGCGGACGGTGAAGCTCTGCACGTCAACGGAGGGCCCGATGAAAAGGTAAATGGCCCTTGTGATGGGGTGCCGCAGGAGGGTGGTTACATTCACGTAGTTTGTTCCATTGTACGGGTAGCCCCGGGGATACATCCTTGAGGCGATGGTAGCTTTCTCGCTGTGGCCAGTGTCATCCATCCAGTACATCTTATATATCCCATCACGGTGCCTAATAAAGGCCCCATGGACATCATCAACAACTGTTTCTTCAAAAGGCACATCCACGTTGTGGAAGAAACTGGTCGCTGCCTCCAGGGGGCTGTCATCTTCTAGATGGATTTGGTCCACTAGCAAGAGAAGCTGGGGGTGGAGAAGTATGAGGTTTCTTTGCAGTTTTCTCAGCTTCAGTTTAGGATTATACGCTCCTACTCCTTCTCCCCTGATAAAAACCACCCCGCTTCTCTCCATGGCGGCAACCACTCGTCCCTGACAGTCACCAGCCAAGTCGTGTTTATATTTAAGCCACTTCGAGGAACAGTCTTCTGTAACCTGCCCTTCCCATGGGGAGAAGCAGCTCTTGGCCACGGCAGGGGAAAACATCAACACATTATTAAAAAAAGTATATTTTGGCCCATATAGAGCTTCTGTTATGAAAGGTACGCCGTTGGGAGCAAATGTAAAGGAGTTCTGGTCCGGGTGTTCGTGGCCAGCGTTAAAGTTCCTCCACCCCTTGATCCACTCTTTGTACTTGTTCTTATGAACAATATCATATATTGCACGTCCTCCCAGCTTTCCTGACTTGAAGGAAAGGAAAGGCCTGTTGATTTCAGCTGGCAAAGCACTTCCATAGGTTACCACTCCCCAGTCCTCAAAATAATGCAGCTTAGGAATCCCATAGTCCGGCGGAGGTACAGAGCGCAAACTTGCATCATACCTGCCAAAAAGATCGAGAAAATGGGTTTAAAAATCACTCGACTGATTCCATTATCAGCACCTGTACAAAACTCCAAAACTGATGCAATATTTACAGCAAGGAGCAAGCTATATAAAGCTCACACGTGTGCTTCCTGACTGAACTAATCATACAGTTCTAACAATACTTATCATACAAATCCCTCTACAATATTTTTTGGTGCGCTTTTTATAGAATAATAGCTGAAAGCATCTGCTACGCATTTAAAACCAGTAATCCTTCTGCAGTCAAAAAAGTAAGAGTACCACTAATTTCAAACTATCCACCTTTTCTCTTATATCATAAAGCTACTGACTGCAACATAAATCTCTAAAAAAGGCACATTAGGACCAGGCTGTAGACACGGTCTGTTTTGCACTAGACATCAACATCAGCACCTACTACTAACTTCTTAAGCAAGAGAAGCAGAGTATCGGTTTTGCTAACTGATGATTATAGAAGTCTGGAGTCTCCAAACAGAATTGGCAATTAACTAAAAACTATTAAAAAGGCATTTTGAAGGATAATTTTTTATGATTTATATCACTTAGTGTATGTTAGTTTCCTTCTGCAACTAGGTCGAAGAAAAAATTTGCATGGCTTTCTTATATAAATTGTAAGATGCAAGACATTCAGTTTACAAAGAGGTCTTCATTCCAGAAAAGGTTACAATGCTTATAATTTTTGTTTTATTTGACCTACAGATCTTGAAAGAAAAAAGACCCCAAAACAACCATGGAAAACAAAACCCTAACCTTCTGGCATTTTATTTAAGCAACCAAAATAAACAAAGCCATCATTAAGCCCAGTCGTATTTCTGTTAGATAGTTCCTCATCAGATTTATTCTCTATAGCTAGCCAGGAGCCTCTGTCAAGCCCTAGACCAGGGGTCCTCAAACTACAGCCTGCGGGCTGGATACGGCCCCCCAGGGTCCTCAATCCGGCCCCTGGTATTTACAGACCCCCCGCCCCCCCCCCACCGGGGGTTGGGGGGAAACCAAGCAGCCGCAGATGGCTGCCTGCCACTGCATCCGCGCCAGCCCCCTGGTTAAAAAGCTTGAGGACCTCTGAGCTAGACAATCACAGCTCATGTCCTGCAGAGGGCTTTGGGTAATTCCAACCAGCGCCAGAAGCCTGCTCTGTATCTGGTGGTCCTTGATGGAGATTCCCCTAAAAGCAGACCTTTTCCCTGAGACGGTAATGCAAGTGGACATGTTCATCAGAAGAGCAACACTGCAGCACAGGGAAAAGGCAACTGTTGGAATAGTCAGGTAATTTGATTTTTTTTTCTTTTTTACTCAGGTGCTCTTAAAAAATTTCTTTCTCTTTGACATTGAAAATAATTTCCTAAGTATGAATTCTCAAGATTTCCATGGAGATGCAGGAGTAAAGAATGATGGAATGGGGTTTAGAGAAGAGATTCTGTACGTTGCAAATAACAAGATGAAGGCTGCTTGGAGCCCAATAAACATGCATTCTAATGTGCATATCAAAAACGTAAAACAATATATATTCAATAATACTTTTCTTCTAAGAGAGAGAAACTGAGTGACACCGATTCCTTGAAAATGTACTTGTTCTCTCCTCTGACTGAGGGAATTTATATGGATATCTAAAGCCTCTTGGGTCTTTTCATTTATAACCCCTAGAAGACTGACATACAAGTTAGCAGAGCTATAAATTACATGGAAGATATGGATCCAGTCATCTATCATGATATTTTTCCTAAGCATAACTTGCAAATTAGTGGGCAAAAAGAATAGTAGCCTTACCACTTACATTACTTTAGATTTTAAAAGAAAGTTTATATTATTACTTACAGCTTTTAAAAGAAAAAATTTTCTTTATTATTAAAGAACACAACAGGATTAAAAACCATTCAATGGACCAAATAAACCAAAGAATACAGGCAGGCAAAATTTCTGTTCTTTTGGAACTGCTTGTATTCTGTACAAGCAATAGACAATGGAAACAAAATGCAAAAGTAGATGTAGAGCAAGACCACATGTTCTCTACAGCAACACATACTGTGCATCTATGCTAAGTGAAGAAGTTCTTCTGAGACTAAGGACTCTCTGGGTCACACATGGCCAGCCTAATCTTGGCTTCTACAGTACAAATCTAAGATAATGAATTACCACTAAGAGCAAACAGCTGTCAGGTTCCTTTTGAGCCCACTCATTCCCTTTCATACCAGAGAAATTCAGTGTGGAGAGTGCACCACCTCTGCCCTTTGGATGGTGTTCCTGGGCCCTCCACCACTCTGTTCCTTCTGATCTGCTCTGCCAACCAGTTCCCACTGCCGTTGCGCATGACAAATTTGTCAAGAAACACCAGCTGGCTCTCTGGCCCGTAGAACCAGTTATAGTTGGAATCCGCGATGGCCACAGTTCTCTGAAACCCTTGGGAAAAAGTGCAAAGGAATGTAAGAAAGAACAAATAAACATACAAAGATGTGTTTGTAGAGCATCACGGTGAAACCAAGGGGTACAAACAGAAGCAGCCTTTTCAGATGTTTATAGACCTAGTTGTAAATGAGCCATAAACAGGTTGCACAGGAGCTGTTCCCTTCCGCTGTAGCTAACTTGAATACCCACCTTTCTTCCTCGGCATTGGGCTACAAAGTACTACAAAAAATGTAAGAAGCAACATCCCATCCACTGCCTCTTCTCACTCAAATTTGGCAAAGGTAACTTTCTGTTTACTGCTCTCACTTTTCCTATGTCAATCCAAACTCTCCAAAGCAAGAAACAGAGGTGTCCCAAGGAAAAAAAGAAAACCAGCTTCATCCTGAAACAGCTAGCATGAGTTCACTTTGCTCTTAGGACCCTCTCCACAGTAGATGCCTGCAGTCTCACGTGGAGTCAATGCAATTCCTTATGTGCCTGTGCTGCCATGCCAAAGCTGTGCTCAGCCACTGTTACATACACAGCTAGATCTGGGGTTCTTACAGCCATTAAAGTTATCACGGTCTTTTTAACCAGAAATTTGGACAACATAAGCTCCTAGTTAATTGTCCTGCAAATAACCAACACTGAAATCTTGCAAGGCTTCCTGAAACTCAATCTCTTCTGAAGGCTAGGAGGAGTCAGCAATATTTATTAACTTATAACTGGTTTCGTATTTGTACATCTCCATCTTTTAGTCACAACTAGGACTTCAAATCAGAGATGCTAAAACACACTACAAGACAGCAGAGAGATCCAGCAAGAGAACAGAGATATTAAAAGTCTTCAAAATAGACCCATTGGTGATGTCAGATTAACTCTCACATTGACATAACAAAATGGTTCATGTACCCCTGGACCATAGAAAGAAACCTATCATTTGTGTCAATGACATTTTCTACAAGAAAAATATTTTTATTAAAATGGTATAAAAATCGATTTCACTGTTTTGTGGAAAACTGGTGATCATGTAAAACTTTCCTGCGCTTTACTGATGCTTTTACCCTAGCTTCATCATTTTCTCTTCCTTTTACCTAATCTTCTGGTGTGATAATTTCTGGCAAAGGAAAATATCAATAGGAATCTTGAAGAATATTATTTTTCAAACAGACAACCCCAGAGACAGGTCTGTTTCAAACTCAAAAATCCAGAAATCAAATTCTGAAGCATTGCTTTTTCTCCCAAATGATGTTTCTATCTTTTCACTGATTTTAAAAGCCACAGTTTAATAATGATCTTTAATAAGCAGTGTTAAACAAGGATGTCATTGTTTTGATGGATTACATAGGTGAAATCTGAGGAAAAGGTTATTTTAAAAAACCCAAGTACAGTGTTATTTTAAAAAGGCCTATTTCAAGTACAAAATTTACTGCTGCTTCAAAAGTTAAAAGATTCACCTTCATTCACCCAAAGGACCTACCTGGCAGGACAGTCCTGTACATAAATGCAAAGTGCTGCTTGAGCCAGGGATGGCTGAAGTGATTGATATCAAAGTGCCTTTGGACAAGAAACACGTACTGAAACAGCGATCTGGTTGTGTAGCTGCCATAAGCTACGCCTTCATAGAGGGAGCCATCTGTGACCTCCTGCAGCAGGACTACTGACTTCTCCATGATTGCCAACACTTGCTTGGTCCACAAGTAAGCTTCTTGAAGGTAGCCTGAAAGAAAAAGGTGTTGGGAAATCTAATTACACCACCATGGATCTTAGAGTATGTAATCTGTACTCCCACAATGGTATCCTTTACAGCATGGAATCTGCAATCCAGAGCTCTATAATACAACCTAGTGCTGCAGCATCCCTGTAGTTCTAGGGTGTTAAATAAAACACTGTATTTAAACACAGCAAAGCAAGGTCACATGAGCAGGGAAAATCCTATCAACCACCTTTCGCAGATAATGTGGGATTATGCTTTCCATCTTAAAGGAAAATTTCTTTAATGCATTCTGGATATGCAAAAAGGGAAGAGCCCAGTCAAGACTATTGTATTTCAAATTAAAGCCCTATGAAAACAAATTTAGGTCCCCACTAGAGGGCTCCAATAATGCAAATATTCTAATCAGTCATTTTTCACTGGCTTGATCACCAGCATGGTCAGGAGATCCTCAGAGCTTAAAAATACAAAGAAATTGACGTTTGAGCTGCAGTTAACTGATACTCTAATTCATGCTCTAATTTAAGAGATGCTCTGTTCTACTTACACTTTCGGTTTGTTGTACGACCTGAAGGGTTATCCAAATAGAAGTTAAGTTGGGAAAGTTTTGCATGGTTAATTCCAAATGCAGATTCTTTAATTCCAGAATAAAGGTAACCTTTCAACTAGGATAACTTTCAGCCTCCACATATTACAAGCCCTAAACAGTTGTATTTCTTCTAAAGAAAAGACTTTCAGACATCTTACTATTTTTGTGCACTCTATGAAAATCAAGAACTGGGAAAAGGTTGTGAGAAGACCTTCTCAGGGCTTGTCTGCCTTTAATAAGGAACAAAGACAAGCACAAGAGCCTCAGCACTGCACTTATGTATTGCAGAAGTCAGCGTGTGGATCCCAGCAGAGGAAAGGCTGTGTGCCTTCTCTTACTTTCTTTTGGATTCACTGGCAAGAGAGGCAGGACTAACAAAGAACAACTGCCTCGTGTGTGTATATGGCAGCTTAGTGTCCTCTCAACTCAAAGTGTCTGGACACAGCTTTTACCAGACTTATTTCCAGACTTATTACAGACTTATAGCAGAGCTCAGCTGGCATACATTACACCCCATTACGTGGGAAGCAGTGCCTGCTGAATGAAATGCATGTGCCAGGCTAAGGGAGTATGATCTGCCTTTCAAACCCGTTACTGAGACTGTTTCACTTCATTGCCACAGTTGCAGAGTGACGAGCAATTCAGACATCCTACTAGTCAAGGCTACTCAGTTAACAGAGAGAAAAAAAACTGCAATGTCTAAATTAAACTAACATGATGCTTTTATCTGCTGGCTGAAGAGACAACTATGATGGGGAAAACCTGAGCAAGAGGGGCAGGTGGTGCTACTTACTTCCACTTACTTTACTTACAGCTGTCTTGACACTGCTTCATTACTCTGATGGGATTTGGCAGCACAGCAGTATGTCTGAGAAAAATCCCAAATGCTTCCACTGTTCCCTCTCCTAACAGGCACAATAGCTAACTTTTGACTATTGCACTAGCAAGAATGGTATTTTCCATGGTTCAGCATAGTGCATTTATCATTGTAATGCACGTATGTTCTGTTTATTTAGTGTACATCTATGCTATAACCCTATACTTGTAGTATATTAAAGAATAATATATTAGAATGAAAAAACAGTAACAGACTCAACACTCTGTCTGGCTACACAACAAAACAGAACAAATCTCACCTAAAATTAGCAGTATCTATATCAAGTTAGGCGTTACTGAACTTTCTTTTTTGAATATCTGTTTACCTTAACTACAAAGACTTCAATATATGTGTGTGCCTAGAATTCATTTCAGTTAGTTTCATTTGTCAGTCCTATGACAATGTTTACATGTTTTTAAGCTGGCTATTTTGTCTCTGCATGCTTCAATAGCTGAATTGTGTTTAAAATAATCAGCTGGAATTTAAACCTTTGGGGTGAAAGGTATACACTGGGATACAACACCATTTGCAATTGCTGTGATCTGATACAGGAAGAATAGCATGTTCACTCACTTTCTTCCTCCTGCCCCCTTTTTTTTTTCTCCTTCAGAAAAAGTCTTTTGTCTTGGAATGAAATTTTTTTAAAAAACTTCTTTTTGATTTTAGACCAACAGAAAAGCTTATTTTAAATTTCCATTTTTTAAAAATAAAGTTGCTCTATATTGAAAACAACTGAGTTTTCAGTTAGAAATACACAGTCTGTTCTGACCTATTTTCATTTGAAATATCATTACTATTTTCAAATTGTTCAAATGTTGCTGAATTTCCCCCCCCCCCCCCTTTTTTTTAATTTTTTCCAAAATTCCCACCAACCTTTGGTGAAAGAAATATTGCCCAACTTCGTGATGTTACCATTGTTTGGCACAAAGCATTCCTATGGTCTATACTCTGATGAAAAGCAGAGTCATCTTGCAAACTGCCAGCTTTCTGCACCAACAGAGGTTTGGGGCAGGATGGAATTACAAGGAATTTAGCAAAACCCACTGAATAAACATGGTCCGAGTCTTCCATTTGCAGAAGACAAGATAGCAGGAATGGGAACAGCTTCCACACATACTCTTGCTGCTTTTCAGTATATGCACATCAGTGAATTAGCTTGCTTTGACAAACACTTAACAAAAAGATGCCCCCTCAAACAGAGTAGGTGCCACAGTTTTTTGGCACAATTCTGTGGGCATCTGAAAGCTCCAACGATGTGCAGATGTGCCTTTGCTTGGCAGAGCTGAACAGCTTGGCAACACCATCAGCATCTATAAACTATTTTCCTTAACTTGCAGCAAGTAGTTCCATAGGGCATCACGTTTTCAAAATACTTCTAGCACATATTAAATAATCACTTGATAAAATACTGACGCATTCTTATAAAAGCAGGAGCTGGCTCCATGAGTTCCACCTCTCAGCTGAAGTACCACTGGGCTTTAAAGTCAGGCTATCTCATCTGCTCTCCCTCTGACTCTGTGACTTGCATTCTTGCTTACACTGTGCAGCACTTAGGAGAAGAGGGACAGCCCCCAGTCAGAGCAGCCAAAAGCAAACTGGTAAGGTTATTCACCTGGGAACTGGCAAGGCTGGGTTTAAGACCTGGCGCAAAAAAGGAAATGACACCTGGCACAGACACCTCTTGGATGAAGGCTGTGGGGCACAAGGGCATAGTCCAGAGGGAGAAAGTTAAAGCCCTACTCATCTCGATAGAAAAAGATGCTGGAAAGAAAGGTCCTGAGCTGTGGCCTTTGGGTGGATAAAAGTTACACCTTTGCAGCTCCCTCAGGGAGACAAGTTGTGTATGAAATTCCAGGTTATCCTGTTGTCTAGCACCCAGCTCACAGCGTGGGATGTTTCTGACTACTGACCTTCTCAGTATGTTGCTTAAGGAGACCAAGTGCATCACTCTTTACCGATAATCTATCCTGAAAGACCCTGTCTGTAAATCTGGACTGGACAGACTATACACGAGGGGATTTTTAACTCTTATAAACAGTGAGGTAAGAATTTCAGAATCACTTAGAGAATCGAATTTATATACATGGGTACATATACATATATATTATACTTTGTGCATCTGCTCACAGACTTTTGTTCTTCTCAGTAAACTGAATTTTTCTAAGCAACCAAAGAGCAAACCCCATACTGCTGTACTCTTGGAAGTATTTCCATCTGTTCCTGAGCTTTGCTGCATAAACGGCTGACTGAGTTGATACACTTCAGAAAAACATTGCTATAGTTTAGGACATACCTTGATTCATCAGAACCAGGCTTCCAGCCAGCAGGGCCACACAGTTGGTAGGCTGGTGGTTGTGGAGGTACTGGAAGCCCCATCCACGTCTGTATGATGTTTCGTACATATATCCTGAGGCATTGGCAATGACCTCAAGAAATCTCTCCTGTTGAGTCTTGCTAAGGTAGCTGTACAAGAAGTCATACGCAGTGGCAAAACCAACTAAGGAGTGAGCAAGAGGGACCTCATCCCATGGGGCATCCTTCACTAACCTGTCAATAAAAAATACGCCAATTAATTGAGTTTCACCTACTTATTTTCTCCATTACTGTACTGAGGTGTGTATGTCTTATGCCTCTGAAGTTAGGCAATTCATGCTTAATTTTAACACAGTAGTAAGCTACTTACCAAGTCTCTGAGACCATTTTTTTTCTTTCCTAAGTAGGGACAACATTAAGCTTCAAAGCTCATTAATTTTATTAGATTAAGTTGTTAAACATTAAAACAGTGCTTGCAATATTCTGTGTTTCCCTAAGAGAAACAGATATGCAGAATATTGATTGTACAGAAATGGAATCTATTTATCTGAAGCAATGTTCACATCATTTTTGCAAGAAAGTACTATCTCAGAGTTTACACTCCTCTAAAATCCTGTAACAACTTTCTTCTTTTCTGAAGGAGCCAAATGTTGATAAATTTCTGGTGGCTATGCAACTGAAGTTGTCTTTAAAGAAAGTGTAATAAAACACACTATGTTGCTTCTTCATTTCCCAAATGCATTCAATAGAAGTAGAAATGATTAAATTTACTTTCATGAGTACAGTTCAAATTAACATACTTAATAGCATTAAAAAATAAAATAGAGGCAAAATGATGCCACTAATCAAAATTAATGTCTAGGAACTACCTGCTTGTACCCAATGATTACACTGAACTTAGCAAAATAGTAGATTTGTACCAAGATAATTCATAATGGAGGTGGAGGTATTGTAGAACAAATATTTCTCTTAAATAAAGCATATATTGTGAATCAAAGACTTTAGTTTTGCAGTACTGACAGTACTTTCTGGCCACGGTTCTAAAGAAAAGGAAATGTGAAGGAATATATGATGAAAAAAAGTCTTTGATAAACTGCACAGTCAGTTGCTTTCATGGTTATCTTATTTCCCTTTCTCTGCAATATATTTTTAATTACAGAAATTAATTTTAAATTGTTGAGATGAGAGAATATCCTACTGCAATCAATAGGGATTGTGTTGTGCTCCTGAAGATGTGCACCTTCTAGCTTCAACTATTCTATGACTCTACAAATATAATTTAATCTTAATTTGTGTAAGCAATAGTGTGAACTGATAAGAAAAAATACCAAAAGTGCAAGATTTAAAAAAAATCTTCATTCTGCTATAGGAGCATTTATTTGCATTCAAAATGCATGAATGAACCACGCAGAAATTATGACCAACAGCCTAGGGCACTGCAACTATGGCAGAACACAACACGTACAAGTGAGAAAAACGACGTTTGATTTTTATTTCAGTATATCTAACACTATTGGAAGAACTCAAATGAACTTGGCACATTCATATCTGTAAAGAAGGAAAGCCTCTTTAGCCTTTTTGATTAGCTGAATTTCCAACAGTTTTAAGTGTTCACCTCTCAGCTTCAATCCCATCTTCCACTGAGTGAAGTTATACATTCACTTTTCCTTTTTTTAAATGAAATCTTTAAATACATGAATTTACTCAGCATTGAGCAGCAGGATTTGATCTGGGGTTTTACTGGACTACGTTATTTTATGTACACTATTTTGTTTCTTGGTTAATTGGCAGGCATTGACAAAACCGTGAACAACATTAAGACTGACAGCTATGAGTGTGGTAATAAAAAACTGTTAAAGCATGAGGAAAAAAAATTCTAGAAATTTACTACTTGTCTTCTCCACATCCACATCCACCTGCTATTCTCTGTGATCAATGTCAAGAACATTTCTCTGTTGTTTTTTCCTGGTTCAAACACTAAACTTATTAGTGAAGACTTCCAGCCAGGTATAGTAAAATTTCTTATTATTGTTTTCACTTAATTGTTGTGCAAAAAAATTACAGACCTGTACGCCAAAACATTTACATGTTTTTTGTACATGCTCATTCTTTCTGTATTTCCAATAAACTGGGAGAAAATGTAGCTGAACTGGGCAAGCAACTATTCTGACTCTCCAGATTTATTTATACTGTGTTACTGAGGCACAAAAATTGAAAATCTGAGTTAACTGGTTATTTGTCAACCTCAATTAATTCTCTCCATCTCTATTTCTGCTTTTTCATTTTTCTTTATAATTGAAAAAGCTCTTAAAATGTTTAGTCCTACATATAAAAGTAAAGTTATATTCTATGCTGGTTATATGCAACACCCTGGCACTGTGCTTGGGTATTGGAAATCATTTGACACGTGAACATACCTTTGACCAGCTATATCACGAATCCTAATTTCCAAATTATTTTTGATTTTGCTTTTTACTAAACTTTTTGGACATTCAGAAACCAGAGTTCAAATGTGTACAGGAATTATCCCTTTAAACACCTCTGCCTGGAACAATTACAAAGTAATTGAGGCTAAGCCATACATTAGGGGGGAAGAAAAGAACAATGAAAGAATCTGAGTTAATTGAAAACATTTAATTCAAAGTTCAGTGTCCTTATAACAACATACAAATTGCTAATTAGAATATGCTTAAAGCTATTTAATGATCTTTACCTGGACTTCATCTTAAATGGGATTTGACAGTGGAACTGATGGATTGCAACTTTCATTGTTAAGCTGTATGCTAACTTTATGTTTGGTTTCAAATGCAATGCTGCATCAAATTCTATAGTATAAAAGTGTGTATTAGTCTCTGTGGCACCATTTCTGACAAAATAGAAAGCACTCTTCTACACGGGAAGTGCTAAACGAATAATTTATAACTGCATTTAGGCTGTTGATTTCTTCAGCAAAAAAAAGACAACACCCTTCAGTGTAAAATACGTTATGTTAGGCATCCTAAGCCTACTTACTGGCACGGTTACCCACCTTGGGTTAGACAAAGTAATTCTGTCCTAACTTCCTCCAAATTGCAATTCTGTATAGTAAGGCTCATCTAGAACTTAACAGAGGAGATGCACACAAGTAATACAGAAAATTAAAGATGATGATTTAAAGACCCTCATTTCTAAACATACAAAACCACAGTCAACATCTGTTCTTAAAATTAAGCTCTCCTGAAGTAACAACTCTTTAGCTGATACGAATCAGTGCACCTCCATTAACTGAATTTCACTTGAACCAAGCAATGTACAAACAACAATGTGGAACATGAGTCACAAGAAGAATGGACAACTAGCAAGCATTAAATGCTTTTTGTATCTGAATTATACTCTCATTTTTCAAATGGATCTCCAGTGTCAGATCTGGTAAACAACCTGGCTGATAAACTGTGGGAAAGCATGGTACCACAGGCCTGCACTGAATGTATTACGTGAAAAAAAGAGTTTTCAGGGCTATCAGTTAGCTACTCTGCTCTGAAATATTGAAGAAAAGTTGTGTGTATTTATACAAATAAAGATTGGTAAAAACACGCCAATGCTTTGCACTGGAAAACAGTTATTTTCTACGCCTCTTAGGACAAAAACTTAACATCAGACAGTATGAACCCCAGGTTAGCAATTAACTGTGTCTGGAGACAGCAAGTAACGTTTACCTCAGTGCTGCACTCTTCGGTGTTTTAAAGGTGTAAGATGCTACAGAACAAGAATCCAAAGTAAATAGAAATATCTATAATGGATTCTTTAGTGCAGAGAAACTACTTAGTTGCAAACAAACACTTAGCAAAGGAAACTGTTCCAAAAATTCTAAAACATACTTCAAAGTAACAGCTAAACCATAAATGCATCCCTACAGATAGTACAAAAAAAATATTTTTTTTCCCCACACTTATACAGCTATACATGTATTTGGAAGAAGTACCTATATGGAAACTTGAGGTGGTTTATAAAAGAGCAAAAAGTGCTGAACATGTTTGCTGCCTAATGATCAAACTCCATAAACATCCAAAGCCATATGCATCATTCTGCACAAAGAACTGCTGTCTGGGCAAATGCTGTGAACAGCACTGGACAAATACATGCTTGGAGTGTTCTTTTAAGTTCTCTTCATCTGTGTCATACAAAATATTTTTGTTACTTCATTACAAACATTTTGAGTTTGATATAAATCCTCCATGAAGAAACTGGAGAAATAAAGAGATTGTGGATAAGGCTGGTATTATGGATAAGTAGTATGGTTTTCCTACATGTTGAGAATTTTAGCATGGTGCAATGTGGTCATCCATTTTAGATTTACCACCTTCTACAATGAACAATGAATCCGAAGGTGAGGTTAAGACCCCGTTCTTCAGTCATCAGTTTGTGATGTCAAGAACTATCATGCATGCACTGCATTGTCCAAAGCTAAGAGTGTACCTACCACCTTCACTAAATGTGGTTCTGTGCTCTGAGTAAGTATAGCAATTGTATAGAATTTTGGATGGGAAATAAAAATCAGTATTAACAACAAGAAAAATTGTGGTAAGATTACCACAACTTCTCTATTTCACGACAATATTCCTAATGCTATTAATGTCTCTTCTCTCAGTAGCAATGGTTTTCTGTATTTTCCCCTAATTTCTTTCTATTAATAACTGTTTCCTTATTGTAACCAGAATTATTAGCACTTCCCTAAGAAATACAATAAGGAAAAAAACCACTGTCTGCCCACTTCAAGGCAGGATTCAAGTCAAACTCTCCTGCTTAAGAGAGTTCCCTGATCACGGCCTGTGGGATATTTAGAATCACCTTTCCCTCACTTTGTATCCAGTTCTTAAAACCAAATGGAAATACATAGCAGAGTAACACTCTCTAACCTGACAAACAGAATGCCTTCCCAGGCAGTGTCAGATCTGATTTCTGGCCTCTGTGTCAATAAGTAATATGGCATCGCTGCGCACAAAATGAAGCATTAAGCACATCCTGACACATATATTACACAAGTAATCCACATCCTGAAGTTTAACGCTCCAGCGTTTCCCATGACAAATTACTTACTGCGGAGTAACTCTTGGAGGTTGAGGGCAGATTAAGCTAATGATTGAAGGAAGCATGCTGGCACTCCTCCTCAGTCAGCACTGAGCCTCTCACCCTCACTAGGTAGATGCAAAGTCAGTCAGGGCTCCCTTCTGAAGGCTTACGGGTGAAAATTGGTCCAAGGACAGCCCTCTACTGCATTTCAATGCACTCTACCTTAGACATGGTAGCTAGCTAACAGCATGATTGAGTTTAATGCACATTAAATGTCAAGTGTGGATGCAAACGTGGTGTGTAATGGGGGCAATTGACCTCTTGATCCTGAAATCAACTGTGCAATTGTACAGTCTTCCCAATGCCAATGGCAATGCCCTGGCACTCCACAGACCCTTGTTATTGTTCTCACCCACTTCTGGGGGAAAGAGATACAGCTTTAAACCTCCCGTCAGGCAAAGGAGAGAAGTATTCTTCCATGGCCAGAGGGAGTATACATACCAAGAGGGAGTATTACCTGCCAAGGGGAATAAGACCACCAACATTTGTTTTATAAACTAGACTCAATTTCCAGTATTTTTCTTACAGAAGCCTCCAAAACAAAATATTTTCTTGTGCTCAAATGGAATATTTTCTTCACTAACGGAAGAATAGCTTCCAATTTTTGTTTTGGAAAGAAAAAAGAAAAATCCTTGAAAAAATCTGTTTCATCCAAACCAACCTCTCAGCTTTCACCCTTTTCACGTTTTTCTGGTTGGCTGCCAAAACAAAACCCCCCGTATCTGCACAACCTAAGTGCTCAGTGATCTGCAACAACCAAAATGTTAAGAACAAGAAACGTCCTTGAAAAACTGATGATATATATTTCCAGTGTCTAAGGTAAAACATGGCAAGTTTACCCCTATGTCTTTACCAGTTGTGCTTTAGCAGCAACCACTGACAAGCTTGTGTTCATTGCAGCTTGGTTCACAGGAATACAGGGAAAGGAGTGGTTAAATATAAATGGCCACATTCATTTTATGGAAAAAAAGAGGCAATGTGTAGACAAAGTTTTCAGAAGTGCTAAGAGCTTACTATAAAAGCAGGGCTGTCCTGCTTAGGTGTTAACGAGACAACTAAAACTTTTCTCCTTTGGAAATCTTCATCTACTTTCTATCTTCTGTTCTCTGTTCCTTCACAGGTCTATAATCATCTTTCTGCAGCTTCTAAAGCTTTTTTCAGATCCTCTTCTCTTGTATTTAGCTTTGATCACAAGAGGGTCCTTTTCACACTGGGCTTGCTCTTGGTTATCAATCATGATCCTTCTGTGCTGGCATTAATAAACAAGAACTGAGTCTGTTTTAGTAGTTCTCAGTGCCATATTAAGCAGACACTGAAATTTAATTATGTTATTACTTCAACAGATTACCTCTAGCTCTTGTAGCAAATTTTTATACCAGGCATGCCACAAAGCGAGCTCCCTGTAGCACCACAGAACTTTAGTGCCAATTTATCTCCCAGAGATCCTATCCATGAAAAAAAAAAGTATAACAGAAACTCTTCAGAATCCAGCTAGCCATTGAATTTCAGAGTCATGCACAGCTTCTATTTTTAAATGCTGCATATGAAGAAGATAAAAACAGCATGAGGGTTTGATATTTCACTTACTAAAATAATATATATTCCAGATACCAAATTCATCCTCCTAGCCTTCCTTTTCTTCCTCCTTGTAGGAGACTATCTCAGCATCCCCCAAGCTTCTTTTATACTAACTGCTATGCTGCATTCTTATAAAACCCTCCTAAGTTTTCTTTGAATGTGACTGCCGGTTGATTATTGGGAGTCAAACAGATGTTCTAAATTTGTAGTGTCAGCATGGAGACTTGCTTTATTTCAACCCGGCACATGTGAATTTATTTTAGTTATGCATTTATCTACACATTATATTTTTGTATTTTTACTTTGTAGTCCGTATTGCTCAACACCAAGCGCTATCTGGATACTAACAGCAATAGTCCTATAGCATGCTCCAATACTTTTAACAAACAGGGACTAACAGAAGACTATAGGATTGCTGGTTAATAAGAAATAGCAGAATGGTCACAGATTTGTTACGCTAAAGTCTCCCATTAGCTTCTCCTTACTCGCTGCTATTCCCTTGGAATGTTTGCATGTGCTTGACAGTAATTATCTCCCCTATGAGACCCACAGAGCCAGGCTTACTGTCAAATCCCACACCTTGCTGCACATTGATAACATACTTGTCTTTAAAAATGGTGGGCCAACTATGTGCAAAAAAAAACCCCACAAAAAAACCCCACAGAAATCTCTTGTCTGGCAATTGCAAATGGAGACACGTCTGCTGCTGTAAGAAAGGTGCAGAATTTGTGAACTTCTAAGGCATTTGTTTATAAGGCAGGCTTAGTAAGAAGAAAGCTTTTTACTGCTTTGTCCAAAACACAGAATCTGACTGGACTCTTATTTCTGCACAATGTGTGACTCCAATTACATCACTCTGCTCGGTACGGGAACGGGCCGAGGCAGCATATGGAAAGAATCACGAGTACAGATTTCCTCGGCCAAAACGCACTTCTGGTGGGGAGTGCTCTAGGGGCCAGTCAAGAGATAAAATGCCAGAACACATCTATATCCTCTGTTCTCTGTAAAATAAGATAATACAGCTTAGATATAAGGACAAGCTTTCCCTAAGATTTTAGGCAGCATCTAGATATCAAATCCCAGGAAAACCAAGGAAGTTATTTAACACCAGCTTTGAATCTTTACAGGCAAACCCATTAAAGTTAATATATTTTTACTGAAATATTAATGCACTACATTTCCCTGCTCTTGTAAGTCTCCAAAACATTGTCTGTTCCCATACTATTTTGGCTGATTGTTATAGTTAGCTATTAGCCACTGCCCCTTTGTTTATTTTAAAATGTAAACCTACTCCAGGATGTAGCAATTACAGATGCTCTGTTATGAGCAGCGTGCGTATCAGCATCAGTTGTTATGGCAAACAGCTTGAGGTCTGCTAGCCTACATGAATGGGAACTCACTTAAGGGTGTACTTTATTATGTGATACAAAATTACTATCGTAATAGATGAGAAAAGACAGAAGTGCTTAATTACATGCCCCTTCCACACATGTATCAATTACCAGTAGATTTTATCATATTTGTATCCTGAGTTATTCAACCATATTTGGACTACTGAGAATTCTCATTAATGTAAAGATGAAATTTAAAATGTTAGTCTCCTTAATCTTCTGGCATTCTGGGACAAATAACTAGTGACATTTAAAAATCTATTTATTTTATCAAACTACTGCACACACTACTAAAATAGACTCCTGTTTTCTGGTAAGGCTTAAATTTTATTTAATATCACCACAAAAATGAGAGGAAACTCATCCAACTTTTTTTTTTTTTAAATTCTAGAGCTATTTTAGAGTCAATGCCATGTCAGAAGTAAAAACAAAACAAACCAAAACCAGAATATACTGTCAAAATAATCAGGCTGCTAACAAGGAATCTTTATGACTGCCAGATTTAACTTTCCAACACACACTGATGAATCTGTCAGTGATAAAAAGACATTTTTTGGGCAGTTTACATCGCAGTTGAAGCACCTACATTATGGAGGAAGTCTAGGGAGAGAAAAGTTCCTTTGATTTGCTTATCTTACTGATATGTCTCTGGACAAGCCCTCTCCACTGATGACATAAGGAGTTTTGGCCCATGAGTATTCTAAAATTCAAGGCTCCAAACCTGGACATCATCAAAACTGCTCCTTCTTTTCACTGATCAGAACATGTGTGCTCTCAGATTATTTAATAAGGATAACATTCGTAACATATATCCAGAATGATATTTTTGCCAAAGTCTGAGGGAAACTAAACATGCCTAAATAGCCTGGAGAAATCTTTTTTGGGTTTTTTTTCTCCAATTCCACTACTAAGCATTGTGTAAGACTGTTCTGGCAATGTCATTACATGCCATAACAACCACAACTCTTCTATTTACCATGTTTGTTCTCCTAGTCTTATCCTAAGCGGGGAAGTGTGTGCAGTAACATGTTTTCTGGCACATTTTAGTTGAGTTCCTTAGGAAAACCAGATTGATTTAATCTGTCTGTCTACTCCTTCATGTTCTGAACCTGCTGACCTATTTCAGCAAAGCCGGAGTGGTACAAAGCTCAGAGAGGTTACGTGGTTTTCCTGAAAACCACTGCTGGACAAGGCAGAGATCTGTATTGCTGCCATCACTGATGGAGCCATAGTGTAAACTCCATGTTGACAGCATTCAGCCATAGGTTCTCAGGGGAAAAACAAAAATGGAAACCGGATCCACGTTTCTGTCACAGCTTTTGAAGAGCTGGCCAGTCGGAGGTTATACAAAGAGGAGCTTACCCCAGCCCTATGGCCTGTGTTTCTGATTTCATCCTCCTGTACTTCCCCTACTAAGCACAGTGCACCCACTTCTTTTGCAAAGCAGAGAACCTTGATTAAACCTTCATTGTTTGCTGAATGACATGTCTATATCAGAAGGGAAAGACAGGAAAAGCATGACTTCACTTTCACCAAGGTAACACAAGAAGCTTGCTTAAGAACAGCAGCAGTTTGGGGAGGTAGATATCATCAAAGCCAAATGGAAATAGGGCATCTGCTCGGTTCTGATCGGTATCTGGTCAGATGGGACAAAGGAGAGTATTACAGCAAGGGACAGAGGAACAACAATTAATCCAGGGCAGGAATCACCAGACAGAAGGAACTGAAATGAGGTTATTGAGACAGCGAGTGAGGCACAGGAAACAGAGACAGACACAAGGAAGTTCCACTACTCAGAGTATTACTTGCCCCTCTTTCTTACTCCACTAAAACAGACGGTGATGTTAACTATGTGTTTACACTACCCAAAGCAGGTTGAGAAAGAGTGTTGGAGCTAGCTGGAGTTAGTTGGAGCAGTCCATAGGTCCTATTTGAGATGGTTACATGTCCTTGGAGTCACCTCTGTACAGCTCTAGCCCTCTGCCAGTGCACCAGGAGAAATACAGACTGCTCCTGGAGGTAAGTAAGACTGAAGCTTTGTATTTCTGTGCTTCAGTGGAAGATTTTGGAAATCACCACCATCCCGTTGTGGCAATACTTCTTCCCAGCTCCCACATGCCCCCTCTTCTGTGACATGCAAGCAACTTAAGCCCAGCATGTCCCTTCTCTCCCACCACTTCTCTTGTTCTGGTTCCTGTATTTCGGTGGCATTCACCACTTTAATACTTGGTATAGGGGAACCCCAACACTGTAATGCCTTTTAAAGCATGCCCATCAGGAGGATACAGATCCCAAGTAATGCTAGCTTAAATCCAGCATACTTCCAATGACAATCTGTGGATGGATGCCATTTATAGGACAATACTAGTTGGTCTTAACCCAGAAAAAGTAAGGAATAGTTGGAGCAATGAATACTGTTTGAACAGCTAATGCTTATTTCTGCACTGACTTGAAACCTGACTCGGGCATCTGCTGAGCTGCTGCGACCACTGAGCTGTAAGACAGCAGCTGTGACAGAGGGGAGCGGTGCCCATTGCAGCTCCAGCTCACTGCTTTGGGAAGAAGCCACTGTCCTGGCAAAGCCCATGTTTCCATCCTCTGACCTCCTCACAACGGCAGCAACCCTGGACCACAGGCTGCAAGGTACACCAAGTGGCAGCTGCTCCAGGGGGTAGGGGAAATGCGGCTGCCTGAGAAAAAAAGGGCGATAAATTGCTGGTGGATATGAAATAGGAAGATGAGGAGGAGACTGATCCTGGGGTCCCAATTACTAGACTAACTCCTATGGTGAGAACATTAACTTCTGTCCCCATAGACTGTGGCACGGCAAGGACAGAGTGTGGATGACCACTCACATCCAGCTGAAATGAATCCAGGAGTCATGAAAATGCCAACTACTCAGGCAGTTCCAGTAAAATAATCAGATGGACAACTATCTTTATCATGTCCTACTATGTCTTAAGGAGAGTCCCAAGAACTGTACAGCCAAGTGGAGCTGCAAGTCTGAACTGAAGCTCAGACACATGTTAGAGCAGACTGCAGAAACTCAAGAGTGTAATTTTTACCTGCACCTAATTATACCTTTTCATAGGTCCCCCTTTTTCTGAATTCTTTCTAAGGAAGAATTACCCAAAAGATATGTATGAGTCCAAGGGGAAAAAAAAAGGAATGATTAAAAAATAACACTTTTAGCACTTCTCAACACAAATCAGATGTGAAACCCTGTCTTCTGATTGAGAGTAGTTTTGAATTACATATTTTTTTTTACTTTACAGAAATTAGGGTGGTACACAAAGGATCATACTCCTTCTTTCAGCATTAATTTGAAACAGGGTAAGTCCAGCGAAGGTGAAAAACTGTGTGTCACTGCTGGTCCAGATGACGATAAACGCACTCAGCAAGTTAGTCACTATTAAAGTGAATATTAAAGCAACTGAAATAATTTAAGTGATTCACTCATCCACTCACTCCTCCAACTGCAAGCAGTTTATACTGTAAGGACAACTTTAAAAAAAAAAAAAGACAAAAATCTACCAACTAGGCTGAGCCGCCATCCTCTCCATGTAATCCTTGGCCATGTTGATGGCCTCGATGTTTTCAGGGAAGAGCACACAGAACATCGCCAGAGCCCCAAGGTTGTTGCCATATATTTCATTCCACCGAGCGCTGAACTCCTTCGGGTCCCAGGGAGGAAGGTACTCCAGGGGATTAGACAGCATCGTTTGTACTGCCTCAGTCAGGCGAGCTGCAATGTGCTGGTGTGTGGTGGCAGCCTGGAGACGCAGAGCCTCCATGTCCCCTTTGGAGAAGTAGAGCATGGGGTAGCTGTCATAGTTGGCATTGACAAAAGGAACCATCACGTCCAGGTCCTCCCTGGCACCGCAGGCAAAGGCGAAGCAAACCGCGTGTATGAAAAACACACTTGGGGCTCCCCGTGTGTGAGTCCTCATCGTGGCATCAGATCTCCAAGTCTCAATGGCAGCCAAACCATCTTTGAAATATCCTATGGCAGATGGACGTGAAAGAGAGAGTTAAAAAATGAATCTGTGAGACACTGTAATTCAGGATGTTCTCTAGGAAATATGATTCCATCTAGACCTAAAGAACCCCACATACTGTCCAGGTGGCTTTCAAATCATTTCTATATGAATACTTTGGACAAAATACCTACTGAGCGATTCATCTGAAAGAAAAAAATCTGTACACTTTGAAGAAAAGCCTCTCCCTCCCACATCTTTCCCTCTAGATACAAGGCAAAGGAACACACTGTTGTATGCAAGATTTCAAATAATTGCAGCAGCGCCTAATATGAAGCAGTGCTGACTGTACTGGCAAGTGGAGGAGGGTGGGAGGGGAGGAAGAAGGGGGAGAGCCAAGGAACTTGTGCTGGCGGCAGCCAAGCCTGCGTGCTGCCTTGGCTGATGTTAGCAGCTGGAGAGGGAAGGACGAGGAATGCTGGAGGTTTGCACTGGGGTCATTTTATACTGCGCTTGAGGCCTCCGGTTCTGACACGTCCTCGTTTTCAGAGGAAGGAAAAAAAAAAAAAAAAAGTCAGAAAGAAAAAGAGAAAGAGAAAGCAGCAGAGCCTTAGAGAAACAGCTGAAATACCTTGCCTTCAGGGCATTTAGGGTTTTCGCATCATTATTACTATTATTGTTCTAGGGGGCTCTCCATTTTGCCTGTGGAGATTTACTGCCAGCTACCAAGGATGAACACTGAATTAAAGCATATATTTTCCTACATACACAACTTCTCAAAATATGCTCAAATGGCAAACCTATGCAGAGGTTGAATGCAAGTATTTAAACATAGTAAATTACTTCGTAAAAATTACCAAAGATCTAGCCTGAAGTCTCAGATAAAACATGACCAGGATCCCCCTGAGGAAAGCTAGCGAATTCCTAGAATTCTTCCGAGGGGAAAGGTTACAGAAAGCAGACCCACGGGAGACAGTTTTATGTAAATAACGAACAGTAGTTTTCAATTATTGAAAAGAGAAATAGACAGAAGGAAGGAAAACCTAAAAACAAACATGAAATATTTTTTTCCCATGGAAAACCTGTTTCACAGGGTTCAGTCATTAAACCTGTAAGAAACTGAAGTACAAAGTAACCTTTTATTTCTCCCCACAGCTCCCCACCTATAGATGCCAAAATTTTCTAACAGAAACTTAGGCTGCTAAAACCTTACTTGGAGACCCACATCCTGATTCAACAATGTCATTAATACGTGCATAGACAATGAGCCAACCTCGGTAAGACTGGGTCCTCCATGACTACTGGGTACATAGACTCTCGAGGTACTTGTTTTCAGCTCCTAAACTGAATTTGGGAGCAAGCATCTTTGGCCAAGAAGTACATCTTTGCTTATGCATTCCCGCCTAGGGTAAAAATAATATTGCATCCCGTAGCCGCCTATATTTATATATTACACTGTGTAGCATAATTGCTTTAACAGAGCATAATGAAAAATGACATTTTCATAGTATTTTAATGCATTTTGCAAGTAACTTTTGTCCTTTTTTGGATGTAAACCAGTCATTACAGGACACATTACGCAGATCACAGGATGGTTTATTTGGTAACACTTTTACTATATCTACATAGTCTCTCACCACATACATACATACAAAGAAACATGCACCGCAGTTTACCCAAACATACTCAAGTCTACTCGTATTCTCATCTATAAATAAGGAAACTATACAACAGTATATTTTGAAAGGAAGCAGGTAAAACTCAGCCAAACCAGCACATTATGTTTCAAAAAACGATGTCATTTTTTTAACTGTTGAAAAGAACTGCTTTTTCATAACTAAAAAAAAAGAAAAAAATAGGTTTTTTTAAAGCCTCTATGACCCTTTAGAACTGGGGGAAGAGGAAAGAATAATAATAAAAAAATATTTTAAAAAAACCCCGCAAATATCTAAAAAAGACCACAAAAAAATGCCTGTAACTTTTTCTGTGATGATTGTACATTGAAAGAAGTTTCCTGGCTTACACAATCAGAAAAAAATCCTGGCTAGCAGTAAGGACTTCATGCATTCTTTTCCTTGGTTTGATTTCTCTAAGTACTTCTGCACATCAACGAGAATTAAGCACACAGACACATTTAGGGATTGTTCTAAGAGCTCCCTAAATTAGGGTCTTTCTGACTAGAGATTAGGGATTATACAGTAAGGTTTCCCAGAACTCCTTCTTTGTAAGCCTGGACACACGTTTCCCAGCGTTTCCTCATTATCAGACACCTCCAGTGTTGTTTAAAATTCATAGTCCATATTTTAAGAATTCAATAGTCCCCTTTTTTTTCTCCCCTTATGTGTGTGTGCATTTAATAGACAAGGTAAACCCTTTTTTTACCTTGTACATGAGAAGCAACCACCATTCCACACAGTTTAGATTAACAGCAGCATAACTGGAAAACCGATCTACGGTATATTCACAGGCAGCACATTCAGAGTCAAGGTCTGGAAGAAAGTCAATAGGCAGTGACAAAAGCAGGACTACAAAGTCATTCTTATTTATTCTTGGTTAAATCATACTGACATCCTTCCTGTGATATGAAGAAAACCCATGGCAGCCACAATTCCGTAAGGCCAGTGAGCCCTATCCCATAACTTTGCAGGGCTCAGGCTGGTGTGACTGGTGGATGGGAGGAGGCAGCTGGAAAGGAGTCCACCTTCCTCTCCATGCAAACCTCTGTGGAGGTACCAGCCACACCTATGTGGAGAGGATCACCCAGATGAGGCCTCAGGGTGGCATGACTATAGCTCAAACTGTGCTACAGAAAGCGAGGAGAGAGACAGGTGTTCCACATTTTCTCATCTGTGATGTCCTTCAAAGTAGGACCAGCAAAAGTAGTAACAGAAACAATCACAAAGCTCCACATGGAATAAACATGTGGATATCCTCACCCAGATAGTAAGGAAATACAAATCGGATACAACCATGACAAACCACCCCTGCAGGGAGTTCAATTGGCAGAACTGCCTTCAACCATGCATATCATCGAGTCCTTCACTGACTAGGACCAGACCTGACCACACACTTCACTGCCTTACTGACTCATCCGTGCAACTCCGTCGGGCTAACGGGAATGATCACCGCTCCTCTGTTCAGTAGCTCTTTAGAAACTACACTGATGGATAAGATCTATAAAACCACTTCAAAAATTACCAGGTGGTTGCAAAAGAACCAAAGCACCTTCAGTAGAAGAATATGACCCAAACTGGTGACATTTAGGGATTATTTAGAATTCATTAGAATGGCATAAATGTACCTGGGGTGGGGTGGGGAGGTGGGGTGTGGAAACAAGCCAAAACCACTGAAGCAGAACACAAATGTAACTGTATTGAACTCCATACTTTGAGGTTTCTTTAGTTAACTTACTTGCATACTAAAAGCTAAAGAAACACATAGCACTGTTCAAAGACACACATACGAACCTCAATTATCTGCACAGCTTAGGTCAGGGGTCCTCAAGCTTTTTAACCAGGGGGCCGGCGTGCGGATGCAGTGGCAGGCAGTCATCTGCGGCTGCTTGGTTTCCCCCCAACCCCCGGTGGGTGTGTGTGTGTGTGTCTGTAAATACCGGGGGCCAGATTGAGGACCCTGGCGGCCGTATCTGGCCCACGGGCCATAGTTTGAGAATCCCTGGCTTAGTGAAGCCAGACTTGCACAAACTTGGCCACATAATCTCCAATTTACCAGTTGTGAGTGACCCTGCTACAAGTCTGATATGTGGGGCTCAAAAGAATAGGAGCCTGGGCCTTCTGATTGCTTAAACTGCACACTCAATACTATTTTTTACAGTTAAAAGAATTCCTTACTCTCATATTACACTACATCATTACCAGCCACAACTTCCAAGAAAAACTTTACCCAGCAACTCAACCTTTTCTGAAAATGAGGTGGTTTTATTCAGTTTGGAAACCATGATCTGATAAAGTATGAAAAATTAAAAGGAGTGTGAAGGATGCTTGCCCATGGATGAAAATGCTAATGTGCTTTGAAAAGGTTGTCACTTAGCATTAGACTGAAAGAGCATTTGCCACGATTTCCACTCCATTGCCAGCAGAAACAAACAGTAAAGAACAACAATTACTCTAGAAAAAACACACTAAACCTTAACTATTTCAGTTCTCACCATGTGCATCAATGAGTAGATGTTCAACTGCAGCAAAAAAACCCAGTATCGTAAAACCGATGCCAGTAACTGAACTGGACATTGGTTTATACAAACAAGTTCAAACAAACTTGGTTTGAGACACTATTTAAAAGAGAGGCCCCATTTACTTCTGCCACTGGTGCACAGAAGGGCTGCTCCAGCAGTGAGCGCAGAGTGGGAGAGGGGCAGCAGGACAGGGTGAGGAAAGGACAGCACCATTAGGACCATCAGCTGGCAGCACTATCCTTGAAGCAATCTGACCTTCTTGTGGATCACAAAAAAATAAAACCATGAAGAATCATGGCTTTCTGCAGTATCACTTCTAATAAGCCACTGTGCTTTGTGGATGCTTTTTGTTGGGACAACATTTGCATCACTTCTTAAAAAGCAGACATCACAGGTGTCTCTGCCAGCATCACCAACACCAGCCCATGACTCACCTCTGACATGGGTAACTCATCAACATTTACAGCCACGAACAGAAAAAGTGGGTTTTCTGGTGACTAAAACTTCTATGAACCGGAGGCATCACTACACCAGAGATTACTCAGGTTTCTGAATGAAACAGCCTCCCAGAGCCCAGGGCTGGGACATGAACAAGTCAGACCTGCCCATGTGGTCACACCAGGAGTGACTGTCACAGCGCACTGCTCTTGCCTATGCTCGCCGAGGTCATGGGCCCTCCTACACCTCACCACGTAACCATCGAGGAGGCCACGGGCCCTCTTCTACTTCATGGCGTGACCCGCTGAAGTCACCTCACTGTGTACCCTGGGGAAGGCTAACACTCAAACAGGAACAGGAGTCTCCAGCCAGAAGGTGGTGGACGGAATTACACCCTCAGTGAGAGGTGGGTTTCCTACTCGCATACTGTCTTCTTCTAGATTGCTCAGGAGATGCTGCAGGCAAACTCCTGGCATCTCTACTGTTGACATGCTGGCTTTCCTCTGAATGCCCCTGCAAAGCACGTAGCTGCCTTTAGAGAAGCCCTGACACTCAGCTTGGGTATCCCACCTCTATGCCTGTAAGAAAAAAATTAGTATATTTAAACTACTTTAAAACTCAGAATTACCATTTAAAGACTTATCTCCACAGATTCTACAACTTTTTGTCTTCTTTTGGGCAGCTCCGGTTTTCCACAAAGGCTACAGTTCTCATTATTGCTACCCCAATTACCTCCACAAGTGTTTGGGTAAGAACTGTGTTCAAATATTTAATGGAAAAATCTGTTCCACCATACTGACAAAAAGCAAATCTTCAGGTTCAGCCTACAAACTTTTACAATAGACAATGACCAGTGAATCAGCAAGGACTTAACTTTCACAATTTTTCTGCATCACTTCTTGATAAATTATTGAAAGTGAAAGCAACCTTTTCTACTCAATTATTTTTTTTTTTTGCAATTTTTTTTATTTTGCAAACAGATTTAGAAACGGGAGAGCAAAAGTCCTCTAACTGAATCCAATGACATTTAAGTACTAAAAAACATGGGCTAAGTCTACAAAACCAGAAAGGTGGAAGGGTCAGTAGAAACAAACTCCCATACATATTGCCATTTGGTTCCTACTGACTCACAGAAACATACCTGATACAGCAAAATTAGGTAGCAAATGAGTTGGGATCAAGGAATATATACTTATTTTTGTACTGTAACAATCACAATAAAACTACTGACCAAAGTATAATTCCCACACCAGCAAGCAGTACTGCCAAGTCCCTTCAAAGCTGCAGGGCTGGACAACAGTGCAAGGAACTCCCACGTTTCAAAGTAAGAGCAGTCGGGAGTCCTTCCACCCACCTTTTGGTCAGCGAGATAAAACCACGGACCATCTATCTCTCCAACAAAAATGCTGGGAACCTATAAAAATCACTGCTTACAACTTCAAAAATACCTACTATGACCTTAACCACCAGGGGACATTACTTCATTTCTTCCTCTGATTTTTTCACTACGAGAAATATGCTACATCACAATTATATAATGTCAAAGGTATTTAAAAGCTTAAATACTGAAATCCCAAATATAATTCAGAATCAAAAATACAATAAATCAAGTACAGCTCAGGTACCCAGGTGTTAGTATTGCACTTGTTCTGAAGTGATCTGAAACACCCTGAAAGAAGCGTTGTATCAACTTATATGCCTGAATAACAGCTGTGCTATGAAAATTACAAAGGCAACCAGAAACAAGCAGTTCCTATAGGAATTATCAGCATATGACATCATGTCAGCAGTCAAGATTTAAACTTGCATCTGTCCTTTGATCTATGCACAAAATTCAATGGTTCTATTCAGAGCAGTACACAGCAGTGTGAGACCATCATTCTGGGAGAATGGAGGGTTGCATTCATTCACCACCATGCTACAGACAGGACAGCAACTGCAAAGTATTTTTATAAGTTTACAGTAGGATGCATAAAGTATCTGCGATGGAAGTTTCATCTCTTAATTCCTTTCATTTAAAAGCTTATTTGTCTATTTTACTACTGTAGGTATGAATTAATGGGGCATACACACATGCACATTGAATGCACAGCCTTCTCTCTGCCTCAAGCTAAAACAAGATCCAAATTGTCTGCATGCCCAAACCATAATCCAGGAATTTGGAATTTTATTCTATTTTATAATGTATCCTACTATATAAATGCTTTCTCAATAATTTTTTGGCTGCGCTAACATTACTATCCCTTACTGGGATCTTTTATTCCACACTTCACTGTACAGAGTGAGTAAGGAAGTAATTTTGTATCCAGAATCCTGAAGTTGATCATTCCCAACCAGTACAGGCATGCCTGTCAAGGCATCTACGTTCAGTGAATAAAAATTCAGTCATTTTTACCATCAAAGGCATAAAACTATAAGCTACCGCAGAAGGATTTCCTGTAGAGCACTGGCATTTTATCCTGAGCTGAAGTATTTTACAAGGCCATTTTGATAATTAAAAATACAGTTATTTTTTGCAGAAATGCTTTCAGAGACACCAACACTCACAGAAGACAGTTTGAGAATTTTTCTATAGGCCAAAAGGCTACATTAACTATGTTCATCTGCTCCATTAATGTCCCAGAAGTCAATCAAACCACTCATTCATCCACTCTGTTGTTACAGCACGTAGGGCATTTGTTGGTGCCTAGGACTATGATGGTAACACACACAGCAGAAACACAAAGCACCTGTAGCAATTTGGGTGGTGAAACAGTATTCCTTTGGCAGCTGCTTGGAAGTAAGGGATCTCCCTTGCCCATGCACACAGACCCATTCAGGGGGTCTGCAAGGCTGTGAGCCCTTCGGTGTGGGGTATCGGAAACCACACTTAAGGTTTCCTCAGACAGCAGCCTACAACCGGGAAGCACAACTGTGCCTCACAAGAGCAAGCGAGCAATGGAAGAGAGGATCCGAGGTAACAGAGACCGTGGACTCTGCATGGATCGAGTGGTACAACCACAGCACACAGGAAGGGCCGGGAAATCTTCAGAGTGAGATCGCAATGCCCAGGATGCACAAATAAAGGACTGGGCCGGGGGCTTGGGGGTGCGAATCATATATGCAAAAGGAAGAAGCCAGATTCATTGCTGTCAAAACAGAATTCCTCCTTGTGTCTAATCCAGCACACTCAGTGCTGCATGCCGTGCAGCTGCTGCCCTCACTGCGCAGGAGGTTGATTACAGCACCAGAAATGTCTTGATTGTGAGACCAGTGTTTCTATTTCTGACTTTAATTTCTATCCTCTTTTCCAACTAACACTTCTTTGTTAGCCTTGACCTTTACTCTTCCAAATACTTCTAAATGTTTTAAGTCCCCTGGCTTGTTGTTCTCCTCTACTGTGTATATTTAACAGTTTTAATCTTTCCTGCTTATTGTTTTAATTGTCCTTCATTCAGCTGCCTCCACGACGCTGGAAACAGATGAAGTGTTTCCGTTGGAGTTTTACAAAACCAGTTCTCACTCTCTGTACATCTATCTACAGACTTCAGTAGTTGAAGACACCAAATAAATATTTGTATTTGTAAAGCATTTCCACAGGACGTCGTATTTATAGACAGGAATTCTAAAATGCATCACATCCTTCAGTTGCTATGGGATCAAAACTCATTTTATCTAAGTTTCCATATCCTGTTTATGAATTGGTCTTACATACAAAACTATTAAATTTGTATTCATTATTGTGCTGGTTTTGGCAGGGGTAGAGTTAATTTTCTTCATGGTAGCTAGTATGGGGCTTGTTTTGGACTTGTGCTGGAAACAATGTTGATAATTCAGGGATGTTTTAGCTATTGCCCAGCAGTGCTTGCACAGGGCCAAGGCCTTTTCTGCTCCTCATCCCACCCCACCAGCTAGAGGGCTGGGTGGGCACAAGAAGTTGGGAGGGGACACAGCTGGGACAGCTGACCCACACTGACCAAATTCCATACCATATGATGTCATGCTCAGCAATAAAAGCTGGGGGAGGAAGGAGGAAGAGGGGGGGGGAACATTTAGAGCGATGGCGTTTGTCTTCCCAAGTAACCGTGATGCGTGATGGAGCCCTGCTTTCCTGGGGGTGGCTGAACACCTGCCTGCCCATGGGGAGTGGTGAATGGATGCCTTGTTTTTGTTTTGCTTGCTTGCGTGCGTGGCTTTTGCTTTAGCTATTAAACTGCCTTTATTTCAGCCCATGAGTTTTCTCACTTACTTTTCCAATTCTCTCCCCTGTCCCACCAAGGGGAGTGAGTGAGCAGCTGCGTTGGGCTTCATTTGGTTGGGGTTAAACCACAACAATTATTCATTTTAGTATTGTGACAGCATATAGGAGCATCAGCAAAGTCCAAAGGCACCTATGCTAGTCAATTTATGAACCTACAAAGACTGCAATCTAAGCAATTTAAATCAACACTTGCTTTTATATAATCTACACATAATCTTACAATGTGTGTACACACACCCCAAACGTGTATTCACACAGAAGAACTACTCTTCCTTTTGCTACAGGATAAATGTGTCTGTGTTTGTAGGCCTAAACTGCACCACCCTACCTGGTAGGTACATCTCTCTGCAGATCAATATGCTGTTCATTATTATTGGTACAATTCTGTTGTTACCTCTGTTGCTTTCATCTGTTATCATTATCTGTGGTTTCTATACACATCTAGATATAGCATATAGTTCCTTTTTCTCTCCTGATAGATATAATATATATACACACCCAGGTGCAGCTTATATTTTCAAGGTAAAAACTTGAGAGACAATGAAACGTATTGTCCTGTAGCTCCTTCGGGGTTATTAATGCCCCCACTGCTGCCCAGAATACCCCTGATAAGAAGAGACAAATTTTCATGGACAGAGCCTCCAGCTGCAGATGAAGTTATTGGCTATATTACTCCTGCAAAATTCAGCTACTCAGAGTTGGCATGAGCAATTCGTGTATGTGTCAACACAACCACAAAATTACAGGTTAATTCTGAAATTTAGAATTGTATCATGTTATTCCTGACCTTTGGGTTTGTGCGGGCATAGCTCTTGCAGCAGAACTGAAACCTGACAGACTGCTTTGGCAAAAAAGTGTGATGCACCACAGTTGCAAGGATCTGATTAAAATGCTTTAAAATGATGTGACATCCACAGAAATACTTTCAAACACTTTTGAAAATACTGTAACAACTCTAGGCAGCCATTTGATTAGAAGACTTAAGAGGGTTACCAGGCTTCTAGAAACCATTCAGTATTTATAACATTACTGATAAAAATAAATAAATAAAAAACCCAACACACCCCAAAATGAACATAAACCAGGACAACTTGTGGTGAAAGAACTCTTATGTTAGAATTATATTTATCTGGTACTGAGATACAACACCTGCTTGAGTCAAGTGACCAGGGTCCCTACAACCCATTGCCTGATGTAAACAACGCTATCGCCAATTCCTGCTCTATACTATGTGAGTCTAAGCAAGGGGAAAGACAGAAAGACCAGACAAAGGTAATTCCAGACTGGGTACATAATGGCCGCATTGTGCCTGGGCTTTCACACCTAACTATGTCCCAAGAGCAGGTGACAGCCAGCACCTGATGTGAGAAACTACTTCCAGCTTTCTGTCTGACCTTCGTGTCATTCCCAAAATGACCAGACCCCTCTGGTCAGCAGTCTGTTACCAACGCTACGCTCCTGCTAAACTCCTACTGACAAAGCATTCATAAGAAAGGTCCCAGGTGACATCAGCTTTTTTTCTAGCAGGCTTTAATCCCCTCCTCTGCTCTGTTCCCATCCTGAGCAGATAACTGAGTCCCGCCAAAGCGTAGCACACAAGGCTTTGGGGTTTTTGCTAATGCAGCTTTGTCACACCCTCACCATATCCCAGCTGGGCTTAGCAGGGCTAACAGACATTGGTACAAAGCTTACCCATCTAAACAGAAAAGTAGCTCAAAGGAAGGGCTTTCCACCATATATTGAGTCTATTTATAATAGATAATTGGCTACAGTCACTGGTACCATGGTTTAACAGCTTTAGGGGACTACGCTACTGTAACTAAGCTCTTTTATCTATTCCAGCTGAATGGATGCAGAAAAGAAGGTGTAAACAGCCAGGACAAACTTGCTGCCGAGATATCATACTTACCAATTAAATATAACCTGCTAAGCAAAAGTCATATTTTCATTCACCCAACAAACACTCGGATTACCAAGTTTAAGCCATGAAACAACGGTTACAGAAAGTTGCTTAATTATTTTTTCAATCCTTTCAGAAAAAAAACAAAAAAACCCAACCCCAAACCCAGGGAAAACGGGCTTTATTTCTTGCAAAATGTCCAGGAACAATAGCAGTAGTAACTAAATTTCTTTCTGCTCATTGCTAGACTATGTTGTGGGTGCCAGATGTGCAAGTCTTCACACACAAGCCTAAGAATGTGACTCAGTTTTAGCTAAACGCAATCACTTTTGAGAAGGGACACTTCAGTTTTAGAGATTGTTTACAGCCTCATTTAACATTAGGTATCACTGCTCAGACTGCTGAGTACTGATGGATGCGACCATTTCTCCACCAGCATATATACTATGTTCAGTCACAACCCAAGAGCTGCCTGATGATGGGAATGACTTTCTACCACCACTGATCTAGGCTTTATTTGCATTCAGTTTTGAAAAAAACTTATGTGCTTGTGGTCACTGGACTTGAGGAAAAGAAATGGTACTCACAGACCTTATGAACACAGTGTTTCTAAAGGCATGAGCCTTTATAAAGTACCAAAGTTCACACGTCACTCTAAAACTAGCTTTCAGCTACTCCTTTTTACTTGTAACTGTATGCAACCTATGGAAATCACATCTAAAATTTTGCCAGGTAATTAAACATATTTTCCTCTCCATTGTGGTGGTGACTTTTACGAAATATCTAGTTAAATAATATACACTGTAGTAAAGACCGAAGTTGCTTAGGCAACCAAAATCTATCAACTTGTTTTGTTCAATTTCTGTTCAGACCATTTGTTCAGCTCTTGCCTTTCTTCCTTTGCAACCCATATATTCTATGACTGAAGAATAGGTTTTAGGGGATGTTGTGTACAAATATGCAGTGGAAAAACAGCACCACATGTCTTGTGAGGTCAGTCTCCACAGTAAAGGACACAGGTATGTTTATAAACTATGCTCATCTCTTTCTTTTGCATTAAGTAACGGCCAGTTCTTTCCATGGCAATTCAAAATTATGTGGAGTATCACAATGCTTCAAACAAAACAACAAAAAGGAAGCTCTTATTTCGAATAAGAAAATTACATTTTCTTGAAGTACAAATAGTTCAGTCTCAGTAAAACACGCTGTGATTAGTATATTCTAGTTTCGCATCCTAGCGGAGTTTACAGACAGCCAAGAGAACCCCAACCCAGAACTGCTACTTCGGAGATTTCAAGTAAAAACTTTGCTAATTTAGGTCACTGAAGAAACACACATAAGCAATGACACACAATAAAAGAACTCATAGTTGAAAAAATATTTAGCGCTTCTGTAGAAAAATGCACCCAAGGATCTCCAAGTAGTTACGAAACAAATTAATTAAACTTCTCAACACCCCTGTGAAGCAAGCAAGCACATTTATCTGTTTTATGGGGAAGAAAACAGAGCCATGGAGAGGTGGAGTGACTTGCCCAAGGCTACCCAACAAGAGTCTTTCAGAGTAATAAACAGCATCAGAATTATTGATTCCCACTGCTGCCCTTCAGCTAAATTGTTCCTTTTTTGAAATACTGCAATGAGTTATAATAATTGTTGGCATGATAAACATAATGTGGCAATATTTAGCCGAGGTTTGCTTTGTCTTTGTTCAGACCGTATTAAAAGTCCAGTGTTGTTTAAACTGCAATTGATCTTCTTAGGGCAACCAAAAATCTCCACCTAGTTGAGCAATATTTCCTGTATTTCATTCACAATTTTATCTATTTCTTACATTGCCATTGCTTACATCCGAAGAAGCCACTCCAGCTTGAAAAGTGCTGGAAGTACATCACGGCTTTACACGGTTTCAAGAGGAATGGACAGAAAAGCAGAGAGAGCGGCTACTTTCATTCATACCAACGTGAATGTTAGGAACTGGCATTGGATGCCACCAAGTGCCGATGCACCGATTCCATGCCATAATGGCTAAAGGAGCTGCAGCTTGCCGTCCTGAGAGCTGAGGAGAGCGGACTGCCTGCGTCAACAGCTGTGGTCCCAGGTCACTTAACGACTTTTCCAACAACAAAAAAGCGGCTGGAAGTCGCATCGGGCAGATGGCTCTTTTCCTGCCTCTCAGCTTCCCTAGGTGCAAGACGAGGATGCTACCGCTTACCTTTCACACACGCATGCTTGGGAGGCTTCACCGGGCAGCAAGCGGCTGGGAGGCTCCTGCGGCGATGGTGCTACGGGAGAGCAGGGAGCTGTTAGCCTGGGCGCAGCCTGCACAGAGCCAGCTGTGTCCCCCCGCGCGCACCGCACCGCACCGCGCCGCCGGCGGGGCCCATCCTGCGGGCGGCCCAGCACCCCCGGCGGGGTGCCCTGAACGCACCCCCCACCGCGCCGCCCCGCACCGCCGCGGACAGCCCGGAAAATCCCGTGCCCGGGGGCCGCTGCCCGCGGGACGCCCCCGGCCCCCGCCCCGGGTCGAGCTGGGGGCCCTGCCGCGGGGCGCCCGCCGACGCCCGGTGCCCCCGCTAACGCCGCCGGCAGCGCCCACCGCGGGCCCCGCGCCACGGGGACGGGGGCGCTGGGTCCGACCTCCCCCGCCCCGAATCGGCCGGCAACCGATGCCCCAGCCTGGCGCGGGCGCAGGGGCGCTCCCGGGGCCCGCCCCGCCGCCGGGCCCGCCGCGGGCAGGAGGGGCGGGGGCGGCCGCCCGGCGGAGCGGAGCGAAGCCGAGGGTCGGGACGGCGCGGAGGGGCGCGGAGGGCAGCGCTGCCCGCGCCGCACGGGCACTCACCGCCGGCGGCCCCTGCCCGGCGCGGCCCCGCCGCTCGCAGCCGGAAAGTTTCTCCGCGGCAGCCGCGGGGGACGGCGCGGGGGGGGGGGCGCTTTTCAACTCAGGAAGAAAGTGACTCCCCCCCGCTCCACCTCCCGCCTCCCCGCCCTCCGCCCTCCCTCCTTACCTCTCCCGGCACTCCGCCCCGGCCCGCCGGCCCCTCACGCCATGGCGGCCGCGGGCGCGCTCGGGCCGCCGCGGGGACCGCAGCGCCGGGCGGGGGCGGCGGGGGAGCCCGCCCGGCCCTCACGGCCCCGCCGACGCGGCTGGCGGCCGGCACCGGGGCTGCGCAGCCCCCGGGCGCTGGTTTCGCTTTGCGTGCGCTCGGCTCTTACTCGGTGCCGGCGGCCGCACGGATTTTCCTCCCGGCCCGCTCCTCCCCGTCTCGTACTGCGCAGAAATACCCGAATTCCCCTTCTGGCGGGGGATCCCGTGTCTCCGCGGGGAGCGGGCTGGCCCCGCACCGCGGTGTCGGCAGGTCGGGGTTGTGCACCCAGACGGAGGGCAGCGGCACCGCGGCTCGGGCAAGGGGGGCGGCGGAGGCGGGAGCCGCCAGGGTGACCCGCTCACCCGCAGCATCCACCTCCCGCGCTGCCACCGTGCTGTACGAGAGCAAAGGGCCCCGTCCCAAAGGTCCCTCCAGCCAGCAAAGAGGCAAGAAGCCAATTCCTCAATCTGCCCCTTTCGGTGCGGGGTGACTTACATCAACGTTTCCCGTGTAGAACAAAAACCTGCAACACCGTCACCATTCGAGGGCAGCCTCACAGACGTGTTTTGCAGCCGCACTACTGAAGATACTTAGGAAAGTAATATAAAAATATAAGATGAAATAAACGGTCCTTTGGAACAGTTCTCTTTGCTTTCTCAGCCAGTAGAACAAAGAGAAAGTACGAAGTGAAGAATTCCAAATGTTTGTTGGGTTCTGAAAGCTAAGCGTGTTTTACCATCTTCTGACTACTCAACTGAAATGAAAAGAAAAATGCGTGTGACAGACCAAGATGGTGTCCTACCTGAAGTTTGCCTTTCACAAACCTTATTCTTCATTTTAATAATGTGTTTGCTGATGTTACTGAATCGGTCAGTGGGCTCGAAGTGCTCAGTTCCTCAGCTTTCAAATGTAAAAGCTGTTTTCTGAGGATGGTTTTATACAGGCTTTTCGTGGTTTTCAGTGTGATTTCTTGCTGTTCTATCGAGGTTAATAAACTAGTGAAAACTAGAAGCTATACATTTCCCTTCACCCCTTCACTCCTGTTGTATTTCCCAGCGATACCTATTGACAGCGTGATGAATAGGGATCCGCAAGCTGTTACTGCAAACTCCGAGAGCAATGCCAGAGCCTGGAATGAAGGCTTGCTTTTTTTACCAGTAATGACGTGCCTAAAAGCAGTAAGTGTTTCAGTTTCAGTCATGCAAACACTAAATTAATCATTAGAAGATACGTTTCTAAACACCTATTTGAACGGTATTGTGCTATACTGCATTGATAGTAGAGTTGGAAAATATCAATGTTGTGACATGAATGAGCATGAGAAGAGCTACAGAGTCCCTCAGTCAGGCCTGATGTGGCTAACAGGACAATTCTGCTGGAATTTATAAAATCATTGGGATGCCTAAAGTGATGAGAAGGGAGGTATCTAAGTACTGGTCACGTATCTGCATCATGGTATTTAAATACATTAAGTATCTGACCTCAAGTTAAATGGAATTAGCCCTTACAATTGTGAACAGAATGGTCACCTGCCCAAAAAGGTTTTGAAATCCTGACCTTAGTCTGTGGTTGTATCTATCTATATCGTAGAGAAACTGTGCTGTGCTGCCTTACCCTGGCCTGGGCAAAGCACACTGTGGCTCCCCTACACCCTGGGCGCTTGGGTTTCTGTCTCATAGAGGATAAGCTTGGATGTGCTTGGATCTTGCTCTGCTGTGCAGCTGGACTATGGTGGAGGTACATACATGGAGTGGAGAGCCACAGATCCTCTCTGCCTTATGTCCTCTTGTGTAACATGGGGCTTGCTTTACTTCCCAATAACTCACAGGGTGCTTGTCAGGCTAAAGAAATAAAGAAAATTCATAGGATGATTTAGGGATATCGAAGAGAGGCAAGATCTGTCCATTCTAGATTAATTTCAGCGTTGCCACTGACAATTTTGAAATGAGAATGACCCTAGGTTTAGCAAGCACCATGTATATGGAAAGACTGAAAAAATTAGCCTGAGGATGAGATTGGAGGAAGATGTGATAACAACCTTCAACTAAATAAAAACTGCTCAAAAGGAGATAATAAGATCTTAGCCACATCCTCTGAGAATAGCATGTAAGTTGCAGTAAGAGAAATGTAGGCTAAATAAGAAAAAAAAAGTAATCTATAAGGGTAAACAAAACAGGAATGAACGGCACTTCTGTCCCTGGAGGCTTTTAAAGTACAAGTTGGACATATATTTGACAAGAACAATTCAGGTCTAGAAAGTCTGATGGATCTTGCCTTAAAGCAAGGGGCGGTCCAGATGACCTGTCAAAGTCCTTTGCAGTCCTGTTTTGTGTGATTTTGTTCAAACTGCTGCTTGCACAGGCAAGATTATGGCTCCTCTTTGATCTTCCTGTGCCCTTCACCTCTTTAGCAATGGGTATAACCTCCCTTGCTAAGGCTGAGCTTCTCTCGGTGGTTTGCTAGCCTTGCTGCATGCCAGTGAATTTGTTGCTGCTGACAGCAAGAAGAAAACACTTAAACAATAGAACAGTGTCACTCTGGAGCAGAAATTATGGGTCAGATCCGTCTAATCTCTGAATGTGTCATGAACTTTTGTTCCATACTTGACTGATAAGTACCTCTGATCTAGTCATGTTAGACTCTCTTTATGACTGCAGAGAAAAATAAATACTTTTGGGACAGAATTATTCTGACTTGCTTTATATGTCTTCTTTAAGATGTGGCAAATCCTGTCCCCAAGCTACCTATTCTGAGCACCAATCATAAAGTTGGTTTAAATGACTGACTCAGTAGCATACCATTATACAATTTCCACTCCCTTGGTGCTTCTGTCCCTGAAATCTCTCACTCCCTCTCTGCTCCCAAGTATCAGAATGCTAGATTTGTTCTCTCCTCTTTTTTATTGGAAGGGTCTCACTGAGGTTAATAATTTTTGTAGCTGTCATTTCCTTATATTACATCATGAGACACTGAAACATAGAGCAAACTGACCTTTCAGGTGGCTTTGCTCCAGAATGGATTTAGGAGAGGAGCTAAATTTGCCTTTTGGAGCTAAAGACCATTGACTTGGCCAATTGTGCAGAACATGTTCCATGAAAATTGAAAAGTGTTCAGGTCAGACACTGTTCTACTCATACGTCACATGCTATTTATTTTTTCTTGGCTTTTATGGCAAGCAACATTACCAGGAACATGAAATGTCTGGTGTCTGTGTGACTGAGCCAAACGTATGTGGGAAATGTGCCCTTTTACAACAATGGCAATTTTTGTAGGTCACACACATAGAAGTCACTGCCTTAGACACCGAAGTATACAGTGCACGTCTTGAAAATGTCTCTGGCATCTGAGACTGTGAGCAACCAGCTCTTGGTAACATCTTGGTAACATCTATCCTTTTTTCCACCTTATAGTAAATGAAGTTAGAGAAGCGAAAACTTCCGAGAAGACCCTGTGGTTGTCTGGCTTGCAGGGAAGGGAAAGGCGCTTTATTTTCCTGCTGCATTGAGGAGCTGGGTCATGGGGACATGAAGAGGGAGCGAGCCCCCATCGCTGTGCAAGGGCAGGGAGAAAGGAAGGCAGCAGGGCGGTAGGCCAGTGATGTAGAACTTATCCTTTCTGGAGGAGACACCAAGTATCTGCTGATGTTTCATACATTTTAAAGCTTTTGGTTCTCACTTAGTTGTGAAAATGGGGGGACGTTTCCTTTTTCTTTCTTTGTGACTGAAGAAGTTAGGCTAAAGAGGGAAGCTGTATGTCATTCAGTCTGTTCCACATACACAGCCTTGGCCATTCTTTTCTTTCTTCCTGCCCAGCCTATGCAATAGCTTTTTTTTTTTCCTTTTTTCTTCTGTGTGTTTGTTTTGTTGTTTTTTTTAAGGTACCTCCCTAGCACTGAAGTCCTGTTCTCTGTGTGATCTGTCTGGTCTCTTAATTTCCATGTAAGAGGCGCTTCTACTTTTGTCATTAAGTGACAAACCTCTTCAAATGAAAAGAGAGAAAAATACAAAATTCTCTGGATTCTTTCACTAATTCTCCAAAACAATTAATTTTCTTATGACCATAACCCTTGTGTTCCCTTTGCCTTTTGTGTCCAGCTGTGGTGATTTCTGTTTTAGCCCTGTGAGCTGAAATCTGTAGGACAAGAGTGTTAGGCCAATCTCTCCTTGGAGCTGAACTGCAGAATTGCAAATCTGGATACTTGCATAATGCTCACCCTGCTGTCCTTGATCTGAGCTGTTCTCTCTAACTCTTCCCCCTGGATTTTATTAGTGCCACATGAAGGCAGCTCTGTTTTTCAAAACTTATCCCAATTCCAGCCTCATATGGGGGAATGTTGGCTATCTCCTCTTTTCCAGCCAGGGTGTGGACCAGACAGTGTCCTAACTTCGTTGTTGTTCCTACTATGTCCTTCAAGTTTATGCGAGTGTTGCATGATTCATACCATTTACTACTTGGGGATCTGGGGCTCTGGCTCACTGTGCAGGCAATGGGCAGAAACAGTCACAGCTCCAAAACTGGGTAATGAAAAGAAGTAGCCTGAAATCAGCCCTGAGAATCAGAAAGACTTGGAAATCTGGAAATCTTGCCTAACTCATCAGGACACGTTCCTGCCTGGGGCATGTTTAGTGTGGCACAAAGCAATTTATCTCACAGGAAAATCTAGCCAGTTGTTTCCTATGGCTCTATCAGGTGTCAGGTACATTTATGGGACTGGAAGTGTATGTTAGTGCAACAACTGCTTCTTCCCTCCTTTGTCTGCTGCTACATCGACAGACTGGAAACGCTTCTCTCTTTCCACAGATGCAGCGTTTTACCCTCCTACACTGTGCTAGCCAAATTATCAGTAGGGTAGCTGGAAGGGGAAAGCACTAGATGTGTTTCCTAAACAGCTCTTTGTATGTAAATGGAACATCTTTCTCTGCTTTACATTTCCTTTCTTTCCCCCTTTCTTGCTCTCACCATGTGTTCAGTCTGGTTTAGCCCGAGGCCAGCAGACAGAAAGTCAGATGAGAAAAAATTCCTGCAGATTTCTTAGGGAATGGATAACAACCTGATGGGCAGCATCAGTAACAAGGTAAAACACTGGTGAATGGAGACAGATTCATGGTCCTCAGACATGTCAGGAAGAGAGCAACCACAAAGCAGGGACATAGGTACATACTGTGAAATGCCAAAAAATACCTGGATCCAATAAAAAATTACATGTATCATGTCATCTGTGCCTTTCAACAGCAGAATCCATTTTATTGCTTTTACCTTTGTGTAGGCATCAGCTGGGTTTATGTTTATCTCCTTCTAGCAGCTGTCAGGTTGCCTAACTGGCCTGCTCCTTCTTTAGCACTTACCCTTTCTTCCCTCTGGTAATGATCAGAACAGGTTGGAGTGGGGGGGCACCCAGCAGCATGTGGCTTTTCATTCAGCTGAATTGCTTGTTACTTTATGTTCTCAAATGTGTGACCTTTCTCAACATGTCAACTTCTTTCCTTCCAAATTTTTGCGATGTTGTAAACCGAGCGGTATCCCCTGGGGAGCACAAACCATTAATGCTCATACTGAGAGAAACCTTCCAAAGACAGGCTCGGCGAGCACTCCCTTAGAGCTGACTGCCACAATCTCCCTCTCTAGATGCCAGGTATGTTGCAATAACATTTTTCATTTGTAACACACTGTTTTCAGTGAAAGGTATTTTTAAGGCTAGAATCCACCTATTTTATGGAGTCACTTGATATGTGGAAAGCCAAGCAGATGGCTAAACAACTGCTGGAATTAATGAAAATATTTACAAGTTGCTTACTTATCCCCACCCCTGATTCTTATGTTTCTCATGTCTTTCTCTTCCTCCTTACACTAGAGATATGTAAATGAAAAGGTGTGTCTTGGAGACTGTATTTGAACTTGTTGCTGACTCTCCACTTCTCTTTGTAACCATCTCACTCTGATTTGCTGCATCCTAGTTGCAGTCAAGACTCAAAGGTGGGCCATTTGATCAAACACAAACACAGGCATTAAAAATTAATTCCCACTTAAATACTTACCTGTGCAGCACTAGAGGATACCGTAGTGATCAATTCTGCGCACTTGATTCTGAAGCAATGGTGTTCACCAACTGGTTGCTGTTGTTGTAGTCATACATACTCCCTAAAGACAGCTGTCTCTGCTCTTAGTTTTCAGGGGCTTCATGAGGTTGTTGCACTGGTCTGCATCAATAGTTGGTTATTGTGTGTATAGTTCTGGGGCTTTTGGGGCACTGCTGTTGAGTATTTCAGGGGCTCCTGTAACTGCTTCATTATAATTCATTCACTCATACGCCCCCATATTTGTGAGTCACTGGCAGTCACTCTACACAGCAATAGTTTCTAAATGTGTATACATATATACAAAAACTTTTGCAGTTACTTTTAATAATATCTATTTGACAGTGGTCATACTAATGGTTACTATATCTATTTTCTGATATGAATTTAATTGTTTTCACGTTACAATTCCCCCCCCCCCCCCCCTTCTCAATTTTGTGTATGGATTAATATTAGTAATGTACCAGGTACTCCAAGTCCTGTGCAGTAACAGGAGAAAGGTTAGAGGAAAGAGGTAAACACCACACAATAGATACATCTTGGTAATTATTATTCACTGTAATATATGTAAATAATATATCAGGTTCCCTGATACCCTCTAGCCATCTATTGCCCTGTTGAGCTATTAATGTCAGCTCATGCTGACTCTCAAACTTATCCTTCTTGAGCTTCATCTATACTCCGTTTTCCATCACATGTCTACTACTGATCTAGAGATTTCCCTGCTTACTACCTAAGAGTGCTTAGTTTGTTTAATTGACGTAAAACCCCACACCTCCTGTGAAATGCAGATAATTCCCTCATTCCCTTAGTCTCTGGGATTCCCTGTCATGGGATCCTGCCCTTAACTGCTGCCTGTTTGTGTGTCTATATATATATCTGGGCAGTCATGCCTTTTTTTCTGGGCAGTTTTGAGGGAGAAAATAGGGATAAAAGTTCACTGCTGCTGTCTCCAACACTGCTGTTTCAACAGCAGCCCTTCAGTAGGTATTTTTGAGGCCTTCTGTCAGTATAAGATGAATTTTTTATCTCTCAATTTCAGAATATCATGTATCTTCTTGCAAAATTTACAGTGGCATCTTCTTTCTCTGGATTAATGTAATTTGCAGGCTGCTCAGCACCTGGGAGCACCCATTTAAATTCTCGGTGTGGGGTGAGGTCCCAGGGGATGGCATAGCAAGAAAACTGCAATTCTTGGGTGTTATTTTGAGATAAGGCAAGAAAAGACTTGCTGTATTCACCTATACTTTTATTCCTCAGAGGTGGTGGAGGCTTTAAAAAGTAATTTTTTAAATGTAAATTTATTAGGCACATGGAGCCACTACTTTTGGAGTTGTTTTAGTGTTGTGACAGGACAAAGGCTATTGCAAGTTAGTGAACTTGTTTTCTTAAGATATAAACTGAAAATACTGCTTTCATAAATTTTGGACAAGAACATCTATTTTTTTCCTCCTGTATACAGTGCAAGATAGTTTATGATTTTCTTCACTCTTGAAAGGGACATAAGTTCTTCAACCATGTAAGAGGAAATCAAACTGAGTGTTTAAGTGTTTGTACAATGGGAAATAGAAATACCATTCTGGCTGGCAGAATCTGCTTGGCCTGGGCCATTGGAGCTGTGGTGGGGGCTGTGCAGACTGTTATTCCATTTGTGCTGCTGCCATTTTGTGTCTTGCACCCTCTAATTTGCAAAAAGGGCTGGAAGCCGTAACATAGTTTTGAAGTGGCTGCAATCGTTTCTCACCCCCGTGCAAGTATTTAAAAGTCATTATGACCATGTGTGAGAGAACTACGTATGCGCTCTGGCAGCGTGAGTGGGAAGCAAGAGGGATTTTTAGCACAGTTCTGATCAAATCAGTTTAGCTGCAGCAGGTCAGAAGTTAGACACGGTGCTTCAGATGTTTGCCCTTCTGCGAACTGTGACACCTGGTCAGCTGCAAACATCTGTGGTCTTGACAAGCTTGCCAGAGAACTGCTGTGGGTACCCAGCTCATACTGAAAAGATTTCCCTTACACCTTTGATGTATATTCAAGAAAATGATCGGTCATGCTGGTCACAGAATACTAGAACATTGACCTGTAGATAGGAATCCCCAGTTTGCCCTGTAAAGATGCTGGCAAGCTTTTTGAGCTGGAAACCTCTGAGTCTGTTTAACTTCCTGGATTCCATTTTATTTTGGCCCTAATTCAAGCTCTGTTATCAAGTTAAGCATTTCTATTTATAATGCTTATGGAAAAGTGGGATTTGTTTCTTGCACTGAAAACTTTCTGAAGAAATCCTTGATTTTTTTTTCCTCTCCCATCACTCACCAAGGCCATTTGATGTTCCTGTTATTCATGGCTGCAGGAAACAAAATTATAGGTAACTGGATTCATAATGGGATTGAACCTTTCCCCCAGGGTGTTCTGGATCAGCTCTGTGCCTGCTGGAGGGGCTGGTCTGTGGGCAGTTGTTAAGAACAGGTATCTGTGGCTACACCACTAGAGCCATTACACCTGCCACTCTGCAGACAAGGTTTCTGTAGCTTAGCCGTGTGGTTTCCCTCCTAGATCTGATGCTATGCTTCAGTGGAAATACTATCTGCCTCCAAGAATGTGTACAAAAAGAGGCATATTTTGTTTGAAAAGTTAATCTTGTAAACGTACCAGAAAACATGTCGTGTTCCTGCCACGATGCTGAGGATCAGCAGGCTGCCCCATGCCGTGCCCCCTCACCAGGGGAGTCAGAGGCGACACCTTCCTACCAGATCCCTCGCTGTATGGTGTAGCATGTGAGGCTTTTACGTTTTTGCATAGAAGTGGGTTTTATCTCTAAACCTGACTTTCTGAGAAACTGTACTGTAAAACATCAAGGCTGTGTACAAAAGTATGTTTTACACTTACTGCATTTTTGATCCCTGTGGTGGCAAAAGAAGGCTGACATGGAAGCGCAGACACTGCCTTTTCACTGACAGCATCTCTCTGCTAAGGTCTATGTTCTCACTCTCTGCTGTCATTGGCCTTGGTATGATTTAATGCATACTTGGCCCCAGGAGGAAAGACTTAAATGTGAAGCTACAATATTTATTTGTTATGTGATTGGACAAGTCATGACAAACACTTCAAACAAGGCCACTGTGAGAAATTTAAGTTCACATCTCTACTGATGCCAAGAAAGATGATTGTATATTGTACAAATTGTATATTGTTCTACGTAGCTAGAAAATAAAACTATACATCTATAGGAAAGAGAAGCACTCCAAGGCCAGGTTGGAAATCATTAATTTTTCTAGGGCTATAGGTGTTGGCCGTACCCCACTCTCAGGTTGGATTAGGACTCCTGAAAAGGAAAAAATAATTGGAGTTCCTATGGGAGAATGACAGTTTCTCAGGAACATGCAAGTGAAGAGTTTGGAATTAGTGCAACCTCATGATGAGCCAGCCTTTACAGAGGGTTACATGGTTTGCAACCTGGCTGTAGCCAGGTCTGATTCAGGGTGTGTTAGGGCCGATGACTTGGAGCTGGGCCAAAGCTGATACTTATTGCCCTTCAAACAAAGATCAGTATTGTGTATTGCATTTTTCTGCATCCTATTTTATAATATAGCAACCGATAAGTAACCTCCAACTTGCCAGTGAAGTAGGTTACATTTCTTCAATTTCTAAACTAGCTGTCAAAAAGACTAAGACCCTGCAGCAGCAGCAGCCTGTCAAGCTGCTGGGAGAACGTGACCTGGGAGGACATGGCATGCACAGGTTCACTTGTCATAGCGAAAAGTTCATATTGTTTTCAATTGCTATAGCCAACTACTGCTATAAAACATCATGCTAGGCAATGTGGGCAGGGCTAAAGGTTATTTATTTGAATGCAGATAACATTTGGAGCATCACGGGTCATTAAGGGGATGGGTAAGACCAGTGGTTACACAGTGTTTCAAACCCTAGGACACTGGAGGGCCAGTCCAGCCACCCTGCCTGGGGTATGGGAGCCCTTCTGCAGGCCAAAAGATCTTCCTGTCGGACATCTGTGTACAAACCTGCCTTTTCATGGTCCTGCAACCCTGTTTTATAGATGGTTTTTCCCTCAGTAGGCTGTCACACCAGGCTGGACAACAGCTGCTTGCTACTTACGCAGATTTAAACCAGTTTTGGGAGTGCTGGTTCCTGGTGCCTGTAATCAAATTTTCCTGTGAATTCCCTTAGAAATTGCTCCAGCGCTGCTGCATTATCACACACCTGGGACCCAGGCGAGCTGGAGAACCCCAGCAGTCTCAGGAAGGCCTGTGTCCAGCAGTGCCCTGTATCCATCATGGATAAGCTCTCTGTGTTTGTTTATTTACCTCTTACTCCCTGGGGATTAAGAAGCCTTTAGTTTCCAGGATCAAGCCCTATTCAGGAAACCCTTGCAGTGAGCTCTGCTTTGAATCAAAGCAACTTCCCTATAGGTATTAAGGATATTAATTTATACTAGGTTTTGGTTGATTTATGTATCTTTTATTCAGAGTCAGTCAAATTTTGCTTTGCTCAAGGCTGTAGCAAGATCCTTCCCTTGCACTGGTTTGTGATGACTTTGTCTCCCTTTTTTCTTTTTGCTTGTCAGCTATAAAGTAAATTCAGAGAACGTATATCTTTTTCAGAAATAAATTTTCTTTATTTTAAAATTCAGACACGTGCTTTACACCAAAACAGATGCCAAGAGACTTGGTATTCATGTCTGGGTTTAAGCAGAACTGTGGCTTTCACGGCTGTATAACCAGACACAGTGCTTTTAAAGAATCTCTGCAACTTTATATCTCCCTGCTGATACTCAAGATAGTTTTGCAGGCACTTCAGCGATCTTTCTGTCTCTCACAATGGCCTCTTACAAGAGAATCCAAGAAATTTCAGAGATTTCCAGGGGTCAGGGAAAAAAAAAAAAAAGAGAAGGAAGGAAGAAGGAAAGATCGTGTCTTTATAGTGTCATGTTAAATTTGGCCAGCTCTCTACCAGTTTTCTGCCATGCGCATTTCTTCTCCGTGTCTCCATGCCACCTCCATTTCCAAGAGCTCTCCTGTTGCCACAGCACCAATTGTCCTCCTGGAAGTTCTTCCTTTACCAACCTCCGCTTTGTAGTAAGACCTGTATAATTTTCAGAGATTCTTGAATAAGAAGTCCTTAGTAAGAGTCATTAAATCCTGATTTCAGAGGAACTTTGACATTTTGGCAAATCCTTCAGTTATATTTCCTGAGTCTTCCTGCAGCCGGAGGCTGTGGTGGCACATTGAGTCATGCTCACAGGAGCCTTCTGTTATCCGTTCCTTTCTCTGCTACTGTGTGGTCCTGCTGGCAGCGAATGGCTGGTGACAGCCTTTGTCAGAAATGGGTACCATTACCTACCAGCTGAGCAAGTCCATATATGCGTTTCTTCTTGTGAGCTTTGTGTTCAGGCTGTCCTTAGAATGTGTCACCTTTCCATCAAAAAAAAATACTGCTTCTCCACTGAGATGCCAGGAACCAAGGACTTACTTAGAGGGTTTTCACTCTAATTTTCATTAACTATTCAATTTTGATTAATTTTCTTTAAAAAAACAAGAAGAAAAACCCAACCTACAAAAACCAGTTTCAAATTCAGAACAATAAGTGTGAGGGCTTAAAATACTGGAAATTCTTTGCAGAGGATTACTTGAGTCAGGTTAGAATTTCAACTGATGCTGTAATCAGGGATCTGAGATTTTAATCTGGGTATCTCTCTGCTTAATACTAATCATACCCTCATCATGAGCTACATTTGTTGCCCAAGACATTGATGCTAATCTCAAGATTTCAAAATAAGCCGAAGTATTACTTAATGTTAGCTTCCTGAGTCAAACATTTTCAACCTAAAGTTTATGAGGAGAATGGCGCTTTCATTTTCCTTCCTCACTCACCTTGTTTAAAGGAAAGTTTATATCATTTTTTTCCTCATATGTTTCCCTTTCAAAAAAATAATGTTTAATGTTAATTTGGGATTCTTGCATGTTAGTTGTAAGTATACTGGACCACAAGAATGTGAAAATAACATCCTATGTAAAGGTAGGAAAAAATTATGGAAACAAAAGCTGATATCTCTGAAATGAGGTGGAATGGTGTTTGTGTCTGACAAAGTATTTTAACTGGTAAGCTGCAAAAATTTAGAGTGAGCTGCAGTGACACAAGTTAAATGTTAACACAAGTTAAATCCATTCTGATAATTGTCTAGGCCTAAGAAAATAAATTCTTTCTCTTATAAAAAAGAAAATAATTTTTCTGTTTATTGTTCTTTAAACTTCTGGGGAAATTTATCCAAAAATCTGTCACCCTAGTGTGAAAAAAATGCTGCCTAAACAAGTGTCTTTGACATGTTTTTTCATCCGCTACCCTGTGTTAGTTACCAAAGGTTCCCTGTCCAAAGCACTGAGGAATGGGTCTTTGGAACTGAATCCATGGAGAACAGGATGCCCGTTTTCTGAAATTATCCTATAAGAAAGCACATACTCAGTTGATGTCTTCAGCCTGTACTTAGCAAAGATGGCTCTATATAGCTGGGTGCTATATCCTTCCTACTCTTGGAAGGATTTCGCAGGGAGTTGGAGAATATGGGTTTGAATCCACCCAAGTTGAGAAGGGAACTGTACACAGGGTTCCCTCCTCCTGCAGAAGAGCTCTGACTCTTGAGGTGCTGAAGACTGAAGAAGGAAAAGGCAAGTAGGGAACCTTATTGTTGAACAGTGGTTAGGCACTTTCAGGAATACAAAGCACGTGGCAAAGGCTTCCAGGACTATCAGTCTGCATTTAGTTGCCTAAATCCTATTCCAGTATCTTTTTGGGTATGACGCATCTTTCTCTTTGGGCCTCAGTCTTTCTGTATCTCCAGCAGTTACAGTGAGAGAATAAATTCCTCAGAGCCTGCAAAACGATCTGATCTACAGCAATAACCTGGGCTATCCAAGGTAACTCTCAATGAATTAAGGCTGAAGGTCTGGTTCATGGCTTTCTTGGGGCTTACGGTAGCCAACAGCATCACCTTACATAGGGATAGTATTGAAAATGTCCTTGAAAATGTAGACTGTAACTTGGGATGAGTTATTACTATTACATTTCTCTTGAAGGCTTTGGGCAGTGCACGGAAAAAGCCAACAGCACTTTGTGAAAGGTAGTGGTGGTCAGAAGATTTAGAGAGAAGGATGCATTGCTCACCTGCTCTGGCTGGACTAGAGAAACAAGTGAAACACAAGTCTACACAGGAGTCTGCTTTAATCCATCATTTTATGAAGCATCACACAGCATTTTCACCAATTAGCATTCGATAGCAGTTTAAGTAAGGGCCACAGGGTTATTTAAGGAAAAAGCCGACAACCTATTTCATAGTCACTGACTCCTCATTTGGCAGCAGTGCTCTTGGAGGGCTTGGGTAGTACCCAGCAGTTGCTGAGCTATTTGAAGAAAATCGTGTAAATCTATAATCCAGTGGTAAATCTGAAAGACAGAAACATACCACATCTGATTAGCAACACAGTCCATATCACATAAAAAATAAACCTGTCGTGAACAGCAGTACTTTTTAAGACCTTGAGCTGTTTGCTCACCAGCATTAGAACCCAATCAGATTGTGTGATTACGTATTTATTTGACATCTTCAGCTGTCCAAGGGATTGACTTTCAGAGTTTACTCAACTGCAGTAAAGGATATTCAGTTCTTTGATTGCTGAAATAATGCTAGTGAAAGAAAATGATTTAACTAATGCTTAAAACCTAAAAAATCTTTAGTGAGCCTAGATGGAATTTTCCCACTAGAACGCTTTCAGGTTCATTCGTCAATTTGTCACCTTTCTTTTTTATCTGGGCAATCTACTCGAGGGCTATTATAGTAAGATTCCCCAAAGGCACCTGCTCTTGACCTTGTTGCCGTCCAGTGTTAAAAACATAATTTTGTACCAAGCATTCTTAGAAATCTGCACTTGTAACTTGGTGTAGTCATCACTTCCAGTCTGTAAAGAACACTGAATGCATTAAACTAGTTCTAAACAGTCAAAGCTTTCTTTTCTGTAGTTTTTTTAAAAAAGTCTTTGCTGCTAGCGGTGACCCAGCCACCCTCACAGCCAGAAAACTGATACTTCCCATGCTCACCTCCTATTCACAGTTCAAGAAACCAAATTAAAAAAACACACAAATAAAACTTCATTCAAGAAGCAATTACCCTTCCAATAAATGAAAAAACCAAACAAACCCAAACCCAATAAAAATGGGCTAGCTCCTTCCCAAGTTGTCTGTTTAGAATCAAAGCAAAACATAAAAAGTAGTACTCTGAACATTGTTATTAATGAACACTGTTTTTTAAAAAAATGGAGTAAAATCGTGGTGATGATATCCTGTCACTATATGCTACATTTTTTTTCACTTAGCAACTTTTGTGAAACAGAAAAACACAATTTTAGTGGTTTCAGCATAAACAGGAAGTTCAGGGCTGTCTCATACGCGATTCACAGGCAGGCACAGGACAGCATCCAGGTCTGCAGCTGTAAAACCATATTAAACATAACTGAAGCAAGTAAATTAGTATTTATATCCAGCTGAAAAATCAGATAGAGGCTGGAACAAAGTAGGAATGGGAGGAGATTGACTGGAAGTGAATTACGCTTTATTATGTGGGTTACTTCAGCTTGTCGAAGAAGTAAATTTTCTTATTCTGTCAGTCAGGGGAATCTCTGGAGCTCATTCAGAGCACAGCAGAATAAAGATGTTTTTCTAGTCTGTGGAGGGCCCAATGGATTTACTGGCTGCTGAGCCTATTTATGAGAGCTCCGTTTAAAACAAAGGCTTCCAGAATAACAAATAATAATTAAAAAGAAAGCAAATATTTCTGAATATCTTTATGATCTATAAAAACCAAATGCCATACAGTTACTTTTATATAAAAGCTTTCACTAGCTCTTCAGTCTGGCAGTCTGGAGTCCCTCAGGAGTAGTTTAACCAAAGAGCAGCAGCAATGGGGCAGACATGCTGCAGAGTTGCTTATGCTGAAGTCAAGAATCAGTTGGATCAAAATGGTAATTTTGTTGATATTTCCTGGTAAACCAGCTTTACACCATCAGCTTAAACACCAAACCTATTCTGTATACAATGCACAAGGCTCCAGAGGAGAATAATCACTTTTTTACACATTCAAACCCCAGTCTATCCATTTAAATATTGCTTGTGTCTGAGCAAGCTGACTTTGGAAGATGACCAGAAGGCATCCATATTTAAAAATGTTGCCCAAGGCATCACTGAAAGCTGCATGAAGCAGATACTATTCTTTGTCTATGAAGCAGATTTTATGTATCACATAGGAAAGATCTTCCTGTATTTCCAGGTTTGTTTTCATCAATGATTTCATTTGCTGCATCAATGCCACCTCCTTTGCTGGGAATACGCAACATTTTATATTATTGCTTGATTTCAGTGTGATGTATTTATGAGAAAACTCTGGGCTGATCCGGAGATACTTGGAATCTCAGTGGCTATAAATAAACACACAGTGAGGAATAAGGGCAAGTATACAAGGAAAGAGAAATGAAGATTTTTTTAATTGGGGGAATGCAAAGTGTATGAAAAAATGAAAATCCAGAAAATGTTATAGATAAAGACTATTCATTTAAATTAAGTTCTTTGAAAACTTTTCAACTTAAAATAAAGCACAGTTGCCCCGGATTGCAAAAGTATGTGAATTGTACACCAAAGCTCAGTCTAACTTCTTTGATGTAAATGGCCATGGTTTCACTAGGTCCAGCAATACTGGCTTATCCACCAAGAACAATGATAGAGGTCTGGAGTCTGCCTCCTAGAATATAGCAGCGATTCATATCTGGTCTTATTCCATATTATCACTGATGACATAGAGAAGAAATAAGCAGCTCCATTTCACTAAACTGAAATGCTTGCACAGGCCACAGCTTGATGCAAAACCATGCAAAAATTAAGATACAGTAATTGATAATAAAGGCAGTCTCAGGAAAAAATAGTTGCTTATTTCCAAGTTGTTAATTTTCCTAGTGTTTTTGAAAGTAAATTTCTTCAGGTTCTGCTACTGTGCATGCTCAGAACTGCTGCTGTTGTGGCAGACCTTTGCATCTTGGCACCCACTTCTCACCTAACCCTGATGGACGGTCATAAATTAGGCAGGGGGCAGATACTCAGTCCTCTCTGAGGTATAATTTGACAGCAAGGCTCTACTGAGTCCTAACCTGCACTGATAATGAATTCAGCATAAAACTCATCCAATATTATCGCTATCCTAAAAAAACCCAAACCCAAACCAAACCCTGAACAAACTAAACAGCTTGAGGCTGAAAGAATGAACTAGCTGGCTCTCTCTACCCAATTGCTTGAGGACCACAATCCAAGAATTTTTCTATCATACTTAGGTAATTCAACGCAGACTCATTTTGTTCCCAAGACAAATAGGATGTTCACTTTCAGAGCCAACAACTCCTAGAAGTCAGACATGGAGGGTCTCAAGGTCTATGTCCCTTTCTAGATCTACAGAAATGTCAGTTATTAGATGAATCTCCCTGAATTTCTGTGCCACTCCTTTCTTTGCTCCCACACCAGAGCCTGAGTGCAAGTGAGTGATGAAAACCAGTTTCCTTTGCAGCGACCATTCAGCATCACAAGCCTTTCCCAATGGCCTGGGCAGCTCTGGCAGGTTACGTGCCTTAGCCTGAGCTCAAAGGCAGGACTCTTGCCCTTCCCTACCTCGCTTGCAGGACTCCAGCAGCCCTGGTATAAATGAAATGGCAATGTTTGAACAGCAAGCACCGCCAGTTACTGTGTTTAAGTCACTGTGTTCCAGTTATCCAGATCCAGGTATTAAGTGACACTAGTTACAACATTGTGCTCTGATGGTTATGCATACCCCTACCCATGCATGTATTTAGGCATTATGGATGGATTTATTTCATAGTTATTAAACTGACAACATCTCAGTCTGTGTGCTGTTCAGTTAGTGTAAGCCAACTAAACGAAAGCCACAAGCTTTTATCAGAAGTAAAATTAGAGTTCCAGCCACAAGGAAGGAAAAGGAAACCACAAGAAGAAGGGAAAATAATATTCTCGATGAGTGATCAGGAAAGTATCTGAGTAACTGAATGGAAGACAATTATAATCTAATCCAGACACAGGCCTGCATGATAAACGCAATTCTCACAGCTAATAATTTTTGGAGATTTCCTTGAACAAACCAGTACATTAAACAAATATGATCTTTAATCTCTTTAGATGGAAGGCATTTTTTTTGAATTAAAAGCCCAGTTCAAGACTGAAACAGATTTCTCCCAAAATACACAGCAGAAATGTCAGGAATCATTTTGCAGTATTGACCAACAAAAGCAAAGCCAACATTTTTTAATGATGACACCACAGCAGCATCCCCATGACGAGTGAGAAGCCCTGCAGAAAGCAGAACTCCCCTCCCCTCTCTGAGGTCTGCTCCCTGGCTGGAGCCAGATGCTGCATAAACCTCCTAGTAAACAGCAGGGTTGTGTTCCTCAGTGAATCCAAATGTATCCTCCCGATTACCACCAAGGAAAGGGCACAGGGAGGAGAACTAAAACCTCATTAGTGATATCCAAGTTTTAACTTGAAAAATCTTTAAACTGCTTAATGGTGGCAAATCTCAGAAAACACAGACAGAGCTCTTATCTCACAGCTCAGCATCCAGGTGGTACAACTACAAGGGCAAACCATCAGGCAGTATTAATTCTTCAGCTTTTACAGAAATTCCAGTAATTTTTACAGGCCTAGAAGCTTTGCCATAAATCTTTCCTTGTATTTCAAAGCTGCTGTTGAAGAAAAAGGAAAATATTAATTTCTTAATGGTAACAATTTCTAATAATAATTTCTTAACAATGGAGTAAGCACAACTGCTGCAGGGGAACTCACCAGTTTGGCTGCATTGTCGAGTGACCTGAATTGCCAGTTTGCAAATAAACTATAACAGGTGTTGGGTTTTCTGTCAAATACTAAATGTTTTTGTCTCCTGACCCATTTCTATTTTATAACAGTCAAAGCAGCGCTTGCACTTAGAGCTCAAAATGTAGGGAGCATACTAGTGGCAAAAAGAAAAAAAACAAACCAAGGTCACAAGCAGGTTTATCTGATAGCGGTTATTTTTAGCCATACTTCTAAGGCCGATTTTCCTAAACAGGAGGTTAGGTGTTTGCTGTACTAAAACAAAGCTCCCCAAATAGTGAAGTCAGCACGAGGAAAGTGTTCCTCCTATGAACTACATGAAAGTCATTGCTGCTGTCTGCAATCAAAAGTGAGAGAGGAGGAGGAGAAGCGAGGGTATCTGTGTGGTGTCGTATGGGAACGGGGGGGACTCTTCAATATAGCTATCTCTGCAGAAGGAAATTAATAAAACTTCTGAGTTTTATCGGGTGATATAAGCCAGTGCAGTTTATTCCTGGGTATCCTAGACTAAAACTAGCCTCAGTGAAAGTGCAGCTTTGCTGCTTTAATTGCACCTACACATGAGCTTTTGCCAACACAGCTGTATTGGTTGGAGATGATGCCTGTGGCTCTGCCAATAGGCATCTGCAGCATGAGCTTGGCCTGAGGAAGAGTTTTACTGCCCCTGGGGATTATCACTGGTTACTCTTCTGCTGTTTCTAACACGGAAGATGGTGACAACAGAGAAAACCCAAGTGGCGAGCTGTGGGGAGATGTGGAGCACCAGCTTCATTATCAGAGTTTTGCAGAGGGATGAGTGCCGGGGGGATGGAGCGACCATCCCGTCGTGGCTGTTGCAACTGCCCGTGGCATGCAGTTTCACTGCAATTATCTTGGGAGTAACAATTTGAGTTACTTTGGGTCTACCCTACGGCCAAGGGACTGCTGATGCTGGCTGGAACAAAACAGCTGTGCACAAGGTGTGCACTAAACTTGCATCTGAGCCTGATAGAGTCTGCAGTGAAGGAAAGCCTTAGAAATTCCTTCCATGTTTTCTGTTTATGTGAGAAAACTCATTATTTGTACATGAGGGTAATTTTTCTCTTTTTTTTTTTTTTAGTTTAAATATTAATTTTTGGAGCTCCTTTGAGAAAATAGCCCTGTGTGGTTGGTTCTTTGCTTGATCTGGAGCTGATCAAAAGAAAATATTGGACTATAATATTTTAAAACATTTATATGAAGACTTAATCTGAAAAAAATCCTAAGAGAATGCCAAGATCCTGTTAGCAGGTGTTAGTCTATCAGGGATCTGTTAATTAATTTCTGACTGACTCATCCTGGATCTAAGGGCGGTGGGAAGGGCTTCTGAGGTAAGTTGAAGAAGTTAGCCTGAAAACAAGCAATTGTTTGAGATGACAGGCATTTTTGAATAAGGAAAGGAAGTCAGTTGCATTTTGAGACTGTGAAGGAGCTATATTTATTTCATTTTGAGATAAACTCACCAAGATCAACCTTACTCTCAAAACCTGAGTTAACGTTGTAATGTTCCCCTCTCTTGTAAAACAAATGTTTTCTTTCCCTCTCCCTACTTTTTTCCTCTGGATGGGTGACAAACATTACTTACCTTAAGGTAAAAAGCCACACACAGACACACATTAAGCTTTTTAAGCAGTGAAGTCAAAGCCTACATTGTTTTGTGTGTGTGAGTTACCACCTTAATCCAAAGGGAATATGTAAGGCACCAATCCAGGGTATTTAAATACTTCCAGCAACTTTTTCTTGTGCACATGAGATTGTAGGTTATGTAAAATTGCAACCTGGTCAAAGAAATACTTCCAGTACTTGGTGACCTACCTATTTTCACTGTTTCTCACACTCAAAAATTATCAACACTTTTGTAACCACCAGTGTTTTTAAAGAAGCAATCTAAACTCACCCCATAAGTCCGTGATCTAGTCAAACCCCAATTATAGCTTTAATTACAGCCTGCAAATGAAATTACGCTGCCTGAGTTGAAGGATAACTTTAAAGCAGAATTGACTGAGTGCTTCCCCCTTTCTTAATGAGTTGCTCATGAGTTCTCCCTTTAATCTTTTAGAGGTGGCTGTACTTTGACATCTCACAGAGCACAGTAACGATGGCAGGAACATTTCTGTCAGTTATTGGCTAGGAAGTAATCTTTTGGGTTCTGCATGATTTGACACGGCCTTCAGGGGCACAAGTCAATATACCTTTCTGGAGGAGGAAGGGAAGGCTGAACAAATTGTAATACACTGACAGCTGTCCTTTCTGTGCTGAAAATTACTAGCAAGTAGCCAAATCTTTTGGGAAAGCTGAGGTCTTGAACCCTTGGGGAAATAACTGTGTTCTGAAGGCTTTTTACAAACTAGTTCTGCTTTATTGAATACTACTTTGTTATGGTTTAAATGCAGTTTATTGTCGGTTTCAGTTGTATTTTGCAACTGACAAAATAGTTGCATTACATTTATCTGTAGTGTTGAGTATGTTTTTCTTTCTCTTAAATGAAGAACACTGAAATTATTTTCATGGAACTGATGAATCAGATTTACCTTATCTGATGCTTTTCAGTTTACATAGAGCAGGATGCTGTTAATACAATGTTCATACATTCAGAACATGTATCTTCTCTCTAGTCAGTTACCTTTGCTATCTGCTTTTTTTTTCTTGCATCAAAACCTCAGAATCAGAAAACCTCAGAAATGTTGTCGTTGTAGACTTATACCAATTTTTCACCAGATGTAAAAATACGTTTCTTGCATAAAAAGTTTCATTATAAAAATAACCTCTTCAGCCTTTTAGTAGCAACTAGTATTTATAGCAGCTAAGCCCCAAAGCAGTTTACATCCTCAAAGCATTTGGATAAACTTAGTCTTTAGATGATATTGTATAGATACATTCTTAAACTGAAGCTGGTAAGTAAAGGCGTGGTTGTAATAAGGTAAAGCATTAAACAGAAAAGTTTACTGCTAATTAACAAGTCATGTATAATATGGATAGTTCTATATGTTTAAGGAAATTATATGCTATTATTATTTGAATAAGAGCATGTAATTATCACTCTAGTTACAGGAAAGACTAATTTAGTTTTAATAGGAGCTGGATTTGACTTTAAATGATTTAATGTCAATGAAAAAAATAGAACTAATGTATTAAAATACAGGGGATTTTTTGTTTCACTTCAGCAATAATTATGAATGAAACTGTTCAGGATATAGAAATTCATGACTTCCATGGTAATAGTTGATTCTTCAAGGGCATTCATCTTTAAAGTACCTGTTGAAGAAAGAGTGTGAGGTTTGCAGTTCGTAGTTGATCTGTGACAGGCAGACCCGTGTATCTGCGACCTGCACGCTGCCAGTTCTGGTGCCCCAGCCCCAGCTGCCTTGGGCTTTCCATTGTGCAGATAATTTGCAACTCTAAGCAGAAACATGAACTTCTTTGCCATGGTTCACTGGCAATTTTATCATTATATTTATACAGCAAGCAGGCTGACAACTCAAGCTCCCGCAGAAAGTGGCAGGGTACATACAGATCTGTAGGCGTCTTTAAAGAGACAGCTTTGGTAAATTATAATGGAGATTTTTCTCTTGTACTAGCTGATTGAAATAGCAATAAGGCATGAAGAGAAAACTTATGGGCAAAGCATGATAAGATTTCATACAGCACGCAAGATTTAAAATATGCATTATCTTCATGTGTGACACAATCTTGGTTATCAAATCTCCAAAGTGTGAGATGAACTGTCTCCATAAAACATTTACATTTGCACTCATTCTTCTCTGAAATTCAACTATCTTGAGCTGCAACATTGCTCAGTCTCCTCTTCTTGCTTAGAGTGACTTTTAATCCTACGACAGACCTCACCATTCAGCGCTTTTGAGACATGTTCAGTAGATGAGGTTAACAATTACAAAATTCTAAAAAAGTTTTTTTTTTTTTCCTTATTAGCATTTACATCTTTGTAAAACTTTCTTAAGCTTTTCTTTGCAATGAAGAGCAAAACAAACTTACCAAAATTCCCCTGTACGCTCTAAAACTCCACAATTACTGTTCACAGAATTTTTTGAAGTGGGACTTTTATAAACATACCAAGCATAATGAGATTCAAAGGAAAAGTATTAGCTTGAAATATGCATATTATTTTTGGGATCAAAGAATTGTTAATCAAATATCCATCAGAAATGGAAGCACTGGCTAGTTATTTGAGGGACTTTTTCCTAAAAAAACTTGATTTTATATTTGATCTTTGTAAATCTGAGAGATCTTCTGTGATTATTGCTGGAATACCTATGTGATGCAGGACATGGAATTATTTACACGGGTATCTGGAAATTTGATCAAATGGCCACAGAGCAGTAGTTGCCTGCCCCTTGGAGGTAAAGTTCAGATTATCCAGGTATGATAGATAAGAGTACTCGCCTCTACTTGGCTCATACCAAACTTTCTGAAGTGGAGGAGGATGTATTAGAAACTGTGTTTTATGCAAAAAGCCATTTTTCACACAGACCCCTACACGTTTCAGTTTCTGTGTCTGAGCTCAAATGTAATGTTCCCACAGGGATGGAAAATTTGGCTTACTATGTCACTGTGCTTGAAATGGTCAAACTCTGTAAGAGAGCTGTAAATGAGGAGAGATTCAATAGCAGAAAAGTGAAGAAACACATGGATTTGTGCATGAGGCACATAGAACAGGAGTAGGGACACTGGCTTCTACTATTTTATTAACCATGTACTGGCCAATATAATCATGAGCTCATCAGCTTTCCAATACTTGAGAAAAACTTCCCTGATTAATGAAAGTGGGTAAGGAGAACTAGCTCATAAAGGTCCTGCAAGATGTTTAGAAAACTTAAAACTTAACTCATCTTCTCTTAATATTACAATGATATAACCATAATGATGCTCTTCGGTTAATTTGTTTAATATCATCTTAATGTCAAGGTGTCTTAAATTAAGAGTCTTACTTGACCTTTATCTGATTTCCACTCCAAACAGGAAAGTACACAGAAGGTATTATACAAGATCCCCCATTTCTTGGGGAAATTTTAACACTAAACAAAATGTCCTTTTTCATGCACAAGGAAAATGGCAATTTCTCTTCAGAGTCTGTCAGGGGAGTTTAGATGACAAACTGTGATGCAGTAATCCACAATCCCACTAATACTTCCTTTGTCACAGGTGAGATTAAAGTTCAGAATTGCTGATGCATCTTTGAAACCAAACCCCTTTTGAGTCAAATACTGAATTTTCAAGTAAAGACAGGGGCAGAAGTATAGAAGAATGACTACATTTGATGAGCACAGAAAGCTAATGAAGAAAGGATTGGATCATCTTATCAACAAGATGCCATTTTACTAATTACACGCACAATTTGTGTGTATGTGTCGTTATTTTATGCTCTGAATGGACAAAAACTGCAGCAGCAGCATGTGAAAGCCTTTTCCTACCATGCTCTTTAGTGAGTATCAGATCGTTCCCTTTTGTTAGATTTTTAAATTCTTCAGATGAAACTATCAGAAGGCATCCGCACCAAATGTATAACATACTGGTGAAAAAAGAGAACTGTCAAAGTTGTTTCCATTTCAGTTTCTCAATCCAGATCTATAGCTTAGTTTATTTACTTTTTTTTTACATATTTCCTCTATTTAATAAAAGAAATGGGAACAGGCTTGATGGGTTTTATGACCCAAAATGAATTTTTGATAACTCTCTCAAAAGAATTCTCATATGAATGTTGATGAAAACTGAGTTATTTTTGTAAAACACCACTAGTATTGAATAACGTTCCATAATTTTTTGAATAAACTTTTTCAATGAAAGCTGTGCCTTGAGAAGTAAACCAAGCCATTCTTTACGCACAGATACATGTTGCATCCAAACAACAAGAATAAATTAATTAAAAGTTAGCATAGCAGCAATTGTCTGCCTTCCACCAAGTATTTTTGCAGGCTGCAAGCTGATGGGGTATTTACTTGTATGTGGCACTTACTATCGCACAAAAGCGAGGTCAGATATGGCTGACAGAGAAGCCCCGGTGAGCCCACAGCTCACGGGAGGCTGCAGCACACCTGCAGGGAGGCAGCAGCTCCTTTGGCGGGGTCAGGTTGAGCCAGTGCTGCTGTGCCGTGCCAGCCGGTGACCAGGAGCTGGGCTCCTATGGTCAGCATGCTGGCAGCCTGGTGGGGCTCAGGGCACCTTGAGGAAAGGCTTGCGTTTTTGTAGCTTGGCAGTGGAAAGTCCTCTGCTGGTAATTAAGTAGATTAATAGAAAAGGAAAAGCTGGAGTGCATCAAACTTGCACAACCCGTTTGAATCTCTTCTAGCTAGTTATTCCCAAATAGCTGCAGCTAAGCTGTGACTTACAACTGCAGCCAAAAACTTCAGGGCTTGGCAAAGCAGGGGCTCTCACAGCTTGCTGTGACAGGAGTCAGACAAGGTACTCCAGAGGAGTCAGGAATTCCTCAACATCCATAATAATGAACATCTGCTCTTCCGCACAAACAAACAAATACCTCTCTCTGTAAGAAACCAGAGATGTTCTCATACCTTCAGCTTTGAGTCTGCTTTCAGGTGCACAGCTGCAAGTTAAAAACGTTATTTCTCCCCTGTCCTTTAGCTCTGGAAGGTAAGTTTTGCAGACACCAGCCCCTGCCCCAGCAGCGATCTGACGCAGCGAGGGACGGCTCGCAGTGTCCCTCCTGGTGGAGGAACAGACTTTGCGGGGGCTCCGCCGCCCATGACAGGCAGCTATCCTACTTGCTAATTTCCACAGATATGCCTTTCTGGTTCTCACCCCTTCATCTGTAGCTGGAAACTTGGCGGTATGTTTGTGGTCTGAAGCCTTTGCTGGCCCTGCAAAGTGAGCTGTGGCTGGGGGGAGCTGGCTGGGAGGCAGAGTCTCACGGAGTGTGGCTGACCAATGTGTTTGCTCTAGACCAATGCTTCCAAAGCAAGCCACAGAATTACTCCAGAAGAGGTATTAGAAGGAAGTATTACAGAAGTTACCTCTCTCTTGGCAATTTCCCTTGGTATATTTGGGCTTTGTACCTTTAGGCTGACATACAGAGCAAATATCAGAAGTATGAATAACTTGTGGCACCATACGAGTTTTCTGTTTTGAGATTTCCTTGCAAGGTACATACATGTGTACAATATGGCTGCAAAGAACAGGTCTGTCGTGTTCTGGTGTAGAAATAACCACTGGGCAAATCTAAAATGCTCTCACAGAACAACTACTTATTTCTTGGTCTTATGCATGAAGGAGGAAACATGCTGAACAGAGGGGTCAGTAAAGGAAATACCTGCTGTGTTCTTCATACAGCTAAGCATCTTATTCATTTAATAATTTGTTTATTCCTCTAGATATGGTATCTTGATAAAGTTCAGTAAGGCAAAATGATAGACTGAGGATATATGGAAAGAGATTCTTCACCACCACTTCATAATCAACTGATATGTACTGCAGCTGCAAAGTTATTGCCATATTACTGCTACAACTATGGCTACAAACCATCCAAAATAATGGTCCCTCCGGGGATAAACAGTGGAAATCAGAAGATCAGCCATAATTGTATCTTTAACGCAGCCTTCATGTAAGAAGGTAGAAAGTCTGAGCTGGTTTCTTATTTAGGTGAATTTGTGGAGAACAAGACTTTGCTTGTGATGGCCTTGTTTTCCAGACAAGGAGAGTGTTTTAGGCTCCAGTTCTATCCATAATGATGCAGTTTCAAAAGCAATGCACACATTTTAAATACAAAGGAAAGAGAGAAGCACAGTCCTAGGCATTCTTGGTTTCATTACATTCTTGCTTTTGTTCATCTACATTTCAACTGTAATGGGATAAGTGGGTTGACTGAGGAAGAATAATAAGCCAGATCAGAAGGAAACATATCTGCAAAGTGTAAAAACCCCAAGTAACTTTGCATGCGTTTGTTTCCTAAAGTAACTCACCACTGAAAGTAGAAACAGCAAAATACTGTGAGGAAGTCCTGACCAAGTTCAGGAACTAATCTACAGTCTGGTAAGTGTTGCATCCTATTTTTAACATAGGATACATTAAATATCTAAAATTTCCAGAGCCAAACAAAAAAATGGTGTATCAGAGAACTATTAAAAGCACAAATATCAAAGTAATTAATAGCCACTAACATTAAGTGTTGTGTGATATGAACACAGTATTTTTGAATGCATTTTGGATACACGTAATCTCAAAAATACATCCACAGTATTACAAGGTTACTATGAATACTACATGCTCATTAGGGGGTGTAAAAAAAAAAAGCCATCTTCCTTACCTGCTATTGCTTCAAGACTAGGGATTGCAATAGTGCTGTAAGTGCTAACGCATTTACAGGACCATGTGCGAACTAAGGTTTCCTCTGCATTTTCCAGGCCTGGCAATCTGTCCATGAAGAAGGAGCCCCACTGTTTAGAAGCAAAGTAAGGAGCTTTGAGCGAATCTCCCTGAAAGAAAAAGAAACATGTAATCTTAGAAAAAAAAAAATCTTCTTTCTCTCTCTAACCACAAGTGTTAGTTTAAGGAACATTAGCATTTCTCTGATTTTCTAGGAAAACTGTATTGTACCTCAGCAGCAATATAACTTTAAAAATATTATAAAGAAAAACAATAACAATCTTCCTCCCATAAGTCCCCAAGCTCCTGTTTATGCAATTTATGGATTCCCTAGAACATAAAAAGCTGGCATTAAATTGTCCCTTAAAAAATCCTTTCTTTTCCCCATTTTTCTGGGTTTGATAGTGTGAACAGCCTGCTGCCTTTGCTAGAGAAGCTAGGTAGCTGAGGCGCAGTCAGTAACCCAGCCTGGACCTCCTCCCAGGAGAAAGGAGTCTCCCAGTGCTAGATGGAGTAACTGGGAAGAACACATCATGCCACCTGTGTCGTGTTATCTGGTTCTGAGCTGAGGAATGAGTGAGAACAGAGCCGCAGGATCCATGGAAAGCCATTCAGTTGCCTAGCAAACTGTGAAAAATTGATTTTTTTTCATGTATTTTTTCAGACAACAACATGTAGACTCATGTTTTAAAGAGAGCATTAAAGCAGCATTGGGAAAACTGATTTTTTTAGCAGTTCATCTTGAAACCTGCTATATATTGCCATGAGCAGCCAGAAAAAGCTCCAGGAGGCCTCTGCAGAAAGATGAAAAACTGGAAAACAAAAGTGTGAACTACAGTATAGAAAATCTGTTAAAGTAATTTGTGTACAAATTAACTTTTCAGACCAGTAAAGCATAGAACAGATATCCTAGCGTGTGCCTCCAGATTTGTGAACTTTTGTACTTTATTTCCCATTTAACCCCTTTCTTAACAGATTTGAGAATCTGCTGGAATAATTTGTGTTTATGAAAGAGGTCTGTGGCTTTTGATCATAAGTCAGCTGTTGATCTAGCCGAGCAGACCACATCAGTAAACACAGGGCCATTCTTTTTGTGATTCTGTGTAACAGTTTTTTCTCCGAGCATAGCTGGGGCTGGGGAGGAAGTATTGATTTGGACAAACAGATACTGGTTTCTGGCTTCTGATGCAAATAGGTTGGGAAAAAAAATCCATACATTTTGTTTCAAAACAAGGTATTAAGAGCTGGGCTTTTTTTTGTGTGTGTTTTTTTTTTTTTTCTTTTTCCCTTTTTTCTCTTCCTCACACAAAAGGACAGCATCTTACTTTTTTTTTTTTTTTTTGACAAGTCTTACCTTTCCATGCAAATCCCAGGACTTTACATTAGTTATAATTAAATGTAGATGCTATGCTGAATTAAAATGTTTGCCAGCTGGATGACATAAGCAGAAAACTCTTATGGCCATTACAGCTGTGCAGGTGATAAATCCAAACAACAGCCCCAGTACTGGCCTGCATAAGCATTTACACAAAATGCAGGGTCTTGTTTATTGACAGGGGAAAAAATCTGAGGCTACTGCTTTTTGAAACATATGGTTGGTTCAACAGGCAATTAAAGTTGAAATCTGAGGAATGAATTGATTTTTTCAGAGGTCTGATTCTCAGAGTGGGAATTTCTTCCTTATTAAGGAGGAGGGAGTTAACGTTAGATTTTGCATTTACAGCCCAAGCTCTTAGTAAAACCAAACCTAGCTAGGTAGGAGAGTTGTCATCAAGCCACCTGGTAGAGAACTGTCATTTTGCTACTCACTTATCACCACATGACACGGGCAGTTTGGCAGGCTAAATCTGGATCTCAAATCTGAGAAGAGCTGTCAAAACTATGCCCACATCCTTAGGAAGCATCAGACATCGCTCCCCCTGCCATCCTTAACTATGCCTAGAAGATGTCCATATCTCATCTGCAGCTTAGATAGCCTGCAATAAAGGAAAGACCATGTACCATGAATCTATACATCTGTGAAATGAGGCAAAAGTCCCCTGTTAACATCACTACTCTTCACATACCTGAAGGCACACATTCAACAGTGGGGCTGAGGAGCTCTGGAAGGTGCATCAGCCACTCCTGCAGTCCCCACACATGGGGTTTGCTCTTGCAATAGGACAGTAGATCCTGGGAATTACTGAGCAATCCCTCTTTCCTATGCAAAACCCCCAAGCATGTGGTTTTGCTCTCAGGCTTATTGGTCAGACAGTAGCAGGTCAGATGTTGATTGTGTCAGTTGAGGGTACAAAGCCTCGAAGACTATGTCTAGACTTTAGAGAAATAATGATGGTACCAGGGTTCCCCAGGTCCCAGGGCTTTCCGCTAAGTTAAACCACCTGGAGTACTTACTATCACCTTTGCTTTATTAACTGCAGACAAATAGGGTCTGTTAACAGAGCAGACAGAATCTGTTAATAGGACTCTAGGGTAACGCAGATTTGTCAGCTTACAAGTGACCTTTCTAAAACACAAACAGGCAGGGAGCCGAGCTCTGAAGTTTTTCTACATTTGGTAAAGCAATGAAAGAAAGAAGGATGTAAAGGAGACAGAAGTGAAAAATCAAGCTGCTGTCAGTATTTTTTAAAGGCATTATTTAGATGGGGATTTGCCACCTATGCCGTTGTCTTTGTACCAAGTGCAGAGCACTGTGATTACTGCATCCAATGTGATGGATGGTACTGATGGCTGTATGCTCTGTGCTGAGGTAGCAACACCACCATTGACTCTTAGTGCCAGTAAAAATCAATGCTCGAAATATGGTTTTGCCGGTATAACAGCAAGTATTTGAGGTGTTTCCACCAACAGAGCTGTGCTGGTCACAACAACCAGATGTCCTTGAATAACACACTCAAGCTGGGTGCACAAATGGGCAGGTCTGCCACTGGTCTGACTTTTGCACAGAATCTTTCCCCAACAAGTCATGCGCAAATATAAAACATTTCATCCATGATCATTGTACCTAAAGTACAATATGGATCACTATAAGCAGACTAAAATAAAATGCATTTCACTTCAGGATATTGCTTTAACTCGCCAGGCTTTACAACAGCCCATCAGGTTGTTCTTGCAAGTACTGTTAGATTTGTGTTCAAGATAAACAGGAATGAAGAGACAAACAAACAGAGCCAAAAGGCACACAGTAATTAGCCTTGTCTTATTTTTAAATTACTCCCTTGTTACCAGAGAGAGTCCCAGAAATTGGGGGGTTAAGGGCCCTGACGCACCCCCAACCAATCAGACACTAGGCAATACCGTAAAAATTATTTTTTCCTTTTAACCGGAAAAATTTCATCTATATCCACCAAAAAATTATTCAATATCTGCTCCATTCATTCCTATAGGCCAAGGTTTTTACACACTGACTAGCTCCTCTGTAATTGTTTCCCTCGAACTCCTGGGACAAATTCCAGCTTTTCTTTGAGTTTTCATTGATGGAAGTGATCACATATTTAAAGAACGGAAGGCAAAACCAAAGCCTCCAGCCAAGCAAACAAACCCCCAAATCTGGGGGGAATCTTGTTTCAACACAATGCTTGGTATTTTTTCCCCCCGCTGCATGCTGCAATTCGCTGAGGAGCCGAGTAATTGCATGAATAGCTTTTCTCTTGATCATTTGGTTATGACTCATACACTTGAAAGAACTGCAGTTGTTACCATAATTTCAGTTATGTGTAACTGGCTTATATCATGCATTTAATTGGAGGGAAAAGACAAAAACTGCTAATGAAAATGGAAATTACAAGCCTCCCAGTTTGTGTCTGAGGAGGTTGGTTTTTTCCCCTCTCTCCATTAGTGATGAAATACCAGTCAAACAACTGAAAACAGGTTTTTGCAGTATCTTTCTGAAAGATGCAATTGCAAATTAGAACTACTACTTTATCTCTTTAATAATATTTTGTAAAGACTGATAGAAGGGAGGACTGCATCTTATACTAAATTTTCAGTCCCTCTGCACACACGGCATGGCATGGAAAATCTGCAATAGTAGTGTATTTTTTTTATTGCCAATGAATGATAAGGCTGATGAACAAGACTAAATCTAATTTCCTAATGCCTAATTTTCCAAACCCAGCTGACTTTCTACAGTCCTTTGAATAGGCTTTTCCCCTCTCTTAATCAAAGGGTTAATGGGAGAAGTTGATTGGGGGAATGAAAATAAAACTTTCATAGGCTTGTAAAGGGAGTCCCTTTGAACTAGTCCTGTTAAGTTAGTGGTGTCCAGTCAACTGCAGAGATATGGATGTGACCTGTTGTTCAGACTCCAGTGAGCAGCGTGGTAATGAAATAACACCACTGACCTGCCACGGCCCCCCTGGTTCAGGTTCCTTTAATCAGCGCAATTCATTTCTCCCTTGCTTGCTTGCTGTCACTGGTAGCGGATGTAAGCTGAACAGGGGCTGTGTGTGGCAGGGGTGGTGTCTCCCCGAGATACTGCAATCTCTTATCAGGAATACTACAGCATTAGTGAAATGTCAAGCACCTGTCTAAAAGTCTCAGTTTCCTGCTCGATAACTGCAGTGATAGAGAAGATGGATCTTGTGAGCAGTTGGCCAGAAGTATTGCAACAAAAGAAAACCAAATCATCATCAAGGGCTTAGAAATGCATCACTCTATAACTGTTTCTTTGTACTTCCAGGAAAAGTAACATTTTCTGGTTGTCTTTAAAAATTAAAAATGTGTGCTTTGAAAGCATATATTGAACATGCTTAAGAAACCATGGCTGAATAACCCCCCCCCCCCAATCTTACAGAGATGTAAGATCTACCAGCAATGCAGCAGAGCCTCCAGTCAGAGAATGAACAGATTTATGGAGGAAAATGAGTTATTTTCATAGGATTCATTAATTAAATCAAATTATATTAACCTATTAATAGTGCACGCACGCGCACCCCCCCCACCCCCACCCCCCTGCTTTCTTACTGAGAAACACATTTTTCTTGATAAAGAGACTTGAATTTGTTTGTCTTCAGTTTTGTTTTTCTGCAACTCAGGGGAAAAGCCTAAACATTGATAATTAATTTCCCTATTTAAGTAACTGAAATGCCCTTGTCTGACCTTAGTTTAGAAATCAGGATAGTGGGGGAAAATATTAGATAAGTCTATTGAAAAAACTAGAGAATTCGATGTCACATCTATATTGTTTTAGTTTCATTGAAGATATCCTTTTCTCCATAAAACCCAGCAGCTTTTAAAAGGCTTCTTAGTCAGATCAAAAGCATCTCTAGTATAAAAACACCCCACAAAAATCTTCTTATCAGTAAGTTAACTTTTTAATCACAAAGATTAATTATTTAAGAAGAAAAAAAAAGTTAAGTGCTTTTCAAAGCAACATGCAAAAAGCATATATATCTCTCTGCAATTAGAAGAAAATGACTTATTTATTTAGGAACATACAAAAAAGAAGTAACACTCCAAATGGAGAGTGAAGCTTCACTGTAGTTCCTACACAGGACACGCTGGAGCTACAGTGCTGCCATGTCAGCCGTCTGAGCACCGTTCCCCATCTGTTTAGTTCTTTGGCAGTGGAAAAATGATAAACCATAGTAACCCTCCACCTTCTGTGGGAGAATTAGAGTGGCAGTAGTGCTAAGTCGCTGGTTCCCAGCTGTGATCAACCCAGATCAACCTGAATATTCACATGATTTATCTGAGGTAACTATGAGCCGTCTGCATGGGACCAGACTTCAAACCAGCCCCTCTTACCTCAGTGCAGCTGTCACCGAAATAAACAACCTGCGAGGGAAGCAGCAACTCAAAAGTTATTTTTATATAAGGAAAGTACAAGCAAACTGTATTTCACACAGAGAGGAAGAGAGCTTCGAAACAGACTAATAGAAATTCCTCCGTGTTTCAGAGTTGGCCACAACATGCAGGGCAATGTCATGAACTCGGCAGAGTTCAGGTGCTGGAGTTGCCATAAATGGCGATGAAATTTCTCCTTGTAGGACGGAGGGCAGGTTCTTGTTACTGAAAAGGAGAAGACTACATTTTTTTGTTAAGGGAAAGAGCATACAGTCCTTTCTCTGAGATCTGTGATTTAGCTTTGGGTAGAGGCTCTGTGTCACCCGTGCAATGCTGAGCTGGGACAGAATGGCACCCTCCCGGTGCAGCCAGGAGGATACAGTTGTGAGGGATGCTGATGCTGCCAGCACCTTGGTAAGATAACCAGGCTCATTCTCAGCGCAGGTGGCATGAGGCTTTTTTTGTAACTTACTTTCTTCTGTTCCAGGAAACACCTGCAAGGAACCCTTACCTCATATTTTCCTTTCTTCTCCACGGGCTCAGATTCAGTCTCTGCAGGCACCGTAACTTTGTCCCCTAGAAGCTCCTCTAAGATGAAGACAGTTTCCCAGTTGCTATAGTGATGAGCTGGGAAAATATCTGAGTGCATGCTGTCACCAAAATAAACAACCTATGAGGGAAGCAGCAAATTAAAAGTTCATTGTATATGGGGAAAACACAAGCAAACTTTATTTCACAGAGAGAGAAAAAGCTTTAAAACAACCTAATAAAAATTCCTTCATGTTACGTTTGGTCAAGACACACAGAGATCTTATTAATGTCACAGCCTGGAGCTGTACCTTCGACCAGCTCTGTAAGGAAAAGGCTGGCCCTGCACACCCTCCTCGCTCCCACCCGCCAGGGGTGTTGGACGGGGAATCCCTGGCTGGGACTGGCACAGAGACACTACTGAGTCTTTTGATTGACAGAAATAGCCTGCCAGGAACTGGTGGAAAAGACTACCAAGACAATATACTGAGCAACCGGAATGAATTTTGGACAACTTTGGAAACAAGGGAGAACATGGAACACCTCTTGGTGACTCAGAACTCTTCTGTTCTGTGCCCAGGGGGTGGTTTGCCCATTTTACCCATTAGGGAAAATGTGGTCCCACCATCTCCAGTAGCATTTTCACCCATCCAGATCTGTAATTAAAATAACGTGATCCTAGTTTTCACTGATGCCACCTTTTAACCGATTTAATCTGTTTCCTCAGGGAGATTGTTTATTTCCTGATTACAGTCTGATTCTCCCCAAAGCTGCCAAAGTGTGTGACTGTGCACAAAGAATAAAACATCTATAAAGCTGACATATTCTACCGATAAGAAGACTAATATGCTCCTTCCAGTTCTGGACTGCAGTCTGTTAGACAACAGCAAGTGAACCAGAACAAAAATTTGTGACCAATCACATCCCTAACTGTAATGAAAATTTGTCTGGTGAATTTTAGACTGAGACAGGGTATTTTCAGAAAGATTTACTCTCATTTTTAATGTACCTTGGGATCCAACTTGCCAGTCATTTTCTTCAGTAGTTCATAAAGCTGGATAGCATTCCCTTGGGAATACCAGCCGGGTTTGTCCAGTGATAGCAGAGCTTCCTGCTCCTCGTCATTCTCTGAAAACACCAAGCAAAATCACCTGCCGTTAGTGAGGGCAGCCCATGCGCCTGCATTCATGAGATGTGTCAGAAACTGCCTGTGCACAGCTTGGAGACCATGGTCTGCCTTGGCATTAAACCAGCTCCAGTGTCTGGCTCAAGTCCTGGTACTGACTGTGGGTTCAGTCAAGGTGTTTGGCAGCTGGAGGTAGGCAGACATTTGTGAGACAGGCAGCAGCCAAGCCTTGCCTGCAGGGGCTACAGAAGAGCTGGAGAATCAGCCATAAGCTTTGCCCCGCAAACGCTGCAGCAGGGATGGCAGGAAACCACATGGACCAGACCGATGGAGGAGCTGCTACAGATCTAAGGTGAAACCATGGGTCGAGACAGACTGTAAGAGACAGCATGCACCCTTCCTCACAGACAAATGATTACTGCTTTTAAACACTGACATAAATATAACAAAACAGACTGAGATAGCTCTTATGGGCACTCGCCAGACTTAGATCAGCACAATGAGCAGTTCTAGTTATCATCCAGTTTTGAAGAAACGATGAGCAGGCAATATTGCTGCTGGTGGTATAATCCACATTGGCATATATATCCACACTGGCAGCTGTCAGTGAAGTGGAAAAATCAGTAGAAAATGAAACCCCCCGGTCATCACCCAACTGTGCCATAGGCTTTGTCTGTAGCTGGTCCCAAAGCAGCTGGATCTGTTCTGGTGTCCATGTAACTTTATTGCTCATTCAGAACTATGTGCTATTGCCAGATGAACTCCTTTTAGCTTCTTGCTGGAGCCAAAATATGAGCCTTAGTGAACCGATAAACTAGGAGTTCATCAGAAATATTAATGTCTGTCTATTGAAGTACAGCAAATGTTGGTACTTTGGTGATTTTTTTATTCAGTCTCAATCAAACATGTCTTTTTTTTTTTTATGCTGGAGACAGAGGGGTTAGAAGCCAATACATACTTTGACCTGACTTAGGTGTAACATCCAGACTTCCGTTTTTCTCCTGCTTTATAGAATGTTTCAAAGTAGTCAAAATGTGTTATGAAGAAGACTAAGAGCAAACATCATCTGGTTAGAGACCGCTGAAAGCTGGAATGCAAATTTTGGAGAACAGTGAGCTTTATGTTTAAGAGCACTGAAGACGTATATGGCACAGACATTGGTCCTTGAAAAATAAAAAAAGCAAAAAGAGAGAAAGAGATATGTGGAGAGAGGCAGTAAATAACTCTTCAGTATTATGAATCTATGGATTTGAATAAACACAGGACTTATTCTCAGACAAAATGATTCCATATTCAGGGTGTTTTATAAACTAGGAAAACCAAGGAAATTCAAAGTTGATGCTAACAATTCATGTAGAATTTGTGTGGAAAAGTTTTCCTTTGTTCTTCTTCAGGAACCTAGCGATAATAATAAGTAAGATAACATCCATGAAAAATAAATCTTCATTTCCTGACTTTTAAAATGGTTTTGACTGCACAATTTTTGATCAAACAGAAGTTGTCAAACTTCAGTGAATTTGTTTTATTTGCCCTGTATTTTTAGACATAATTGTAAGGCTGACTGAACAAGCAGACACAATCTTCAAATGATATGGACATAGAAAAAGCAACTTATAAAAAAAAGTCCTCAGAGCTGCTATCAAAACTTTCTTGAACTTGTGAAGTATAGCTATCACTGTCTCTCCATTCAGTCAATGAGGAAAATACTAGAGAAAAATTGAGCTAGTACGAGAGGGACTGTCAAAAGCACAGCATTGCATTTGCAGATAGGAGCCCTATGTATTAGAGTAGCACCAGAAGGTTCTAGCAAAAAGAAAGACCCTGCTTGGCTACCTCTGTGGAAAGGCATGAGGGGCACTCTTGACTGAAAAAATTCACTGTAATTACAAGGTAGAAGATCTCTCACTCTGTGAGATCTATTACTGTCACCCCTAGCAATGGGATTCATCTCACTTAACTCGATGCATCTGGAATTTAGGCTTCTAATTTACAGTTACAGTCTGAACTAGTTGGCCAGGATCCCTTGGTAGGCAAAAGAGAGTGCAAGAAGCACTTTCTAGAGGTGCCAGCTCTGGAGAAGGAAAGGATTTAATTAAGTTAGGAGCTTTGCTTTTAGGCTGTGAAAAGAAGGGAAATTTTGAAGCCTGGTTTCTTCCTCTGTGCTTGGAGGCAGCAAACAGCATTGAGATGTCTAATTCATTATGGGAAAACCTTGATTTTGGAAGGAACTTCAGAAATCTGAGGAATTAGGAAAGGTCTTTTATAATGTTTCAGTTGCAGGGTCATAGGGGTAATGACTCTGAACTGGCAAACCTTGCCTCGAACCATCTCATACAGCTGCTTGTGCTCACCCATCTAGAGGTGACCATGTCAATTCTATTTCTGTAACCTGAAGTGGAAGGAAATTAATGGTGTTTCATTTGCAGTCATTAATAAGAACAATTTCTAATCCACTTACGCTATCCCTGTGGCAAAATATAGTCAAGAAAATTTTTCTTCAGCACTGGCTCTTAAGGCCTCTTGTAGTAGTTCTGCCATATAAAAATTGATACACAACAACTTTAAACCCCATTTATGACACCATTGGCTCTGGCTCGTATTGTATCCGTCAGATAGCAGCTACGTGACAGTGCTGAAGAAACCTGCAAATTTCCTGAAAAAATGCTGCCTGTGATCATGGTAGTTCCTAACGTATTTTAGATACTCCAGGCCTAACACTAACTACACTCAGACAAGAGTAAAACTGCTGCTGACTTTCCTCCCACTTTGCTGTTATTGATTTGTAAAGGTTCATGTAAAGGTCAGAAATGCTATAAATATTCCTTCAGCAGGAAGCAACACATATATAGGCGGGGATGCTAATGCTTCATGTCTTATAAGCTGGAAGGAAAAGGAGACATCCTGACAATTTCAAACAGACTGGATAACCGAAAAGAATTTCTCAGATGATTTAGATAGAGCGACCTGCTTCCTTCTGAAGTCTAATATATCACTGCAACCTGGATTCCTGGATGTAGAATGAAAACATGCCATGACAAGAAGTGTAGAGGTAGCAAGCAACTAAAATTAAAATAATTAAACCCAGAAAATCACTCTATTAAAACACTCACCCAAACCTCAACAGTGATTCAGAGCAGTTTTCCTGAGGGGAAATTACCATTCCTTTTAAAAAACAACAACAAAAGCTTGACTCATGCTGGGGCAATATTAATATTTGCTGGAATGGCAATTTGCATATTGCTATGTCTAACAGCTTGGGAAATGTTTTCGGAATCAGAAATGTACTCCCATCACCATTAGCAGATACAGTTTTTCAGATAAACAGATTCACAGACAAGATTCAATATCCTTTTCCTTGTGAGAATTTTCTCGCCTGCCTTTAAATGTGCATTGCAGGTTTATAACATGGGCTGAAGAACATCTGGTTTTGTTCTGAATGAATATGCAAAAAGTAATCAGCGAAGCTTATTTCCATTTAAATGACAACTGACGGTAATTTACTTTGGCACAGAGTCGCTCCTTGGGAAAGGCTCTGCACATGCTTGCACACTGCCGCCTGCTTTGCTATCCGTTAAAGCGTTATACCCGCTGAGATGGAAACCTGAACACACGCAGTGCAGAGGTTGTGTCCACACTGCATGTTCAGCTCAGGGTCTGCACCTGGAGCTCTATCCCTAACCTGCCTGCTGTTTACACTGTTAATCCCCAGCCCATGGGATGGGGCTCTCATTTGGGAAGCCCAAGGTTAAGAGAGAAGCTAAGGGGTGAGGGCGAATGTACCCTTTGACAGTTATTCACCTATACTCAGCCACCAAATTAACCAAAGTTAATTTTCATCAGCTCACCACCCCTGAGGCCGCCGTGGTGCGCGGCTCCTCGGGTTGGGTGCCCTACAGTGACTGCTGGTTATGTGCTGGGGACAGGACCCACCAGTGATTCACCCAAGAGTCCAAGGACGCCTCACACCTACTTGATTGGGCAGAGATGGGGCTGAGGAAGCATCTCCAAGTGCCCAGAGGCCGTGCTGGCCACAGATGTGCTAGGCTTTGCTGCAGTGTGTGTACAGCATCCCAGCGACCCCTTCTTCTGCCTTTCTATCTTTCTCCTGACAGCCTTTTACTCGTTTCCATACAAATCTAGTTAGACAGGCTATTAGCGTTACTGATATTTTTTGTTCCTTCCTACTGCACAATCAAATAAAAACATGCAGTGACTCTGTCGCTGCTCATGCCTGTACCTGCTCCTGCCTCTTCCTACCCATAGGCAGCTCCTATGGGCTCTCGCTGCATGCAGGAGCTCAGCGCAGATGGGCATATGTGTTTGGCATGCTGAAGCCGTGGTTACCACCTCAGGGGGCTATTGTAAAACAAGTACATTTTATGATGCACAACTATCATACTGATATGCCTCTCTGCAATTTAAAATAATGCCATTTCAGGCCCTGAGGGCATTAATATAAAAGCTGGGTTCTGTTCCAGCCCAGCTTGCAAGCACAGTCTGATTTTAGATGGCATTTCGAGCTCAGTTAAGAAAAACAAACTCTTTTTCCAGAAGGAGACTTGGGGCAGGAAAGCAGGAAAGACAAAGGGACCTGCATAAGTAAAATCTTTCTGGTAGGTTCTTCCAGTTGTAAAGGTAATAAGGCAGGATGGCATAAGCTGTAGAGTTCCCCTGTGGGCATGCTCTCCATGAAGAAAGCAAATACTTACAAGCTTGCTGGAGGTAAAATTTCATACCCTATGGGCACCCTTCTGTAGCACAGCACCCCGAATTCCTATGTATAGACCAACCACCTTTACTGGGTGGTTTCCAGGACTCTGGCAGGTAGTACTGTGTGTTTCGCCATCCCTGAATTACTCCTGTGCCCTGGAAGCAGCTGTGAAATCCATCTGCCTGACACGTGCACCAGCGCTTGCCAGTCTCCTGTCTGACTGGATGACTGCAGGGAAGTGATAAGGAACAAATTATTCCCTTAGTGTGATGTGCTGAAATAAAAGGTTAAGGATTCCCAAAGTGATTAGTGATTTCAGCCTGTCTAGTGATTGGCTGTCCAATCTGTTTTTTTTTTTTTTGGTTTGCTTAGTTCCACCCTCCCCGCCCCCTCCAAAAAAGCCTGAAACTCAGCTCCCCTTCCTGCCCTTGCATTGTTCTGCCTTCTTTAGGGTGGCTTATGATTGGCGAGACAAAGGCTGAAATAATCGAACTAAAAATTCAGTTCCGAAAACTGGAACATGATTTTCACTTTTACATAGGCAGCGACACATCCTTCTTACGCTCAGAAATCCCAACATATATGTGCTCATTCATATGGAGGACTAAATAACAGTACTACTAAAAGCTGGCAATACTCCGAAAGAACATCATATATAATGCTGAGAGAAAAAAACAAATACCATCCTGTGAAAAAAATAAACTATTTCATAATAATTCCTAAGTGCTACTTATCAATTACTAACAATTCCTTTTCTCACAATGGACTTCTGCTCTTCCACTCATTTATAAGGCCTGATGAGACCAGAGTACAGGATAGTGTATTTTCAAATTGCCCTGGGCATATATATAAGAACCACAGACTCCTTAGAGAGGAGAAATAAATATATATGTGAATAAAAAGTTTTACATTTTTAGTTTTTACTAAAATCTGCTTTACTGCTTAATTTTGCCAAGTAACAGGCTATGTAGAGAAAAGACTGAAGTTTTACTTGTTTGTAAGAAAATCAGTATTTGCTTTAGAGAAGTCAGCAAATAAGTTTCTTTAGGAAGTTTTGATTACTGTGTTACAGGAACTGAAAATAACGGATCACTGCAGATTTAGTAATTTGTTTTCTAATCTGTCAAGCCATTAACTTTATACCCTCCCAGGAACAGCCTGGCTAATGAACAAAGTGTTTCTATTTAAAACATTGATATGATGAAATACAAGCAAGGCCTTTTTTCCCTGGAAAAGGAAAATCACTTTTTGGAAAATGATTAATCTGCAAGTTCATTTTAAAATGTAGCTCATGCACAGATTTGGTGAAGCTTTTTCCATGATTTTATTTAATTGCATTTATAACTCAGAGAACCTCTATTTTGGAAGGGTAAGAGAGGCACAAATACAGATTTTGATTTCTTCCTTGCACATACTTTTTAAATTGTTTGGTGGTGGGTTTTTTTTTTTTTTTTTTTTTGTTTTTTTTTTTTAATTGGGATCTTGGAGAGGTACAAAATGGCAAGAAAATAAATAAATTCCCTCCCCAGAACAGTTTTATTCTGGATCTCATTAGTTTTGTAAGAAGCTCCAGAGCCTTATAAATTAGGAACTCCCGATATCCAGACAAAGGTCCTCAAATAACCCTATCAATACTGATATCATAGTCATCGGAGAGATCCCCATATAATTATGGAGAGAAACAAAGTTTTCCAGAAAGCATTTTGAATTCAAATAAGTTAGGAGAGGTATGGTAATAGAAGAAAAAACTGACATAATCATTTCAGGAATATGCAGTTCAGTTCAAGCAGCTGTCTATAACCTTTCCTACTAGGGTCTGCTTCATTGCTGTACAAAAATTTGAAGAGTTGATAGAAGAAGAAGATGGTGGGAAGCACAGAAGATGAGATAAGCACCACCAGTCAGTTGGGAAAAATGCCTCAAATTTCATAATTAAAATAAAATTGAGACACACAAAGCATCTTCTTTGCACTGTGCAGACTGTAATCTCTCAGTTTATCCCAGCCCTCTAAGCCTCTCTAGTAATACCTACTGAAATAAGGCATATTGCAATTTGCTTTTGGACCGTGCTCTTCCTCACGGAAAATCGACAATGCAGCATAGTGGGGAAAAGCTTCCTGCCATCATTCGCTTTGGCCTCAGACATTAAACAAAGAACAACAAAGTTCTTTAATTCTCAGTTACAGAAAGACTAAGAATTTTTATTCCCTACATCTTTGTACTTCAGGTATGAAGTATATATATGTAAACTAGAATAGACAGTTTGATCCTGAACAAATGTATCTCCGTAAAGCAATATATAGATTCTGCTGCAACGGTCTTTCTGTTTTAGTTTTTTATTTCCCTAAAATACATTATTTCCAAAGGCATAATAAATGTGAAGTAGACATGAGCATGCATGGTTATTGCACATATTCATTTGCCTGGAATACGCAAGACATTTTCATTAACTTTTATGTGAAAACTATTTATATGGCCAAGTTGAGTTATGATTTATAAGAAAGCACCATTCTTTTTTCCTAACTTATTACACTACCTCAAATCTCTACTTTAATTTTATTGATTAATTCTGTCTGAGGTTCTAGCTCTCCAAATATTGGCTGTCTCTGAAGAGGGCAGTTTTATATCGACCTTTAAAGACTAACTTAAAAGTCAAGATTCCACAAGTAAAAATATCAAATCTGGGAGTTTTAAAAAATATAAATAGATCCACCTAGCCTTCTGCCTGTTAGTAACTGTACAAGCATTCTATAGCTGCAGATAGCAGTTATGAAAACCTTGTGTCTCAGTAATTAAAAACGCAGAGCCCCGCTCCCTCGCCCAGCGCTGCTGCTGAGCCAGGCAAGCGCAGCCAGGGTACTCCTGGGAGGTGCAGGGGCCAGGCCGCTAGAGCCTGGGCATTTCCCTGCTGCTGTGTGGAGGTTCAAAAACTCAAATATCTATTTTTCCTGTCTGAAAAGGGGAAATTTCTCAAAAAAAAAAAAAAGAGGAAAAAAAAAGGAAAAAAAGGGAAAAAAGCACGAGAACTTGAAAATAGCTTATTCTCTCACTGCTTCACAGGTATCCTGCTATTTAGAAGTTGTGAAGTATGCTCATTTCCAATATTTCTAAACAAATCTGGATGCCTTAGAATAATAATTTTTTAATGGAAATGAAAGATAACACCTGAGACTACTGAGAGAGGGATTCTGGCTCCTGTTGACCCAAGACTTCTTTTTATCACGTGGTAGAAGATAAGCATTATATGACATACTTAAAAATCATACCGTATTAAAACCATTTGAATATGGCTGTCAGGGAAGAGAGTACATATATGTACTAAGTTGTGAGTATTTTTATAGGTTTTTAGTAACATTTAGCAGTTCAAGTAGTAATAACAAAAAATCTTTACTTACTATCAGAATATGATGGCATAGTTAAGGAATAGATGGAATAGTTAAAGACCATTTTCTATTAGAAAATACAGAAATGACCACTAATAGTTTAAAACCATAGACATGACAGTATCAAACACAGAAGAAAAGAAAAAAATATCAAAACAATCACAGTGGGTGGTCTTGTTCAGTAGCAAATAGACTTTTTTTTCCTGATCCATTTTTCAGCTCATATTTTGTTTCCCTTTGCTTAAGACAATGTTCAAGAAGCACCAAAAGATACTTCAGGACCTAACACTGATTTTAGCTTCAGAGAATCTCCTCTTGGAGACATACTTCTGTTTGTGTATCATCAATGAACTCCAATGGGGATTTTGCAATTTTATTGCAATAAGGAGGACCTTTAGATGCTTTTACTATATTCTTTACTGCATTTTATATCATTAGCATCCCTTCTAGAAAAAAACCCAAATCAATCCTTAAAAAAATTGGGGTTGTGCAATGCACACTTGCCATGAGCAACATGCATATTAGGGTCCATCACAGAAAGCCTTTAACTCAGGGGTCCTCAAACTACGGCCCATGGGCCAGATACGGCCCCCCAGGGTCCTCAATCCGGCCCCCGGTATTTACAGACCCCCCGCCCCCCCCCCGCAGGGGGTTGGGGGGGAAACCAAGAAGCCGCAGATGACTGCCTGCCACTGCATCCGCGCGCCGGCCCCCTGGTTAAAAAGCTTGAGGACCCCTGCTTTAACTAAAGAAAGCAAGAAAATTGTGCTAAAGAAAGCAAATATTTTGGAGCTGTGCTGGTGAGTAATTAGATGGCACTACAAGTTACAGCTAAACAGGAGAAAGAGGAGAATGTAAACTAGAAAACCTCCCCAGACCATAGGTGTGCTGGAGTTGGACCAGCTGGGGAGCAGGATGGCCAAGCTGCGGCCGGCTCTGTGAGCACGTGCCTTGCCAAGAGGTATGGGGGAGCCGTGACCAAGGATGTCCTTGGGAAAAGTGCTTGTCCTTGGGAGAGTAGCAGGGAAAAAGCATCATAATGCAGCTAGCATTTGGGGGATTGTAGTCAGCTGCATGGGTGGAGGATGCTGCATCCATGGTTTGGTTTGCATTAGTCTGGCATTTGGGACAGGGATTCACCAGTTATGCCAAAGATTTCCTACTTGACCTTGGGTGCTTTGTATGTAAATATAAGTGCTAAGGCTCCCATATATCAGAAGTCTTATGAGAATAAATATATTAAGGTGCATGATATATTTTGGTACAGTGGCAGCAACAGCTATTTAAGTAGCTTAGAGGGCAAAATGAGATGGAGATGAGAGAGATAGAACTCAATTTATGTGGACTAGATAAAAGAACAAATAACTGTGCTGTGATGCTGCTCAGGCCATGAATGTGGAGATGAGAGTACAGTGGGAAAACTTCTCCTGGGGGCCAGGGAATCTAAGAAATGTTTTCATCTTCTTGCCATTGCTTTGTGCCTCTTCTGCCCCTTTGCAGCTCCTGTCCATGTAGGGTGTGAACACTGAGCTCCCTGTTGAGACTTACAGCCTGTGGTGGATGGGGAGCAGAAGGGAAGGACAAGGCAGGTGTGTGTGTGTGACAGAAGACAGAAAGGTGATGGCAAGTTCAGTCTTGAGGTCTGGGGACAATTTCATGGCCCTGTGGACCACGGTCGTGGATGAACTCAAAGAAGGGACAAAGAATGGTTAGAACAACTGGCAGAGATGTTGGATGCTTTTTAAGGTCTGCTGTGGGGCCAGGCGTGTCATGGAACTCCAGAATGACAAGGAACAAGAAACCGTGTTCCTATTAGATTTGTTGAGGTATAGTAGAACTTTACATATTTAATAAACAAGATAAAAAACCTTAGGAAATAAACGTTCTAACAAAGAGGAAAAGTTTTTATGTGTAAAGCAGTCACTGTAAATATCAGAACAAAGTAAGCAGGCTGGAGATGGCAAGGAAAAATGGAAACTATTCCTTTCTGGCAAAGTATGTTTAGTTGCTCTTTGATAGGAAGACCGACATGAAAGACTAGTAGTGATGAGTTTTTTGAAGAAGTGAAAAAGAAATGATCCCTGTGACACTTCCTATATTACTTTTCAAGTTCCTTATCTGTGTATTTTGTGTAGTTTGCAAAACCACTTAGTGTCTATACAAAAATGCACTTCACCTTGTTTCTCAGAGCCAAGTGTATTGTGCCAGATCTCCGTATGCAGGAATTTCACAGATAAAATCTCTTGCTACTATTATTCCAGAAAAAATAGTCATCTTGGAAGGCTCAGCCTTAGTCTGGCAGTATCACAGAGACACCTGGGATCTGTGGACAGTAATAATATATAAAGTGGTTTCACAGCAGATAAGTATCAGGTTAGAATGAACGTGCTTACTAATGAAGAGAAAAAGTCCTGGGGTTGCTAATTCTACCTAGTAAAACATGCAACGTACATACTGAAGTTTAGGACATCTGGAGTCCTATGTGAATAATAAAAAGATTGAAGAACAAAGAGAGTTAGGGAGAAGACGGTAGGTACATCACTTTTACCTTTTCCTGAGCCTTCAGCTTACAAGAAGTAATTCCCTTCTGAACACCAGCTGCAGAGGACTTGTACTTATCTAAAAGACGCAGTGTCCCATGATCGCTTGCCAGCTGAGAAATGTCCAGTTTTGTGTTCTCTGTCCTTTTACTTCCCTGTATTGGGTGGGAGAGGCAGAGCTGCTCCTGAACTAGGTAACTCTTTACCCACCTGAGATCCCCCTCCTGCCCCAGTAAATCCACACCCGCTATTTGTTGCAGCTCTCCTCTGCCACTCACTGCTTTGCAGTTCTCCCTGGTGCTTCATAAACATCAGGTAAGCCTTGGTATTTAGAAATTGAGAAACCAAGGCAGAGATTCACTGTCACATCAAAGTGAACCAGATCTCAGCCCAGGCTTTGGTCATGATTTCTCCTCGTGTTCTCATTTCATTTCTAGGGCTTCCTAACCAGCTCCTTTCACTACTTGCTTCCAATAGCAGATCTGATGTCTGCAATACAAAAATCAATGTGTGCTTTCTGAGAAAAAACAATTCGACAGGCTAGCATTAATAAAAGGTTGACATTTTGGAAGAACACACAAGAGAACTCTAAAGCTCCTTAATGAAAACCAGCACATACAGACTCGTGGAAACTATGCTGAAAGGAAGCTTTCGGCAAGAGTTGCCAACCCTCGTTCTGCCAGGAATGTACCATACACAACTCTATTTTTGCTCTACTACAAACTGCCTCAATCCCAGTTTCCAAATTAATTACAGATCAAATCATAAGGTAACTCTTTATGAGGTTCTCTTTCTAATTATCTGCTTATTTTTGAATCCTACAGAAGAAAACAATTACACAGAGAACAAAGATGAATAAACTCCCCAACTTCTATCACCTATTGCTTACGCATATGTGATCTATGTCAAATAATATTTTTCCCTGCAAAGTCATACTGGTAAGCCCCCCGTGACATGGGTAATCTTTCTTCCAGAAATTCCCTGTGGATTCTGACAGCTGTTTAAGAAGTATAATGTGAAGTCATTTCTCACAGGTCTGCACTGAATGAGTGCTGGTTTATGAAGTTGTATTGACCTATCCTGCAGCCACTCAGACCTTGGCTGCTCTAGGCATAGGAGCAGACCTGCACAGATCACAGCTTTCTACTCAGCACATAGCCCTGTTCTATTCAGTTGCTAAAACACTGGTGGTTAGAGATGTTTGAGATGCTCCTTAGTCTGAGCTGGCAAGGCATGGGTCCTGTGCCACTTCTGTAAGACCTGTGCTTGGGTTCCTTGGGGCTCTCAATTAGCCCTGGAGGCCTATAATTAGGCACTACAGCTGGGATTCAGCCCCAGATGCAGAAACATAACGTAAAGGCTCTACAATAGGAAGTACAGCTCCTGCGGATTGCAGCGCCGAGTCAATGTGGGCAATGCATTCTGTACGGCGTAGGCACTGCTCTTTGGGCAGCTGTACAGCTCTCCACTGACTGTGCTGGCTAGGTCTTGTTGCCTACACGGGGAGTTGGCTGAGGAATACCAAATGATGGACAGCCAGAGTAGTTTCTGTACATTGTGGTTTCTGCATCCATTCCTGGTACTTATTTCAAAATAAACCTCTGATTTTTGGCATATGATATCACCCTTACAGTGTAGCTGTGAGTCAATTTTTGTTTAAGGGAGAGGTCTGCAACAAGATGTAATAAATCAGTTTCTGAGAACTATCCATTTCTCTGATACAGGTTTGGCAGGAAGAGAAGCCACATTTTGAGCTAAGCTATGTCCTAACATCCTCCTTATAAACAGCAGTAGGGTCTGGTAATGATCTGCATGAGTTAACAAGCTTTCCAGTGGGACCTTTATTATTCTGCAGACTGAATAAAACATATCTGTTTAACAATCTTATATTAAAAATGCACAAAACAGATCAAAATGAAATATGCATTCTCTTAATGCCAAAACAGCTGCTGACTTGTGCATGGTTTGTTTCCCTAGTGTTCCTTTCAGTCTTTTGATATTTCCAACTTAGCTCTTCCCCCCCAGTCACAGGCAGACAAGTCTTATGTGTGCTGGGAAATAGAATGAAGGTGAAAATAAGTATTTCATATAACCAGAAGCAATATTAAAAAAACCCCTTCTAGTCTAGAATTCTGGATATTGAATTCTCTGTATAAATAATTTCTAGACATTCTTCAGGTATTATGTTACAGTAGTCTGAGCTCCCATGCATCCAAAGTAAAGGAGCCACAAACTACTTGATCATTAAGACTACATCTTAATGCACTCTTCAATAAATATAATTAAGTGAGCTTGCAAGCCCCTCAGGTGCCTTTGCTTAGCCAACCCTTTTAAACTTGCAGCATTCTACGGAAGTATAAATATGAGAACTTGAAGGTATTATTTCAGAATGGCTGCTACTAATGCTGCAATGAGAGTTAGTGTTGCAAGTCTTGATCACGTATGGAAGATGTGCATTCACTTTTGTCTTCCACACTGAATTGGTTCTTCACATTCTGCACAAAATCTTCCATAAATCCCAAGTCTTTTTCAGCATCACACATTGTTAGAGTATTATCCCACTATAAATGCAATCTATGTTGAGTGCTGACTGCTTTGCTTCTAAATCTTGCATACTGTTTGGCTGTCTTTTCTTAGAGACTATGGAGAAAAAAAATAATCTCCTCTTAATAATCTTTTCGTGTGTCGGAGGCGAATTTCCTTAAGCCAGACAAGTCTGTTTGTGAAACACAGCTTTGTCTGGAATACAAACCGGTCATTTAGGCATTTTGGTTTGGGTTGCAAAAACACAGGCTAGGGCATGGCAATTCACGTTCTGTGGGGACTCACTATAGGGAGAAGATGGGGTTGACAAGCCCTTAGTAGCTCATTTTGCTGTAAAAACAAGTTGCATTTTTTGGATGAATTTGGCCTCCTAAGTGTGGGAGCTTTCACGCATTATCTCTCTGGTACTGCAGGTACAATCCAGATCAGATTGTGTCACATTTCCATTCTCTGTGAATATCCTGAAATAAAAGAAAATAATATAGCAACACCAGAAGGAGATCACAAAACTATGATTCAGAATTTTCTATAGATCTTGACTTTTAATGACCTCCTAATCACATGGTGTATATGTTTAAATGCAATTATATATAGCTTCTATATTTAACTCACTTTATCTACAGTTTATATAGTTACTAAATGTTGTTGTTAAAACAGCTGTTACTTTTAAATCCTGATGTCACCTTTTTGGCAACCATATTTAAAACATCATCATGACTTACAGATTTTGCAACCTATTTCCCAAAAAGTGGTTATTTGATAAACTTTTAGGTACACAGGCTTGGAAAACTTAAAATAATTCACCATATCAAGGAAGCATTTGACATGCTTCTCTATGAAGACAGAAATTTTAAATTTCCAAATTAAAAATAATTAGATTTTATTAATTAAAATAATAAATTAAAATTAGTTAAATATAAACATTAAAAATAATTTAAATTAAACATAAACATGATCTGATTACATATAACCAATTTTAAGAAATCATTGGTACGGAACTGTCTTCCAAAACAAACAACTACTCTAGCTTATTGCTTTGAATATTTTGAAATAATTATTGAATAATTTGAACAATTTCAGTATAGAACACATCAAGTTCGTAGATCCAATTCCTTGAACTTATAAAGGATATATCGCTGAATCATAAAAAGTAAATCCAGCAGAATTAATTGCAATTATGTTATCTTAATTTCCCCATTATGATAAATCTTTGGAAAGATTTCAGAGTCAAGATTCTCAGGAGGTCCTTATGCAAACTTCAGTTTACAGTTATTCACTGCTTCTGGATTAGGACATTAGAAATCTTAGTTAAATATGCAGATCTGCTAAAGATATGATTATGGGTAAGTCATTCAATCTCTTGGTTCCTTGGCTTTAATGTCAGAGCCAGAGCTTTTGTTTTTCCACTGTTTGTTTATCTGGTCTGCCTGTGGGCTCCTTGAAGACAGAGACTGACTCTTATCACGTGCCTGCACAATACCTTAAAGAACCGGGGTTTGAGTTTTATCCAGGCCTTGAATATAACACGATATAGTCAATAACTAGGATTTTGCAGTATTGTTTGTTTCTGTAACTCCTTTTGAAAATGAAAATACAGAGAATTCTGGTTTTGGATACTTGGCAATTATGCTAAACATGTTTTTGAGTTTTAACAAAAGGAATATTGTTGATACCGTGCTTTTGAAAGCAGCAGCTTTAGCTTTCTTTGAACTAGCTTTCTGTAATATTCTTATCAGCTTTGTGCCAAACACGGTATTTAATATCAAAGGTAATCAGCTGGAGCAACCCCTGCTGTCTTTATGCAGAAGCACACTGCAGTTTTCAACTGTTTTGATTTTTTGATGAATAACTTCTTACTCCTTTTACCCTTTTATCCTCTGAGGTACTTTGAACACTATGCAAACACAAAAAGAACTTGGATCAACACATTTACTTTAATTTTTTCTTTTAAAGAAGGATGGGCATTGGAGACTGCATCCACAGTTCAGCATTCATCTCCATGTTCAGAAACAGATGCCACACTTCAAAGACGATTTAATTTTATTTATTTATTTATTTAAATAAACAGGGTGCTGTTAATGAACAACAGTGCAAATAATGGGTCCTATCTTCTTACGAAGTTGTATGTTGCCGCTGGATTCACTGAATGTCTAATAGGGTACAAAGTCTCATGGATCCTTTTCTAGTAGCTGGGTCATTTGTGGCCAGACTATCCTGGATGGATGCTCTGCTATCTCATCAGGGGTAAGTTCACACTGCAGCCTTTCTCTGAGCTGGCAGTGACAGACCCATTTTTTCCTCTCCCAGCCTGTTGAGGTGCTGTGTCTGAGAATACTATGCCACATTCAGATTTGGTTGAAATTGCATTACTGATAGAGGTTTGCAGGAGGAGATGTGCAGAAATTCCTACTCACACATGCTATGTGATTACATAAGCAACAATGTTTAGGAACACAGACTAAATGTTAAAGATGTAGCCTGTGTCCTGGTAGCTCCTCTGGCTAATATGGCTGAGGCATAACCCAAAGGAGCTCATGAAGTAGCATCCAACCCAATTTCCAATGGCTGGCTTGGCTGATAACCAGGTGCCTCCCATGCCAGTTAGGAGGGACCATCAGCTGAAATCCCAGCACTCGGCCCATGCCCCAGGTTTACAGTGAATTGCTGTGGTCAGGCCACCACTGTGCCCTCCCGGTAGAAACAGCTCAGCCTCTAGCTTCTGATGTTCTGTAAAATGCCTGAGTGAAACCCATCATTGAGAATACATATAAATGATGCAATGACAATCTGGCCTTACAACACTTCTGAAGCAAATACCAATAAAGACCATTCTAAAAAACCCAGAACAAAACAAACCCCCGCCATTCCTCTTCCTGGGAGAAAGGAATGGCTTCCCTGCTCAGATGGTGAGAAGGTTGTTCTGTAAGGGAAAGTTGTTCTTTGGATGCCGTGCAGTCTAACTACTACAAAGCAGCCACCTATGGAAATTACACTATGTCACTGTGGATACATGTACCATCAGTGCAAACTGCGGAGTGGCTCCTTGCATCATTTTACAAAAGAGTTATAAATGACACACTTCCAATTAGTAATAAAATGTACCTTCTCAATTTCTAATTCTTTACCTCTGCAATGGAACCAAAAAACGTTCAAAACACTTGTTTTTATGATGCAATGACCATCAAATATGGTGGCCAAGGACTTTGAAAACCATCCAAAAAAATAATGATTTATGCTAACATTTTGCTACCATCTGTTAAAAACGTATTCTGTCTGTCTGTGACTTTAATAGTCTATTCTGCAAAAGGATGTGGGTATGTGCTGGTACAACTTTATTTTGCTTTTTGCATCTGTTTTAAATGCTTTCACATAGACCACAGTACTGAACATGTAAAAAACAAAATCCAGACTGTTATTGTCAACTAAGACTATGTTTATAAAACATGAAATAAAATTTAACTGTTAGAAAAAAGAGGTCCTTAACTACAGTCTGTCTTACCTGTCGCATGGCTTAAAATTAGAAACATTGATGACATGATAGGAAATGATCACCTCTATTCTCAAATGATTCCCAAACTGTTGATTTCAGACTACACACAGGTGCTATCTAGCAAATTTTAAAAAGATTAATTGGTAAATCCCTTTGATTACAAGGTAACATATGTTGATTTTTTAATTATTTGCCTTCAGCACATAAATAATATTGGGAAACCGGAAGTCCCTAAGGCAGCTGTTTACACTGTCAGAAAAAAATCTACTGAGTGGCTATCTGTGCAAATGCAGTATGTGAAGTGGAGTAGTTTTAGACTAAGATCATTTAAACAAAAGATGGGAGGTGAAACAGTCAACCAAGGAGCCTGTCCTTGTAGATTTTTGGAAACAACCTCTGAACTTCTCTGGTGGATGATGAATATCTGTATGAAAACAAACCCTGCTACATGAGATTAAATTTGTTTGTATGTGTGTCCCACTGACAGCCCTACTGGCCTACCCTAAACTGCTTTTCAGAAAGTAGAATCCGGCATTGACCAAGCTGCCAAAGAGGATGTCAGCTGAAAGAATCATCTTTATAAGGTACTTCCATAATCCTTATTGGTTTTCACGAAAATAAACCTGGTCAGGTTCTATTACTGAATATGAAGATCTTTCTATATCATCATTCATACAAATTAGTTGCTTAAAAAGAACTTCCTCTCTCTCCAGAAATGATGGATAAAATCAAAATCTCTAGCTGAGGTTAGAGTAGGGAATTTCTCGTTGGTGGCTTGAGTACAGAACTGGATACTTTATCCCTTAAAACACTGGACCTCCTACTGCCAGCTACATACAGAACCTATTTCTGATATTAAAGAGTTAGGAGACTCTTGATCATCATATATGTATCTTGAACATCATGATGTACATCACGAACCCAAGAGGTACAAAAGATCTAGTTTTGAAAACTAGAGTACAAAATGTGATTATTTATCAGTTATAACTCCTCTTTTTCTTTCATAAATAGCCAGGAAATACATGAGAAACAGTGCAAATACACTATAAAGAACTGCTGAACAGGATTTTCTTGAAAAGAATTGCATTGCTTTCAAAACTATATGCCACTGTGGGATGTTATACCAATACACAGGCAGTCATTTTAGAAGACATATAGGAAACAGTTATGGGCCTTACTTTTCTTGAACAACGCAGTCTGCGGGCAATGCAACTTTAATTGCTACTCTGTCACAAACTTTCAGCAAAGGTGCATTATTATGTGGCCTTATGGTAAAGAGTATTTCCAGGCAGGCTAATATGAAGCAGCACCATCTCCTGAAGAATGGCAGCAACCACAGTTGCATTAAATATGGAACACCCTGAGTCACTGAGGGAGTAGGTTACACAAGTGTCCTTTGCTGATGGTGGTGTTACTCTGCTTGTGTCTTTTGAGGGAGAAGAGGACTTTCATGGGGTTCCCTGCAAAAGGCTTCCTGAACCCAGAGAGCCTCCAGGAGGGCAGTGCTGCATTCCCTGCCGTGACTGGAGGGCAAGCTGGGAGCACCAATCCGTGCAGTACATGGGTAAATCATTTTAAGCTGTCTGACACATTAGGCTTATTTCAAAAGTCCTCCTTAAGGCAATGGCTGAAACCAAAAAGCAAAGACCTGAAATTCAGAAACCCCCATCAGAGTGCAATCCCTCTCCTCTGTGTGTGTACATGTGCTGCTTGGCTCATACTCTGCCTCCTCCCATGCTCTTCCTCCCCATCCCCTAGCTTCTCCATCCCCTCTCTGATTCATCTTTGTCTCACACACATGCCCTTGCACACACACGCCCTTGTGCAGCTCTGATTTAGCTTTGGAGATTTTCCTTCCCCCTATCTCCTCTGCTGCTCATGGAGGGAGCAGTGGGCAGCCGAGCTTCAGAGTTCAGTGATAAGGATGTACCAGGGATCCATGTCGAACGAAGGAAGAAAAGTGTCCTATTTAATCCCAGAAATTACCTGTGGCTGGAGGAATTCAGCACAGACCAAATCTGGAAAACATGAAAGTCTTTGCAGACTGAAGACCACAACCAATACATCTGGGTAAGGATTCACAGGTGCAGCAGAAGACCAGGTTCCTATTGGGAGAGTGAGCTCTCCATCAAGTATCAAGTCTCTGCATGAAAACATCAACAACTGTGCTGTTGTATCTGTGATAAACTAAAGGATAAATCCAGAAATATTTTTACATTTAAATTTAAATCTGAAGATCTGATGACCTAAAGCAAGACAAGATTGGTAAGAAGAGACGACTGGAACAATTAGCATAGCCAAAGAGTACACATGGTCTCTTGAGTTTTAAGCTCACAGGCTGATGTAAAAGAAAGAAGCATTTTTTATCTTAGCAAGGTGGCCTTGACTGTAGAGGTAGCAACTGAGATACCTATTACATAGCAGTTAGAGCAACTGAGCTACATTGTAGACTCAATTCAACGTGTTTTGGTTGAAAATTGAATCAGAATTTTCTAGAGTTGGCATTTACGTTCGTCAGATGAGTTAATAATGCAAGACTGTTTAAATGATATAGTCCCTTGTAATGGTGCTGCAATATCATCTGTTTCAAAATTTCCACATTTTTATTAGATATTCTACAGTTTCACTAAAAGGTCTTATAAAATTTACTGGGTAGTATTTTGGTATTCTTCTGGTGGTAAAGTCAGAAGTCTCAAATAAAAAGAACGACCTAAAAAGAAGTTACATGGCTTACACATTTAACTTCCAAGAAAATGAAGGCACGCCCTTCCTGATCCCCCTCCTCAGGCCTGAAAGGCCAGAGAGCATAAATGCATAAAAATAGTTACGTAGGACCAGCCCTGATTCTCCACCCAGTTCTGTATCCCATCTCTGGCAACAGTCAAGCCCAGATGTCGCAGAAGATGTTGGAAGAAAACTTAAATAGCAGACATGGGAATGGGATCACCTCCTTCTTCTGAAGTCTTGCAGCCCCTAATAATCAAAGGCAGTGTTCAGTCTAGAAGTATTTAATTTTACATCCTGTCCCCTTATTTTCTTTTCTAATTGGTCCTTTCAGTTTATAGAAAGTTCCCTGTATTTTTAGAAGGCTACAGAAGAATAACCGAAGCAGGAAAAAAGCTTCTGCAATGAGTTGGGAGTTACCAGAGAATTGTAAAAAATGGGAGGACTGAAAGCATTTCCTAAACTGGGGGCTACATCATAGAATCATGGAATGGTCAGGGTGGGAAGATCTGGAGATCACATAGCAGAGGCACCATAAACTGGACAGAAATTCAAGTGCAGGAATAAGGCAGAGAGTCTGGAAGTGCAATTGAAAATGGGCTTTGAAAACCTGAGACTCTGCAGGAGAAGGAGAGTGGGTTTGTTTCTGTAGGCATTGGATAAAGGCACATGATCTCACAGAAATACGGCATCCACTGGCACTCCATATATAGGATTGATTTTAGCCTCTACATATATATACATATATATGAAGTTATATATAAATTGTTAAATATGCATTGTACATTCAGACACTGAACAATCAGCAACACATTTTCAGTTAAAAAAACAGATAAAAAATATAGCTGTGTATTGATCCTGAGCTGGAAATAAAAGATATAAAAGTCTTATTTAGGACCAAGTCAGAATTCCCTGTGCATACAGGCTTACCAAAGGCTTTCAGGGGATTTGGGGTTATCTGTAGCATTTCTCGATTAATTTTGAATTCTAAAAAGATCTATGAGACAATGATCAGAACTGGCAGTCAGGCTAGTAATTTGACATACATTAATGAGTGATGTGATAAAGGGAAAGCTGTGTTGTCGAACGTTACAGAAATCTTGGTGTACTGCAGATTATCAGATAAATCACAACTGTATTTGCTATTTGTGTTCCTTCAAGTCCTTTGTGGAACAATGTATTATTTTAAGCTGGATGTAGCTGCTGAAAGCAAAGAAAATCCGACATTCTCAACACAGGATTTACAAAAATATTTTCGACCTGATTCTTAGATTGAATAGCTCAATATATTAATACTTTCAAGAATCATGTAAATAATTCCCCTGTGGAAAAGAAAATGTAACCTTATGAAAAACAAGTAAATTATCGGATATTAATATTATGGTAGTATAGTTGGTTTTATTAATTTTATTTAATTTGTTTGGTTTTTTAATTGCATTGTTCTCATAGACTATGTGCTTTGGTATAGAAGCTACCCCTAATTATAAAAACTGTTTTGCCAGGTAAAAATGAATGTAGCTGTTCAAAAATCTGTAAAGATATGTAAAACTGTTCCTCCATTTAACAGAACAGTACTTTGAAAGATCATTAAGCAAATGAAATAATTATTGTGTTTTTCAGTGCCCCAGTCCAATAAAAAGCAGTCACACAAATCTTTTAATATTTCAAACATGTTTTGGTTGCTTTAAATGATGCATGTTTTGAAACTCAAATGAAGTAGTGATGCGAGTTTAATTGCACAACTAAAATATTTTTTCATGGTTTCTAAGTGGATTAGTTCTAAAAGTACTTGTCTACTGAAAAAAACATTTCTGCCAAGCAGTTACCCGATATCACATTTCTTGACAATGCCTTCTTTGTCATCTTGTCCTGCCTCTTGTTCTCCTTCAAATGTTTGCTGAACACAGTTGCCTTTTTGAAATTATTCACTGCAAAGAATTTATCCTTCTCTGTAGTAAACTTCAAAACATTTTTCTTTGTAAATCTGCAGCAAAAGATCTGTTATATATAAATAACAATGCAACACTTGGCGGCTTTGAAACTAAGAACACATTCCACAGTTTGTGCCTGAAGTCCATTCACCACACAATTACCTTGGATTAGAAGGGAATATGGTATTATTGGGAATTTATTGTAATTCAGACCTGCTGATGGATTGAAGAACATAACTGAAACTCAGCCCTGGAGAAATGGATAGGATTGATAAGCAGTTACTTTAGTTCATTTTCTGCAACAAATTTCTTCACGAACAAACTTTGTTTCACTTACTTGAACTTTTTTCCCTAAATTACACTAGCAAAAGTTTATTCTTTTGCTTCAAGAAAATAAAAAGTTTATTCTTTTGCTTCAAGAAAATATTTACCATGATGTCCACCCCTAATTTTTTTCCCTGTTTAAAAGCAAAATTAAGGAAATTTTGTCTCCCTGATACATTATCTCCAGTGGTCTCAGAGAAGAGAGGGTCTGAAGCACAGTGACTAAACTCTTCTGCCGCTATAGTGGCAAAAGGAAGATAGAAACTTGAAGCCGAAATTTTGAATTTTCAGTAGTTACAATATGAAAGAAAGCCTTAAAAAAAATCTGGAAACTGGAAAACTGCCCCCCCCGCCCCCCCCCCCCCCCCCCCCACGTATTAGAAGTTCCACTGTATGCTGTTTCAGAAATGAACTGCGTTCCCGGCTGCCTGCAGTGACTGGGTGAAACTACCTAGTGCCTACCTGATGCTATACAGCTGTTGTGAGGAACACAGAGCGAGGGCAGCAAAAGATCCATTATAAAAATATATGATTATATATTATATTCTCATATAATTGCTCCTATTTTGATGGTTTTAATTTCATGTACTCTTAAACAAGCTCTTTACTACTTCAAAACATGTCTCTAAAAACCTGTCCTATATGTATAATTTTTTGCTTTGAATATTCAGGCTGGTCTTTCAGAAGAAACCAGTTACTGTCAATTGAATACAAAGATAGTAAAAAAATACCTACTCACAGGTCAGTGAGTAAGCAAATTATCTGATGATTGCTTTATTTATGTTTGTGTCCTTTATCTATTTAGATAGTGAGGTCTCCAGAACAGAAATCACATTTTATTCTGCATTAATAAGGTATTAATGTAATGACTTATCAACCCTCACTTCAGCCTCCTTGCAATGACAAAATGTAAAGTGACTGAAAACCAGTAAGTCACTAAGAGGACTCCAGGGAATGTTGTTCCTGTTTGAACTCATGAGAAAAAAAATAGCTTCAAGAAAACTGGTACTTACAATCTAATAAGGTCATTAAGCTAATCCTACACAATTTTGTCAGTAATATCAAGTCTTCTCCCTCTGTTCTGCCCTTGTTTGCAGAAAAAAAACCTTGTCAAAATATCTTGGAACTTTCTGGCTGCCTATTAAACTTACTGAAACTGGCCAACAGGTTCCAAAGTCGCTGGCTGGATTACTGACAGAGGGACACAGCAGGATTTCCTTAGGAAGTCAGGCTAATCTGACTGTTTAAAAAATATCCAAAGTGAATTATATTTTATTTTCAACTTGCATTATATGAAACTAAATAAAATGCTTGCAGAACTGAGCCTTTCTCACCCTTTATGTTTTTGCTTCCCTCCCCCTCATTTCATATAAATAGGTTCAATTTCCTTTCTGAGCTTATTTTTTCTCAAATTGTCAACTTGGCAGTTTCCTATTTGAACTAATCCTTTAAAAATCACATTTAAGATATTTCTTACTTATTTTCCTATATAAATATGTGAAACATTAAAATGCAGTTTTAATATGTACTTCCACTGCTCATTTTAGTTTTCCTGTAAAAGTTCCACAGGCAAAATTTCTTTTGGGCTGGAACAGCTGACTTTCCTGTCACAAAATGCTAAAATACAGTTCAATATATGTCGACTTGTGCTATTTTGGATACAAGATTAATTTTCAGGTAACAATCATAAAGGTATTTATTGAAATATAAAAAAATTAACTGTCTTCAGCCATGTTTCTATTGCTATTTGTAGTTCAATGAACATAGCTCTTATCAACCCCTGTTGTTACAACCTTAATTACCTAATGAATAACACTGCCAAATGTTTCAGATTGTTTTAATTAAGTGAATACAGGGGCACTTCCTTTTCACCTACTCTGTCATTATTTAGCCAAAGTACACAGATTTAACACTGCCAGATTTCCATCAAAAATAATTTCCTTCAGCCTTGCAATTTTATTTGTACTGTTCTGTGAATTTCCATTAAATTCTTGAAATATTTTGGCTATGTTTTTTCCCCAAAACTAAATTTCATTTTCTGTGCATGACCTTGTCAGCATAACGAAGAAAATGATTCTTACTGTTTCATTAGTGATGCAATATTTGAGCCCCAATGCCATTTTTAATTACTGTTGCAGCTCTGCCTTTTCATTGTCCTCAGCACTGTAGTTCTTCATTTCTCCGTGCTCCTCAGTTTTAAGAGAATCTTTTACTAATATCTCTGGAAGAGTTTTGTATAGTCCATTTCACCCCCAGTGCTAGATTCAAAATATGTCATTGAGTTCTCTTTTATTTCTCTCTCTCTCTCTTTTAAATTTTAATAGAGGTAAGCCCACGAGAAGGAAGTCATGACTACAACTTACCAAGAATCCGGAAAGGTCTTTGGTTTGGAGTATGGGAGAAGAAACCAGGTTTTAAAGCATTTGTGATCACAACATCAAAATACTCTTCAAAATCATTCCTAGAAAGTAAAGGGAATTGAATTAGTTAAACTAATGAATTAGCTAAGATGCCACTAAATACTCTTTAAGAGTTGAGAAAATAGTAAAACACTTCTTTAAGGCACCTTTCTTGTCACTTTTTCCCCCAGTACTTGTTCAGTGTCACTACTGCCCTTCTTTTCCTGAGGCAGTCAAAAGTGAGAAGGCAGCTGGCTGACGACCCACAGCGCTGTGCCTTCAGGATCACTCACCACTTGTAAAAAGATGTTCCTTGGCCCAGGAAGTTTTAAATCTCAGGAGAACACGTAACAGATCACATATTTTAATCTCAGGCGACAACATATGCATAGACAAGTACAGAAAGGTGTAAATGAGGGATTTTCTTTATAAAGCAGAATGTATGAGGTCAAGTGATACGGTAGGAAGTAACTGAAGACTGAAGACACTTAAAGACAGGTGCTTGTATTGTTGGTATCCATACTGTACGTATGCACAGGTGTAATGGGTGTCTAAGATGCCACGGGTAGTCAACAGAGATCTAATTAACATAGCCAATGCAATCTAAAGGATGGTTTCACATAACCTGAGGTTGAAATGCCATGTTGTTAGCTGAACTCTTTCTTCAGACCTGACTGGCTGCTCTGACTAAATCCCTGCTGGTTACAGAGAGGTTAGACATGTGGCTCACAGATAAACACCTACCAAGGACGAGTTTTAATCTGCCAGCTGAATCCCACCACTAGATTCAGATTTTTCGAAGATCGTTAGGTCCGTAAGAATACAGATTGATATCTGAACTGTGGAAATCCCATTAAATGGGATTGAGTGTTTCAGCATGGTATATAGGTGGGACTTATTTATATTTAGGTGTTTTTTAGAGACCTGTATAAAAGTCATTAACATTACAAAGCCAATAGGAAAAACAGGCAACCTTGGGGAACATTCAGGCCAAGTGTCCCACTGTGAGACAGACTGTTTCTGGAGATGCCAGTTATTTCTACTCTAGCAAGGGTCTTCCTTACTTTAAGGAATCTAACGTCACTTATTACATCATCAAGCTGGGAACTGAGCAAGAAATAATAACAATAATGCCTACTTACAAGTTTTGAAGTTAATACAATATAAAATTAGTCAAATGTTGCTTAAAAAGGGTTGTGTTTTTTTGGGTTTTGTTTTGTTGTTGTTGTTATTGGAAGATGTAAACATTCCCCACCTTTGACTGATTTTATTTTATTAGAAATGCTTCATTGCTTAGGTGATTTTATTGTCTATAAATAATGTCTACCCCAAAAATGATGGGTACTCTGGCACAGAACAAAGAAGTCACAGACGGCAAGTCCAGCATGGGTACAGGCACCAAAATGCTACCAACAGTAGAGGAAGTTTACTGGAAGTAAACTAGCTAACTGTGTCATTTTCAAATAATCTACAATCTGCCATGAGACCGAGATATCTTAATTAAAAAACTGAATGCTCTCCCTATGAGCTTATCTTCAAGCTTTTATTTTGTGCTCTAAATTACATTCCAGCCTTAAAATAGAATGTCTTTAAATTTCCTTCCTCTAATGAAATTTCAGCTTTGTCTATTTTTCTGCACTTGTGACCACATGTAGATCTTTACCTTCTTAGAAGAACCAGTATTAAACAGGACAATGGTGTGTTTTTAAAATTAGCTTCTGTGTTGAAGATTCCAGAAGTTGAACAAACAGGCATAGCTCTTCTGTCCTTCGGTGAAAAGTATCAATAGAAGTAAACTTTTCAAATTAGCATACTGTGCAAATAATGCTTCCAAGGTGTAAGTTAAGCTTGAACTTTCAAAATAAAGCCAACAGTCAGGAACACAACAAAGACCTGGGGGAGCAGTGGTAAGTGCTTTGTGTAAAAACTTTGAAATGGAATAAACAGTTTTCACAAGATTCAGTTAACGTTTTATTGATTTGTTGAAGAAAAAACTACATTTTGTGTGAAAAGAGGTGTTACCTGTGGCCTTTTTTGAATCATACTATATCTCATGTACAAAGCTACTGATTTTATGAGAGCCTATATGTTGTGTTACATTACTACGTAGCATTATACATGATAAAATCTGTTCCAGTTACTGCTTGTGCTTGGTATAGTGGCCTGTGATTACAGTAAACGGCTAAGACAAAGGGTAGGATGTATTTCACATAACCTTAGCCATCTGAAAATTGCATGCTGAATTCACAGCTACTGATCTATACCACAGACAGAGCCAACGGAGAAACATCCACATTCTTAGAAGGCAATTCATCCCACTTATTTCAGACATAATTCTATGGTACAGAATGAATTACCAAGGGTGATACCCAGTGTTTTCTCTTCACTAACCACAGAGGGAATCAAAATGACCAGCTTCAAAAAACTTCTAGCTTTTAGATGGCTAACATACATGAAAAGGTGAAATGTCACTGCTCCAGTGACTACGTGATTATTGACTTGTCTTTAGGTGTGCGCCTGCCAACACTTAAACATTCAGTTAACTGGAAACATGTCCTCATGGTAGGTAAGCCTGAAGAGTCACACCATGATGTTGCTACTTGTGTGAATGACTGGCAGTTGCTTCTGTAGATTTGCATGCCTTATATATTGATCCCAGCAATATGTGTGTGCTCTGGCTGGGAAATGGCTCTCACTTTATTCCAGAATGAGATTTTCCTTTAGACTTCCTCTCTCCTTACCAAAATGTCTTTCAATCAAGAATGACTTGGTCAGATGGACACAACTGGGATAGTTTGCTCTTGAAATGGTAAATGATACACTTAAGCATGAATTTCCCAGCACTGACTTTATGTGGACGATAATTTCTTAGCCAAAAAGGAACTTCTAAAATAAAGTGCAAAGAAGTTAACAGTTAAAAGGTAAGGATATTAGGAGTAAGAGACTAAAACTTCACACACATGTCCTCTTTTCATCTTTATTCTTCAGTGGGTTTTTTTAAGTAATACTATTATGTTCTGAACTTCTCACTATCATATTGATTAACTGAAAGAAGTGGCAAGAGAAATTAATAAAGGACTACATAGATGTAATTCATAAGGGTTGAGTTCAAGAACAAAATGCAGTCAAAACCCTGGTCAAATTAAAGTTAAGGGCAGAGATAACAGGTGTGAACCTAGACTATATTCCAGTACCGCAAAAAGCAGCATGGGTGTGTAGTCTTATTGTCTGATATAAGAGGCATGGAACAAACAAAATCAATAAAAATTTCTGAGTTATTTTCAGGGAAAAAACATCTTCAGAAACATCTAATGGGAAGTGGAGCACTCAGTTCTCCAGAAGATGTCTTGGAAGCCACATTGCAGGAGTCCCTGGAAAATATGATTGTAATAAACACTGTAGAACATCCTACACTTAAGTGGAAAGAGAGTGATCCAGTCTCCTCCTAGCAGAACATCTCTTTTCTGTCTTTTGAAAGGCAACTGACCCTCTCTGCTACCTTGCTTATGCCTTCCAGCAGGATCTCTACAGCTGCATTAAATAGCTGAAACATTATTCACCAAGGAAAAAAAAGCAAAAATCATTTTATGTGCCAAGAATTTATTTTTATACTGAATTTTCATGCAGAAAGCAACCAGACAGATCTATACAGAAGAGTTAATTCATAGGCCTCTTACTCATAAGGAGAATTACTTTTTGTGCAGAGGTAGATTCCCCCCTCAAATGAGCAAGTACAATGTTCATGCAAGGCAGTGAGAACAAGCACAGCTGATGCTCTGTTCAGCATTTCACCCAGAAAGTACAAAAGAGAAGGGATACTGGCAGGACTGGTTTTGGACTCTGGACTGGACTGGAGCTCTGTTTTTCACCTTACCTGTGGTTTTCTTACTGTGCCGCTGTATTCACTCTGCTGTTCCCTTGGATATCCAGATAGCCAAGGTTGGCTCACATTGCACTACTTCTGTTTATTTTATTCATTTATTAAAAGTCTCACTATATAACCCACCTCGCTATTTGCATCACTGAATGATTTGTTTCTAGGGAGGTAAGTGATGGTTCTACTGAATTTCACTGAATTTTACTTGACCAGTCACGTTCTTAACATTACAACTAAAAATAGCTGTTGTGATCAGCAATTATGATCTCAACCAATTGCCAAGTGCAATGAATTGCCTGTTTTATCTCTTCCTCTGTGATGTGTATATGCACATTTCTCATGCAACCTTCTCTTGGAAACCACCATTGGGAAGAAGTATTTGTAAGCTTTTCCATGCAGATTTACTGCAAGGAAATTAAATATTACTACTACTTGCACTCACCACTGGAGAAGCACAGAAAAGAAGTGGCTTGAATATGGCAGTCTAGCAAAAACTTACAATAAAATTAGGATTCAGATGATGTATTTGGTATTGGCCTGAAAGATATTCCCTGTCATCTTCAATCCCATTGTGATGCCCAGAGAAAAGGCAGGATATAAGTATGCTGTGGGTCAGATACAGCTCACAGGCTCACAGACGGACTACTTTGCCTTGAGTAGCCTGTAGCACTCTGCTAGAGAGAGGCCCACCAGAAATCTCAGATCCAAATAAAGAAACTCAAATTAACTTCCCTATAGCTCAGGCTTATCTCCAATTGCTGTCTGGCAGATATAATTTGAAATGGACATTGTACGTACCCGAGAATATGTTCACACAGGAGCCTGCAATAGTCACTGTGAGAACTAGTAATTAATAGCAGAATCTTCCCAGCACTCTTCAGTTGTTTCAGCCACTTTTTTACAGACTCGGGACATCTTTGTAAATATTTGTCTGGATGATTTTTCACTTCTGGGAAATATGTCCCACAGTCTTCTAAAAAATTAAAGCATAATTATGTATTATCCAATCCTGCTCACAAACCACTTAATCCACACAACAAACATCCTTTTATGTGCAAACAATACAATTTCAAAAAGGCAAAGCAAAGTCTAAAATTTTCCCTGGGTTGTAACTCAATATAAACCAAAAACCCAATCAAACCAAGAGGATACACCGTAGCAGAAATACATTTGTATGACTTTTCTCATTTATTAAGGTATTTTCATAGTAATTTTGTTTGATGTTCTTTTGCTCATAAGATTAAATAATACATAAATTACAGATTGTAGTCTTACATAGCAAATAATTACTTCCTGTTACCTTTGCTCAATTTTTTGGATACTCAATTTGTGATTTTAAAATGAATTTAATGTTTAGAAAATAGTATGAACCTGAAATTCCCAAGAACATCTGTTCAGTTACTTCTGACACTTCAGGTTTGCATTGTATGATTGATAATATCCATATTAATATGTTTGCACTTTTCACAACTAGCACTTTATCTATGAAAGGTTGATAAAACAAACTGGCAAGGATTCACAGGTATGTGGAATACTAGGAACTGACGCAAAAAAACCCCCAAACAATTCCAACTCCATCTTCAATAATCCTATTTTTGCTGAATATAACAGCAACAGAATTTTGCAAATACACTCGGAATGTAAGTTTTTAAAAAGTGTGCAATAACACTAAGTTGGCAGTAAAAGTTACTTATTAAGTCACCAATAAATATTTACCTTATTACAACCAACAGCTGATTTATCAAGACGTCAAATTAACATTAAATTTACCTTTTTTTTAGCATTCCTATGATCTAAGACTACCTATTTCCCCTGTTCTCAACCCTCTATAACCAAAAATATCAAGCCAGTTAAAGGTCTAAAAAGAAATATAATAATTGTAGAGACAGAAATGATACCAAGTATTTGGCTCTCAGTCTGTGAGTGTTATAGTATAATGAACATCGTCATAGGAGATTATTTTTCTTCCAGCATTTGTTCTATATGCAACTGTCTGTGGTCAACTTTGCTGAATGATTTAATAAATCCCAGACATTACTTAGCCTTCTGGTATGTGAGTAATGCTGTCCTCTAGTTTGAAAAAATAAGATTTAAACCACTTGAACTTTAGCTATTTAATGAAAGAGAACATGTATGTTTGAAACTGTAGTATCAAAGAAAGACTGAAAGATGCTGGGTGCTAAACATAACACTATTTCATAAATTACACATTCAAACATCTACAGATGGCAGGGAAAAAAACTCTCCCAAAAGAAGTTTCAAAGTGGCTGTTATCACTGCCACTAGACAGGAGACGAAAGCGTCTTATTCTCTGTGCTGTGACTTGACAGATTTCTTCCCATAAGCTACAAAGTGGAGTACCGCATCTGAAGAAAGTCTCTCAAACAAAATCTTGCAACTCATAACCAGGTCACTATTCCAGATCTTCATAGTATTTAGGTCAGGCTGTGTAACAGCCTGTACCAGGGGAATATGAGCCTGTTCCTGCAGCCAGCATTATGGGATGCCATGACATTTGCCTTGAGAGCTAGCCAAGACCAAAGATTTTCTTGATTAAAGCAGATTTAAAAAAGAATGTTTCCTGTAGTGTTTTCTCCCCTCTCCTTCCTCGGGTGTGAATATTGCTTGGGGTGAGCAATATAGTTTTCAGGAGAAGAAGCTGCATTATTTTTTTCAGTATTATCATTAGCAATTATATTTCATATTCTATGCTATGACAATTTTTCTTCTTCGTTGTTTTGGAAAACACACAACAATACATGAGAATGAAGGAGGATGTAAACAAAGCAGGCTTGGCATTAGTTCTCTCAGGTTAAAACAATTAAAAGAAAGATGGAAAAGTTCATTTATATATACAGTGATCTCTCACTTTTTACCCAAAGGTAAAAAGCTATGTTTAAATGATCTTTACCGTTGGACACTCTTTCTTTCCTTATCAAATGCTTCCCACATTCTGCTGACCATTCTTTAATGTGCAATTGATTTAAAGACTTTGAGTTAATTTAATCAACACTGTCTTCTTTGTTCATACTCTGCGCAGTATCTGCTACGTGATAAATCTATGATATCTGGCCTTTGAGTTACATTTGCATTGGAAAAGGTCAACAACTCTGGATTCAACATATGAGCTGAAAGACAGTCTCATTCTAGTTTTCTATCTAGTCCCTGAAGCCCAACTATTAATTGCAGACAACCAATGAATCAGTTCTTGACACTGGGATCTGAAGTTTGCCTCTGGGCTGTTTGCCATATCAGGCAGAGGTACCTCAGAAGAACTCTCATTAAGGCATACCCTACTGTAATTAGACCAACATGGCCTGGGAAAGCAGAGTTTCACTTAATTCCTAACATACTATTGTGTCTGGTGAATTCAGTTTGGTCAAATATATATTCATACCTGTAACGGAGTTTAACAGCCAAAGCTTGCAAGATTGTATTGAAAGCCAAACAAAATAAAAGTTGAAACCCTTGCTCGTTACCCTGGGGCAAGAGCCAGTTTTGAGGAGGACAGCAGAGCCACAGGCACCTTGTTGGCAAAAAACAGTTGTGGAAGTTTTAACATGTGATGGAGAAATAGCATCACGTCAAGCTTTCACAATCAAATGGACTGATTGGACAGTGAGAAATAAAGCATTTTTTCCAAGGTTATATATTACCATTATGCCATATGCTGCACTTTATTTTTCTAAAGCAGGAAAACCATAAAAATAATAAAAAACCTCCATCAAGCAAAGAGTCAGTGAGAAACTGGAAAAGAACTAATTTTACCAGAGGCAACAGAGGAAAGGAGAAAGTGAGTTAATGGTAATAATGTGATTTTATGGAACTGTCATACACTTCTGTTCTTGAAAAACAAAGAAGTAATTCTTCAGACAAACACCATTCTTGAGAAATGTCTTTAGCCTGCAGTACCTTTGTGATAATCCTTATGGGCCACCCAAGTTTCAAAATACTCTTAAAAAATGGAACTATAAGCATGCTTTAGAGAAGCTTTGTTGGTCTACAAATTCACTGTATCAAAATGGGGGTCTTGTGGTCACCACCAGATCTACAAATGACAGTTCACTGTCTGTACACCACTTAAAATATCTATGTCTTTATCTCTCTGTTTTATGAATATCACTTAACATACAGCTATATGGACATTGACACGTATTAATGTGTAGCCACAAATCAGTGAAAGCAAAACGACAATAACAAATGTCCCAACTTTCACCTCGAATGTCTCTATTGTTTTCAGTTATCTGCATGCATGCCAAAGCCTACACTAGTAACCTCTGGCTCTTAGGCTGTCTGAACACTCGCAAAATACAAGAAAACATTTCATAAAGAACATGGAAACAAGAAGACTCTGACAATGGACATAGCAATCAAGACATTTACCAGCTGTGATTGCACGAGAAAACTCAATCCAATAATATGGAGCAGGAAAGCGTCTAAGCATTTAATGCACAACTTTGTAATTTATTACATGTATGTTGCCATGGAACAAATGCAGTTTTGCAATTTCCATTCCTGTTACTGAACGACTTGGAGGTTATCTGAAATCTCTGAAATACAGCCTGGGATAGCAAATTAGCAATTAGCCTCTGTAGGAATTTATAAGCATCTTCCAAATACACTTTCAAAAATAATAATTGCCTTTGAAGTCCGTTAAGTAACCTTTAAGAAAAATGTATTTCCTTTTTAAGCAGAAGATAGAAATATAAGCCGTTAAAATGAGTTGTCTAGAACTGCCACATATTAAAGTCCTGCAAAGCCTCTTATCAGATCTATGTCCTGTTGTATTTTCAAAGCAATATAATTTCCTCTGCGTATTATCAGAGGTTCTCTTAGTGTCCAGTTTGGGGTTTGTTTTTTCTTGTCTCATCTGACATCGTAATTTGATCAAGATGTTCTTTGCATTGTCCTGCCTTTCAGTTGTGATAGCAAGTGTGATGGGAATTATGTATAGCTGGAAATGCAGAACCCCCAGACCAAACTCAGAAAGAGCCTGTACAGTGCTTGCCATGACTGTCAAGAAGCCTTCCAGCACAGACAATAATCAAGTCTTTAATCCACCCACCCACCTCTACTATGGTCACAAAATAATGTTATTGAAGTGTGCAGTTTGATGTTCTAATATAATACCTGTATTTGGGGACAAAAATAATAGTGGATTTTTGTGCTCTTTGTTACACCATTTCTCTTGGCAGGGTCAGTTGACACTCCACTGGCTCTGGACTCCTTTGGATTCAAAGTCTGTAAATCTGCACTGCCAGGACACTGCAGTTTTCATCCCTTAACTTTTAGCTGGATTATAAAAAAGGCAACTGTTCAAGAGGCATGTTTCTGGCTAGGTTTCAATCCAGAACTAAACACAGGAACACAGTGTATTTTTTAGTATTGTCACTGCTTCTAAGAGGCACCTACTTGATTGAATTAAATATAATTTATCCGCTATTTATTCGATTTAGCTAAGCAGAGGGGTATGAGGCTAAAAAAATTCCGAGAATTCAGCCAAGAAAAATAAACTTTCAGCTGCCAGTTGGTAGCTTGTATTTAGTGGCTTTAACAACTAACCATCTCTTACAATGAAAGTAGTATTTAGGGATTTGACTTTTCTCTCTTTCAAATTCAAAGGCAATTTGATAGCTTGGCTATTGATACCCATAGCCAGATTCTCTGCAGCTCTGATGCAAGTAAGAACTTACAACTCCTCCCTAATTTTTGTCTGAATGCAGGCTTGTAGGTAACAGTTATTAATTCGATAAACAGAGTAGAACTGAAATAAAGTGTTACTAACAATGATGCAGACAACTATATTCATTGCATATTGCTTTCCACTGTGCTCTTACAGCACTTCAGGATTTTTAGTTACTAGAGACACTTCTTTGACTATTGTTGCTGTCTTCTTCCCTTGTCTAAACAAACACATCCAACAACTAATGTAAGGTTCAACAGAAACACAAGAAAAGTACCTTCATTACAGAAGATTTTGCAAAAGAATTTACATTTCATCTAAGCAAGCAGAGGAGAAAGGGGGTGACAGCTGAAATTACATTAGACAAGTTGTCTTACATTTCCTTTCATTTAAGCTCAAGTGTGTATTCTAGTAGGAGCAGCAGAAGCAAAACGAGAGGCAGAGGGAACAAAATGTTAACATAAAGCAAGATAAGAAAGCAGAGTGAAGCATGAAACAGGAATGACTGGGCAAAATATTGTTACATTCTGGAGGCCTGGGTTCAGGCAGATACCAGGAGCAGGGAGAAGCAGGAAGAGATAAATCATCCCTATCCCTCCCCCAGGAGATAAAGATGTTAAAAACAGAATAAAAGGATGAGACACCAGGAAGATAGGAGGTTAGGAAGAGGCAAAAGTCGTAAGAGCAAAAAAAAAGAAGTGTGGTGGATGTAAAATATTATGTATTTTTAAGTTTTCTGCAATTGTCTCAACTCCTTACTGTGCAGTTTCCTAACAGACCAGAGGCTCAAGGATCCTGGTCCAGTTCAGGCAGGAAGAATACTAGTTATTTACACCTCTTAATTAATATGGAAAGAGGATACTGAGTTTGGAGACAAAGGAGATGCTAGTATTATGGTACCAAATCTCTCATTCTCACTGAAAAAAAGAGAGAAGCAGTATTTCTGGGAGGAGAGAAGGGAAAAAAAGGAGTATGGGTGGGTTGCCCAGCGGAGACCAAGAATGCAGGACGACACCTCAGTGAGTTGCTGCCTGTCATGCCTGTCATGAGGCCAAACTCAGCAGCATAGCATGATGGACCCCTGCTTGCTGTAGCTAAGAGTTAGCTTGTGTGCCCTGATATATGAGTGGTTGCCTACAAAGCAGAGTATCTTTCAAACTATTCTTGTATGTACAAGTGGAACAGAATGAGAAAGAAAAGGGAAAAAATGACAGAAATCAGACAGAAGAGAGGAGCTAGGAAATAAGAAGAGCAATTAGAAATAGACCAGTATTAAGGATAAATTGTATTCTATTAATAATGCATACCTACAGATAGGGAACATGTATCAGTATGGCAAATCAAATTAATGAGAAAACTTTTCCTCCTATTTTCTCAGAAAAGTAAGGATTTTTATGATCACAAAGTAAATGCTTTGCATATGGCCCTTCAGTTTTGAACAAATCACGTACTACCGATGGAAATACAGGATCAACTGATCCTCTATTTCCCTCTTTTGCCTGTGTATCTGTTAAAGAAAATGTATACAGCTCATATAACCTTAACCTTCTTAATATTTTTAGCATCGTTGAGCTCTTGTCAGGCTCATATGATAAGATCATATTTTATCATAAAATATGATAGATCATATTTTCTAAAATAATAAACTGTTTCCCAGTGATGACAACTCTGTGTTCACCTTGATTAATTTCAAGGGGGTGACCATAAGGTAAGGATCTGCGGTGGGCTGGGGAAAACATGACTACTGGGATTAATAGTGACTGCAGGGCTATACAAATATTTAATATACTGAACAAAACACTTTAGCAGGACACACACAAAACAGCACCTCTGCAAGCACTTCATGGGTCACTTCCTCTTCTACTTATTTTCTACTCCTGTGGCCTACAAGAAGCTTACTGCAAAAATTAAAATGCTTTGGTTGCTAAAGATAGGTCTCAAACTAAAAGGAAGCTGAATGCCTAGAAGTTCTTTGAAGGAAGGCAAGAGCAGCTGTTGTTTCTTCCGGCCTGATATAATGATGCAGAAACCACCACACCCCCTCCCACCCTTGTGTTTCCGAGGTGAGACATCCATGCCAAAGGCTGTCAGGAACAGTACTGGACCTTTAGATATATTTAAATGGAAATCATAATGTCAAATTCAGAGGCTATTGCCGCTCTGCCATCTCACAGCTGAAAAACACCCCCTACCCCACTATCTGTGTTTCACAGCAGACCAACGACCTATGATGACCAGCCCAGAACCTCAAGGTTGCAAGTTTCAGGGCTGGCCCTAACCAAAGCCAACTTCAAGATGAGGCTGTATCTTTTCTTGAAAACATAACCTGGTAACTACTGTTTTCCCAAAAGCCTTTCAAGCAAGCTTAAAATCTACCATTTTCTGAAACGCTTCACTCCTTCCTATCCGAAAGAACAACCCCATTCAGTCTGCTTCAGACCTTCACCCTCTTGCTTCCTAATCCTGCCCCATCTCCTATCGCATCAGCCGTGTTCTGGCTGCAGAACCATCAAGGCTCCTTGAAGTGCAGTGCTACAGTCAGACACTGAAATGGTTTTTTGCATGTAGAATTATTCTTGCTTCTTGTTGAGGTCCATGGACACCCGAAGAGAAAGCCAGGCTATTTTCATATGTTACCTGTTCTTCTTAGCATTCCCAAATGGCTGAGTCTAGCCCAGACCACTTCTACCTTGCTGGTACAACTGCTCCCACTACCAGTTAGCCCTACTCTGCAGTCCGTGTCCTGTCTTATCCCATGCTTGCAGATCCCTTCCTTTAGTAAAGGGTAACAACACAAATTTAAAAAAAGTAATGAAAAGCACTTTGTACGTTGCAAAATTTTCAGACTGACTTCATGTGGACTGCTAAGACATGACATTGGTTAGAAAGGTGTCTAGATGTGGGTAGTTCAAATGACCTGCCAAAGTTTTGTATAAACAAAACTTGGAAACAGCATTTCTTTCCTTGTTTTTTCTTTTCCTTCTGGTTTTATGTTAATATTTACATCAACATAGCACTGTTTCCACAGTACACTACAAAGCAGGAAGAACGTACTTGGGAGGTAGGACAGGATCTGCTGCTACAATTTAGAAGAAATTCTTTCTCAAAATAATTCACTTCCTTGCTTTACATTACCATGCTAGTTTGCAGTATAACAGACCAGATTTATCAAACCGTATGAGGTCAATTAATTTGTGATGACAATCTTGTAGCCCATGGGCTGAGCACTAAACCCATGCAGAGGCAACTACCATTTTTTGGACAAACGTTCAGTTAAATCAGTCTGATTCTCCAGAACTTCATAATCCCTACTGCAATACATTTTGTTCGATTGTCAAGAATGTCTTCCTATAGGATTCATGCAACACACTTAGCTATGATCAGAAGTATAAGACAGAAGGGTGATATAGTGATTACTCAAAGCGATAAAACCCACATTTTTTCCTCCTGTTAAAAGATTTACATGGATCACTTGTTATATAAACCAATATTTAGAGGACGACAACCCATCAGTGAGAAATCATCATAAGTATTCTGGAGATCTCCATCTTCATGTATATGCAGATTGCTGAAGCTAACAATCCTTATACATTCATTTGTCATACCAGCTTGCTCTTTTCCATAGAAATATATTTGAGATTATTCTTCGATATACATTGTAACTATTTGCACTGAACACCTTCTTTTCCCAACAAACTTTGTGTACTTAAATGACTGTTAAACTCTACCTGAGGCCAATTCACAAACCTTTAAAATATATCCCCTGTATAACACATCATAAAAAAACTGCAAAAGAATTTAGGACGGAAGGAGGAAATTGTTTTGTTCAACTGACTACAACTAAGCAGGTGGGAAATGGGATCTGTTCAGGATGCTGCTGTAGTCTAAAAGAAATGTTGGCACCTAATTTCAGAGGAAGTCAAATATTAGAGTACATTTTTGTATATACATCTGATGAGGCTTGCTTGAGTCCATCGGCTTGCATGAAACTTGCTGTTGTGTTTGGTGTGGAAATGAAACGCATAACAGAGAAATAAAACACAGTCAATTGATATTTTATAATGACACCCAGACTACAGGTTGCTGATAAACTTAAACTAAAAGTTTATTCAGCTGTACTGCTCCACCAAGAAGACATTACAGGAAATCCCCTTTTCTGTAGATCTCAAATTAAAATAGTTCTGGGGAGGAATTGAAACTCTTTTTGAAGCTTTGAAAGCACCAGCTACTTTAAGGCACTTGTTGCAGAAAGAATGAAGTAAAAGTTGTCCGAAATATTTTTACTGCAAGCAGTAGTGTCATATACCTTTTATACATGCATATGCATATACTAAAAGACACACAAAGAGATATATATGTAGGTATGTATACACATTGTACAAAAACCCTGTATTTTTTCTTAAAACAAGAAATAATCTTTTCCTGACTCCCAAGGAACTCCACACTGACAATAACAAATGGTGTTAATTCCATCCTCTGTGTCTGCAGTTGCAAATTTTCCAAATGGGTACAGATGTACCAAGAGCTGTATGTAGATTCCAGTTTTGCTTGCTACTTAGCATTCCTGTACAGCTGTCACATCCACACTTCAACAACAGCTTGATGGGCAATGGGAAACTGCAAGCAAAAAGCACCACAAGAATGGGATAGGGGGAAGAACTAGGTGTAAAATGAGGCACTTTAAATTGAATCAAAAAAACACAGCAGAAAATAAAAGACAATACAGAAGAGTGTAACAGTAAGGGAGATTTGTAACAGGCTATTTACCTTTCATCTTATGATTAACCTATATATCCAGAAAATTCAATTTACAAATCGCGTGTGCTTTCTGTGATCTCATGATTTTTCTAACTTACGAGTAATGTAACAACTATTTCTTCTGTAGGTGATGTACCAACTTCTGTTAAGCTTATTATCAAATTTATAATATATATAAATATATAATGAAAGACTTACTCTTCTTGCCTGGGATCTCACACTAGCTGTCCTGTTACTACAGGTCTGAAATGACATATATACCAAGTACTTTTTGCGATTCTGACCTATAGAGCTTCATGAACCACTGGATGAGACTGCAGAAGTGTATTTCCAGTCCCCATGTATTCAAAAAGTATTAACAGGATGATGTACTAAGAAGGACCATCAGGATAAGATCCAAAGGCCCTAAATGACAAGAGAGTCAGGCTGCATCTAGACACCGCAGTGAGAGGCAGTATAAAGGCATTCATTTATCTCTAAGAAGCCAGCACAGCTGGAGGGAACAAACCCTACAGGTACGCGTATGTTTCCCATACGAACAGTTCAGCCATACAGCACTGGAAGGAGAGCGAGCGACTTCCCAAGCTGGACACTCGCCCCCGCAGGCGGCATTTCTCCGGTACAACGTGCGGGTGGCGCCACCTAGCGGGCAGGAACCCGGCTCGCCGGCAGCCCCGCTCCCCCGGGGGCAGCCCCGCTCCCCCGGCCCCGGCCCCCCAGAGCCCCGCTCCCCGGCAGCGCAGCCCCGCAGGCGGCGTGGAGGAGGATGCCCTCGGGTGGGGAGCTGCATCTCCAAGCACCAGCGCCTCTCGGTTACCAAGACCCATCAAAACACGGTTGTCGGGAGGGTAAACCCCTGCTGCTTCCTGGGTTGCTCATTTTTTCGGTTAACCTTTTCCTTTTCCCTATTTATTGGTCTCCATGAAGGCAGCAGGGCCTTGGGAAATCCCCTACAATTTTTAGATAAAACTTTTAAAAGACAGAACATAGCTGAAACAAACAGCTCTGCGGAAATGACCCCAGAAGGCAATGATCTGCCAACAGCAACCACCAGAAGTCAGGGTGCGAGGCAAAGCTTAATAGCAAAGACTGCATGATTTGACAGTTTAAAGTTAAATCTAGAAGAGAAACAATAACAGTCGATCAAACATGTAGAAGGCTCCTGCTCGGGGAAAAAAAGAAAAAAATAAGGAATTATCTGTCCCCGGAGACCAAGGTCAATGACTCAAGAAGCAGTGAGCTTGTATTTCTACAAGCCTAGATTACAGATGATAAGAAAGTTCCTAATTTCAAGGCTATTGCTGCACTGGAAAAGCTGCCTAGGAGGTTGTATGATCTTTGCAAGTTCAGGTCTTTAAAAAGAGGCTACAAAATGATCTGTTAGGAAGTGCACACCTAACCCACCCCTTTGGTAGTGGTAGGCTAAATGCAAGATACCCTCTATAGTTCCTTAAAGTACTATTATTACATATTACAGATGCATAGGCACCCCCATCTCCACCCTTTGCTTTAGTGAATGATGCTAGTGTTCCTATTTATCCACCTCACCTATGGATATCCACCTCACCTATCATCATGTCAGAAACAAAATTTCCTTGTAGGAGGTAAAAGGAATGAATTCAGCAAGGAGCAGCAGCATAGCTTTTGACTTCTTGCTGTTAACAACACAGTTTTGCCAATCTGAACAATACACAAACCAGAGGTCTGACAACTTCATCAAAACAAAAGGGAGTCACAGACTACTGACTTCATCCTACTTTCACTGCAGACCATCCCTCTCCCGTTTGTACCAGATAACTCTCCATAGGAAGGCTGAGAGAGGAACATTCCATTTCTAATGCCATTCTTTTGAGCATAAAGACCTGGTTTTTTTATTGTAGTGCTATCAGCTTGAGAACAAAGAAAAAAAAGTGGCTTTCTAGAAATTAAGATGTACAATCTCCTATAAGAATGTTTTTAAAATTGCAAAATTAAATTAACTAATTTTGTGCAGAGCCTGTGTGTTGAGTTCATCACTCTCTTACGGAGAATGGAAATGAAGAAATTATTTACAATGATTCCTTAAGCTCTGTTGGAAAGGTCCTTGCAGGTCAGTTTGTCTACCAGAATTTTTTAGTTTAGAGGCCAGGGAAATCTGTTTAAAAGTTATAAAGAAAAATCTTCCAAGTCTTCTATTTGGGATTCTGCATTCTTTTCTCTCCCGGTTTGATTCTTCATCTGTTTTAACATTATCC